>NW_005871048.1:46013195-46057295 GCF_000147115.1 Myotis lucifugus | reverse complement strand
ATACACATATTTTTAAAGTTTAAAATAAAATTTTCATAATAAATCAAAACAAATAGAAATTAATAGTTTTTTAGCGTATGATATTTTTCAAAACACGCCCCTTTATGTAGAGGTATATTGCAAAATTTGCACATGTAGCGTGTCTCACTGCGCAATTTATGAACGGAACATACGCGACACCTTCTCAAAATGTTTTTCTTTTTTCCACTTCCGACAATTGCCTGTAACGTATGCTTTCTCATGTCCATCGATAGCCTGCATGGTGGATCAGATGTAGGTGGTTTAGCCCGCATTCCAGAAGTAGACGGTACTGGTTGAAGGTCTGGAACAATGTCCATGTCCTCTGGAATATCATCCGTCAACCAGTGGATAGCTGTTTGTTTCAAAAACATTTTAAAACCCATTTTTCTTTGCCTCACTGATTTGTAAACTGCATAAGAATTAAATAATGCGCAATTTATCATATACATTGCCAACCTTTTTGTCCATTTGACCGTCCTCCGCAATATCGAATAATATGAAAGGTATTGGTCGGCCCGGTCAACACCTTTCATATGTTTTTGTAGTCAATGAGTGCATTCGGTTTGACAATTTTCTTTTTTGATGTTCTGTCAATATTCTGACTTTCTTCCATCTCCGCAGAATGAATCGAAGAAATCAGGTATACAGGCTTTTTTGATTGCCACACTTGTAACAATATATCATTTTTCCTTATAAATTTTGTTTCACCTTTTTTCAAAGAAATTGTTTGAAAATCTTTAGGTATACCTCGATTTTTCCGGATTGTTCCACATATTCTGAATTTGTTTTTCATAAGTGCTTCACAATTTGCGACGCTATTATAATAATTGTCCATATATATATGGTACCACGAATCAGTGTATGGAGACACTACTGTTTGTATCGTTTCCAATAATCGCTTTCCTTCGCCGCAATAAATTTCCATGTTACAGATATATCCTGTATCACTTTCGCACAACAAACGAACCAATATTCCATATTTAACGATCTTGCCAGCATTATATACCCTAAAGAATAATCTTCCCCTCCAAGGTACGATCCCTTCATCTAGTGATAATTGCTGATGAGGTTTGTAAATATTTATAAATTTAGGCACAAAATAATCTAGTACTGGTCTCACTTTGCAAAGTCTATCTGATTCATTTACGATATCCGCATTATTATTGAAGTGCCAAGCTTTCCATATCTGTCGGAACCTGTCTCTCGTCATCGTTTTACCAAAATATGGCGTCTCCGTCCATGGCTCCGTGGTCCAATAGTCATCTCTTCTATCTTTGCGCACCTGTCCCATGAGAACAATTAACCCTAAAAACTTCTTCATCTCTTGAGGGGTTATATCTTTCCACTTTAGGCTTTTTTTTGAAAGTTTGAAATTATTCCTATTTTGATTATAATACCTGTTTGACTCCTCTACAAGAAATTCAAAAAAATCATCTCCGATAAATAATTTCACGGCATCTTCTATATTATTTATAACAGCATCTGTGTTTAATCCTTGATGCCCTAAAAAATCTTCTAAGACCGGTGGATTATCAACATGCGACCATTCTTCTCTCCCGCCTTCTATATCTGACTCTGAGTCAGAGCTGGAGCTCGAAATTCTTCGTCGCCTCAATGTCCTGGGACGCACCATTACTTCATCATCACTAGAATCTTCATCACTTGTACTCGCATTTTCAAGATCGCTATCACAAGAATAATTGGACAACTTGTCTGCACAAAACTCATCATCACTATAGTCTGAATGCTGCGACATTCTAGGTTAAAGCAAATAAAAATAATACTAACTGAAAATAGCGGTACTCCGATAGATATCTGATATAAAAACATAATTATTATGCGAACACTTTGCGGAACGATTTTATTTTATTTGGTTAAAAAATTCTATATGAATGTCTTTATCACAATATATTTAAATATTTAAACACGTAATAATATTCACAAAACTCAAAACTAAAGACGTCCGGACACAAGAAGTATTTCTCAATAACTATTCTCTTTGCATGGTGAGATATCCAGGGATATCGGTTATAAAATGAGAAAACAATACATTGGTACCCTAACGGTATTGTACTCGACCAGCGCCATAAAGTGTTCTCTACTTACAAGGGATTTTTATGATACCTATTACCCCAATGGGTATGAAACGGTTCGCATACACAGGTAGGTATCTTTGTGAACGGCAAACAAACAAATATTTGGTAATACGCAGTTACAATCGGCCCGAGTTTACACGTTTCCCGCACTCCACCGCAAATCTATATGAACCGAGTTAAGACGGCTCCCGCGGAGTACGCGCAATTCACGCGAGCCGACTTAACTCGTTTCCTGCAATCCAAGTGTTAAAAGGTGTTTGTTTATGAAATGTAAAATGTAAAAATTATTTAAGGTTTTCCATTCAGAGTCCTCATTCTTCAAGACTTATTCATGAAGCATCTTTAATTCCTGCTTTAGTACTTTGGGTATACTAACTGAATAGTTTAATATTGTCAGGAACAAGTGTTTATATAGGAATATGCCAGGAAAAAGGTATACTTATTTTGGCGATATTGAAAGATTGTTTCTTTCTAAGCTTGATCTAGAATAGTTTTTAAAATATCTGTTAAGAGATGGCTTAAAAGAATCCTGTCTTAAATATTTCTTCATTATAGATCTTGATAAAATTTTAGGTAGCAATGATTTAGAAATAATATTCTCTGACATGCCTGGAATATAACAATCCTAACTTCACACTGAAATATGAATCCTTCTCAGGGGTTGCCCAAGTCTGTTGTATAGTGTTGGTCTCTGAAACAATGTGAACAAGTCCAGACTAGACTAGACGTTCTCCTTGAGGAGAAAGAGACCATGTGAATTTTTCATAAGGATAACTTTATTCGAAATAAAGCCCTACCTTTTTATCCTGAGATTTTATCTTTTGTAGCAAAAAAAATATTTAGATGACAGCCTTTGTTATTTCATTTTATGTCTTTCAGTAGCATAGTAGTTGGTCACTCCCTGTCTCCTCAACTTCCTTATCCTATCTAATAAAAGAGTAATATGCAAATTAACCGTCACACCCTCACTCCGCCAGTCCGTCACAAAGATGGCGGCAGCCACTGAGCTGGAGTGAGCAGGAGGCTTAGGTTGCCCCCGGCGATGGAGGAAACCAAGCTTCCCGCCTGCCCTGGCCACCCTGAGCTCCACTCAAGGCTACAAAGTTTTAATTATAGAAGTTAAATAAATCCCAGATACCTGCTTCCAGCCAGTGTGGCCTCCGCTCAAGGAGGGGCTGGGAACATGCGTTGCCAGGGGCAACCCAGGCTTCGAGCGGGACCAAGGCTACAAAGTTTCAATTATAGAAGTTAAATAAATCCCAGATACCTGCTTCCAGCCCGTGCCTGTGGCCAGCCTGAAAACGGCCATCAGCCCCTCACCCAGGCTGGCCAGGCACCCCAGCGTGACCCCCACCCTGAAGAGGCTTGGCCAACCTGAAAACGGCCCTCAGCCCCTCACCCAGGCTGGCCACACCCCCATGGGTGAGGGTCCCCTCTGTGGGGCTTGACCAGCCTGCAAACAGCCCTCAGCCCCTCACCCAGGCTAGCCAGGCACCCTAGTGGGACCCCCACCCTGATCCGGGACACCCTTCAGGGCAAACCAGCCAGCCCCCACCCATGCACCAGGCCTCTATCCTATATAATAAAAGGGTAATATGCAAATTGACCCTAACAGAAGAACGACTGGGAATGACTGGTCACTATGACACACACTGACCACCAGGGGGCAGACGCTCAATGCAGGAGATGCCCCCTGGTGGTCAGTGCGCTCCCACAGGGGGAGCTCTGCTCAGCCACAAGCCAGGCTGATGGCTGCCAGTACAGCGGTGGTGGTGGGATTCTCTCCCGCCTCCTCAGCAGCACTAAGGATGTCCGACTGCAGCTTAGGCCTGCTTCCCGCCAGCAAGTGGACATCCCCCGAGGGCTCCTGGGCTGCCAGAGGGATGTCTGACTGTCAGCTTAGGCCCGATCCCCTGGGGAGCGGGCCTAAGTCAGCAGGTGGACATCTCCCGAGGGGTCCCAGACTGCGAGAGGGCACAGGCCGGGCTGAGAGATCCCCCTGAGTGCACAAATTTTTGTGCACTGGGCCTCTAGCTTTTAAATAATCTGTTAAATCCTAAAGTTTGTGAACTAATGCCTTTAAAATACGTTTTGAGCTAGAAATAGGATTGTCATTTTCTTGTGAGAGTATATATAGGAAATTCTTATCTGAATGTCTTCTTACATTGCTAGAATATGAGTTAGTTAAGAAGCCTGGCCTTAGGCCCGTATTTTGCCAGAAATAAAATATTTTAGTCTGTCTTATCATAAGTGAATAGAATTTCTAAATACTAGCAACAGAGAATGGCAGGTTTTAGATATAGATAATATTTTGGAGTCCTTTTGATCTGTATAATTATATACATACAATCTGTATTCTATTATGTCATTATTGTATGTGATAAGACATGAACATTTGATCATACTAAATTTTAACAAAATAGTTTTCTACTTTGCACTTTGAAAAGGAATAACTAAAAACAATATCCTTTGCCCATGCTATTCTGATAATTAGTTTTTAAAGAACATTTTTTATGCGTAGGGGAAAAGAACAACAAAGTCCAAGGATTGAGAATATTTAAGCACAATATAATTTTGGTGGGCATAATGGGAATTCTTTTCATACGTAGAGAAACATAATTCTTATCACGTGAACCCATTTAAGCAGATGTCCAAATGTGATGGTAAAATGATTCTGTTGCATGTTGTTTACCATCCAAGCATTAGAAATATAGTTTGATTTAAAAGATTGGGTCATTTGGTTATGTAGTTCTTTTCTGAAAGAAAAAAAAGGAACTTCATATTCTTTTCTAAATTGATTTAACTAGTGGGAGATATATGAGAAAGCATTAAGTTATAGGTTGATGCCGGTTTTTAGATAGTTATCTATATAATAGTGTTCTGAATAGCACTCAGAAAAGATTTGTGAAGAAGTGTAACTTAATTTTACATAAATCACTTTATTTAAACTAACTGAACAATGAATTAGCTTGTCCTTTAAAAAATATTTATTATTTTGTCAGAACAAAGTTCAGAAAATCTCAGAACCTGCTTTAAGATCATCAACGGTTATATCTTTTTATCATCAACAGAATTTTTACAGGTATGTTGTAGTTTTTACATTGTAAACATTTATATAGTTATGATTTTGTTTCTCATTTGAAATGAGGAGGTACCTTTACAAAATTTAAATGATTCATCTGTATTACTTGAAGTGGGGGGGAAATTTTATAAGCATTGAAAACTTCAGGGCAGATGAGATGCAGTTCCATTAATTAGTTTTTTAAACCCAGAAAATATGCTCTTTGAATAAATAGATTCTCATATTGCTATAAAAATCAGCATAGGGAATAAGTTATACTTTTATTCTCTAACCTTTCCTAAAGAGTTGTAATTGTAACTTTAGTATATAAATCTCAAATAGATTATAATGAGTCCCAAATTGAATTTTATGTGTTTTTTAGTATTGTAGATACATTCGTATGTATATTTTGACCTTTGATTGAATTTCAGACATATGCAGCAGGTCTGTGTCAGTCCTTTTGTGAGCTGCTAAGTGACATTACTACAGAAGGTCAAGTTCAAGTGCTCAAGGTATTGTCACTTTAAAAATTATTGATACAAGTTTATAAGATTATTGTTACAAGTTTTCCATCTATATTTTGTGAAATTGGATCTTTATTTGAGTTTGGATGATTGGCAAGGAGAAGAGTAATTCTAGACAGTAATATCTTTTAGCAGTATTCAGTTGGTCTAATACTTCAGGACCAGAAGTCTCAAATTTGACCATGCGTGCAGATCACCTAGGATGTTGTTAAAATGCAGATGCCACATTTTTTAAAAAATATATTTTATTGATTTTTTACAGAGATGAAGGGAGAGGGATAGAGAGTTAGAAACATTGATGAGAGAGAAACATCGATCAGCTGCCTCCTGCACACTCCCTACTGGGTATGTGCCTGCAACCAAGGTACATGCCCCTGGCCGAAATCGAACCTGGGACCCTAGAGTCCGCAGGCCGACGCTCTATCCACTGAGCCAAACCAGTCAGGGCCAGATGCCACAATTTTAAGAAATTCCCCTCATCCCGAGACCTTCCTTTGTATAGCAAGGCTTTAAAAACTTTTATGAATTATCCAAAGGCTGGTGATATTTGATACTCTTACCCCTCTAGTTTGTTAGCCGGCTTTTGGATAAAATTTTTCACATTATAAATTGTTACTTTTAATTTGGGTTGACTATCAGAATACCAAGTTTGTATGGATTGTGTAAAATTAAGAACCAATGTCAAATCACTGTGTTGTACACCTGAAACTAATATATGTCAGTTATACCTCAGTTAAAAAACAAAGCCAAAACAAGCAAATAAGCTTTGAGTTAGTCTTTATGCATTATATCTTTACAGGTTAAAGATATATATTATCTTTATATATCCTATCCTATATAATAAAAGGGTAATATGCAAATTGACCCTAACAGCAGAACAACTGGGAATGACTGGTCACTATGACACACACTGACCACCAGGGGGCAGACACTCAGTGCAGGAGATGCCCCCTGGTGATCAGTGCGGTCCCACAGGGGGAGCTCTGCTCACCCAAAAACCAGGCTGACGGCTGCCAGCATAGCGGGAGCCTCTCCCGCTTCAGCAGCGCTAAGGATGTCCGACTGCAGCTTAGGCCTGCTTCCCGCCAGCAAGTGGACATCCCCCGAGGGCTCCCAGGCTGCCAGAGGGATGTCTGACTGCCAGCTTAGGCCCGATCCCCCGGGTAGCGTGCCTAAGCCAGCAGGTGGACATCCCCCGAGGGGTCCCAGACTGCGAGAGGCACAGGCCGGGCTGAGGGACCCCTTCTCTTCCCCCCCCCCCCCACCCCCAGTGCACAAATTTTTGTGCACCGGGCCTCTAGTTTATAATAATTATAGTGGTTATCTCTCTCACAGACTTCTGGAAACTAGAAGTCAATATGTGGTCAGGGCCATTCTCTCTCTATCCATCTCTCTCTCTGTAGACTGCAGAGGACAGTCTGTTCCATGCCTTTCTCTTAGCTTCTGTTGGTTGCTGGAAGTCTTTGGCTCCCTTGGCTTGTACATGCATCACAATGCCTCCGTTGTCACATGACATTTTCCTCATATTTCTGTTATTTCTTCTTTTAAGGGCACCAATCATAGGGGATTAACTTTATCTTAATCACATCTGTAAAGATCCTGTATTCAAATAAGGTCACATTCATAGGTATCTGGGATTAGGACTTCAACATACCTTTCTATGTGCAGATTTTAATCTATAACAAGTATGTAGTATTAAAAAGTAAATCGATGACTTTTATGTATAGAGAGGTAGTAAGGAGAACCTGATCTGAGTAGGTTTTTGTAGATAACAGTGGCTCAGTAGAAGAGAAAATGGCTCCAAATGATACAAGGGATTGGGATTTCAAATCCAGAGGGTATATGGAAGGATTACTTTGGAAAAGAAGCAAGAATTTGTTTTCTGAGTTGGCAAGGATGGCAGTAATTGAAGCTGTGGTTATACTGGTAGGTGAAGAGTATAGGTAACTGGCATGTGACCTTGGTGTCTTCAGTCCAAAGAGACAAGGTTGTCAGAACTGCCTGATGCCTGTCAGTATGAGACAGAGGTACACTGCAGAATGACTAGAACAGTACTTCTGCATTTATTTCGGGGTGGGGGGCAAGTATTCATCTCAGTGTTCATTCTTAAATGAATTATATCTTACTGATGTTTCAGTTGATTTTTAAGCATGATTCAGTTATATTAATGTCTTAGGCATTAAGGCTTTAAGATAATTATAATGTTGAAAGGTTTTTTAAAAGAATTGAGATAAAAAGTTCTTTAGTTGATTCTGACCCTCCCTCCCCCCAAAGTTTGTTTACCAAACATTACACTCTTTAGCACTCTGAGTTTTCCTGTCATATTTTTTCTTTGTTTTTTTTAAAATATATATTTTTTATTGAATTTTTACAGAGAGGAAGGGAGAGGGATAGAGAGTTAGAAACATTGATGAGAGAGAAACAGTAATCAGCTGCCTCCTGCACACTCCCTACTGGGGATGTTCCCGCAACCAAGGTACATGCCCTTGACCGGAATCGTCCGCAGGCTGACGCTCTATCCACTGAGCCAAACCGGTTAGGGCTTCCTGTCATATTTTAAATCATAATAGAAACTTAAAACTAAAAGAGGGCAAATAGAGTGAAACTGTATGGCAGAGCTCTGATTTTAGTTTATAGGTTCTTCAGTTTCTTTTTTAGAGTAAAGGATAAAGGCTGAGAATCTGCACATGCCACTGTTACCAGGGAGCATGTGGGCTTCAAAGGGGTAATTACAGGAGTCTCTGTCTGGCTTGTTGAGACCCAGGTGTATCAATCTTCACCCATACTAATTTCAAAGTATTCTAGCTCCAAAGCTTACAAATAACATTGTGATTTTCTGTTAAATATTATAACATTTACAACATTATCATTGACTTGTTTACTGAAGTTTTTTGTGAATTTATGCTCTTACCCAAACGATGTGTTGGCAATATATAATTATAGTGAGGAACTTCATCAGTCTAGCACAATCTTAACTTAATCTTTTGCCTTAGTGATAATTTTTTCTCTGGAAGTACAAGAGATAGCAAGTAACTGACACTTGGGACTTAATTCTAACTATTTGAGGGAAAACTGATTGGCAATGTGGGAGTGACAGAAATTTGAGAGAAAATTGCTATGTCATTAAGATTTTATCTTTATAGATTATTCAGTGTGTGTATTTTTAAAGTTTTTATCCTCTGCTAGCCTATAAGCTTTTCTGTGATCATAAACTTAGTAAATATATGTTCTGTTTTCTCTGAATGCATACAATGTAAGTGATTTGGAAGCCTGGGAATCCATAATTCTCATGTTACAGATTGCCGGGTGATTATCATGACATCGGGTAGAAGTGCTGTGTAAAGTATGCTGACAGTGCATTTGGAATGTTATTCTCTCCTTGACCTGTGCCTTGGTTTGCACACCCAGTTTTGCTACTTCTATAGTTCTTGAGTACATTCTGGGCTTAAATTCTATTAGTTATTATGTAAGGGTTTTTACTATGTGATTTTTTATAATCTGTAACTGAAATATCTGAAATCCTCTGAGTTAAATTTTAAGTGATGGAGGAAAGAGGTTGCTTCTTATGTTTAAATTTGAATTGAAAATTTTTTTTCTCCTGCTTTTCTGCAATGTTATTAGTAGTAAAGTAATTATTGAAAGACAATTTGTTTTAAGTCACATGGAATGGACATTGTGAAACTTATTTGACAAATGAGTCAAGTTTTTAGAATATGTCCTAAGGAGAATATTTACTTTCTTACTATTTTTTAAAAAATTATATTCATGTAAAATACTTAGAGGCAGGTTACACTCTGGACTGCAACAAAACTGTATGGTTAGAGTATTGGCTCTACTACTTCGAAGCTCTGTGAGGTGAGCAAGTTAATCTGTGTTTCTCACTTTCCATCTATAGAATGGGGATGAAAACTTTACCTACTTCCTAGGTTGAGGTGAGGATTACATGAGTTATTTAACAATGCCTAGCATGTAATCAGCTAATCTAAGTGTTGGCTATTTCAATCTAATTTAATACTATTATGTAGTTATCTAATTATATATACACCAGTAATCTCCCTTTGGGGTAAAACACACTAATACACTTGTAGGCCACAAAATTGGTTGGTTGCCAAGATCTTTGGCTGTAAGAAAAACAAAACAAGACAAAACAAGTTATTCTGCCTATTTCTCTGACCATTTCTTCTAAATAAATGTTTATTTAAAATAAAGAATACATTAGTTAACTTTTTAAAAGTTAAGTAGGTGATTTACACAGTGATGGAGCTTTACTCTTTATCAAGAACTACATATCTTACCTGGCTATTTAAAATTAATTGCATTTCTTTCTTGTTTTTCAGAATAGCACAATTTAAAATTTTTTTATTTATGGAAAATTCCAGATTTACATAATGTACAACACTATTCTTGTAATTTTAGCAGAAAAAAATGACTTTCTTATTTTTTCCTTTTAAGTAAAAGGAAGGTAATGTCATTATTTGTCCCTCAGTTTTACTTAATATATTTTTTATTGAATGACTCAGCACAAATCAGTTTTCATACATATATATTAAAATAATTGTAACATTTAACATAAGTTATAGATTAAACCAATTTCTCTGTAACTATGCCAATAGGAGGTCGTTAATACTTTAATTAAAATTTGATAACATGATTTAGGGCTATTTTTATATGAACATTGCTATTGTCAAACCTGTATATTTGATTTGATCTCAAACCAGTATTTTATTGTTTATTAAATAGATGTTAAATACTAGGAATATATTAATTATCATTAATAAGGTATTTATGAGTTTTTAAATAAGGAATATTCTAGGACAGTGGTGCTTTTATTCTTGTACATGAAAGCTGAGAGTACTCTTAAAAGTTTTGGCATTTTCCTATTCTCAGAGTTCATTAAAGCTATAATAATAGTTTTTAATATTAGCTCATTATTTTCATTTTTAATACCTCTCAGATACTGCTTCTTAATATAGTATGCTATATAACATTTAAAATATATTTTTTACTAAACATCACTGTTATACTAATTTCTGACAGTATATGAAAGTAACTTTGTGCTTTGAAGCAGAAAATTACAATGTTATGAAAATTGGATAGACAAGTATGCCTACTTTAGGGCAAGTGGTTAAGAGCAAAAATAGACTTTATTGTATTCTATGACTTGGAACAACTTATCTAGATGAATACAATTATATTCTAAAAATATTCAAATTTTAATTGTTAAGATTTCTTAATTTGAAATTTTTCTATGTGTATATACAACTTTGAGTTTAGAAATTCTGTTTTTTCCCCCCTGTGATCTAATCAAGCAGTAATGAGCCAGTTGCTTTCATTCTTTGTGATATGGTTTATTTAAGATGGCACAAATATTTTTCTGGCATAATTTATTCTATATTAATAATAGCTAATACTAGCACTTACTATATGCTGCACATTTCTAAGCACATAATATAGAGATATAGAGTTCATGTAATGCTCCCATAAACCTATGACGACAGTACTGTTCTTTTCCCAGTTTTTACAGATGAGAAATTAAGTAACAAAGCAGTAAATCTCTTGCCCAGGGTCACACAGTTAGTAAGTATTGGAGCTGTGATGTAAAGCTAGGCATTCTGACTTCAGGATTCATGATCTAACTTCTTGTAATTTAGTGTAAGCCTAAATCAATAGAATTGTTTGAGTGCAAGGCACAAACTAAAAGCTTGCATTCTTGACAGATTTTAAATACAGTCTGTTCCAGGTATGATCCATCAGAAAAGGGTTGGATTAAAATTAAAGTGCAGAAGTTCAATTTGTAATAGCAAAATGCTTATAAAAATAGTAATATATGATTGATTATTTTGCCATGCAGAAGAATACAGCTTTAAAAAGGAATGAAGACAACCTCTGTAGACAGTTTGAGAATGATTTTTGAGACTATAAGTAAAGACTATTGTCTAATCCTTGTATTGAAAGAGTGCCACGTAGACACAATGGAAAAATAAATCAAACTAATAAAAGTGGCAGAGGAAGAGAGAATGGGAGCTAGATCTCCTAGGATATATATCTGTTTTGTGTTTTTGCTTTAGAGCCATGTAGATATTCTACATGATTTAAAATAATGAAAGTAAAGCAGTTCCTAAAGTTAAAAAACAAGATGAAACATTTGAATCTATTATTATGTTGGTGGTAGAGACATCTGAGAAGAATATTTCAACTAACTTTAATACATAGTACTTTACAGGTATGTCACTGGTAGAATACAACATTAGAACAGAAACAAGGATATTATAAATTACACTAGAGGCCCGGTGCACGAAATTCGTCCATGGGGTGGGGGGGAGGGGTGGTCCCTCAGCCCGGCCTGCACCCTCTCCAATCCGGAACCTCTTGGGGGATGTCCGACTGCCGGTTTAAGCCTGATCCCACAGAAATCGGCAGTCAGACATCCCTCTCGCAGTCCGGGACCGTTGGGTCCTAACCGCTCGCCTGGCTGCCTGCCTGATTACCCCTAACTGCCTCTGCCTGCCGGCCTGATGCCCCTAACTGCTCCTCTGCCGGCCTCATCGCCCCTAACCGCCCTCCCCTGCTGGCCTGATCACCCCTAACTGCCCACCCTTGCCGACCTGATCGCCCCCAACTGCCCTCCCTTGCCGGCCTGATCGCCCCTAACTGCCTCTGCCTTGGCCCCTGCCACCATGGCATTGTCCGGAAGGACATCCGGAAGATGTCTGGTCTAATTAGCATATTACCCTTTAATTAGTATAGATATCAGTATTGTTATTAGTAACATTGGTATTGTTATTTTGAAACATATATATATATATAGTAGGTAGAAAGAAATAAGGTTATTAGAATCTGGCTCTCTTCAGTATATTAGAAGATGGAAATATTAAATCAAAGAAGTTATGTAAAATGATGTAATCTTGGATTTGGTGAGGTTATGGCATATGCTTTTTGGGAAGAGAAACTAGATGAGAAACTTACTGTCTAGAAGCAGTATCAATCCAGTGACAGCAAGTACCCCAGAACCTAGATTGTGCTCTGTACATATTGTGTCCTACTGGTTAACTCCAGAGCTCAGGCAAGGGATATACAAGATAATCTGGGAAGCTCTCTTTGTGCTAGAAGGAAGGGAAGGTGGGATTTTGTCAAAAGGATGCAGAAATTAACTGTATAAAAAATATTTTTATTGATTTCAGAGAGGAAGGGAGAGGGAGAGAGAGATAGAAACATCAATGATGAGAAACATCAATGATGAGAGAGAATCATTGATCGACTGCCTCCTGCACACCCCCTACTGGGGATGGAGCCCTCAACCTGGGCATGTGCCCTTGACTGGAATTGAACCTGGGACCCTTCAGTCCGCAGGCCGACGCTATATCCACTGAGTCAAACAGGCGAGGGCAGGGAATTAACTTCGAAGGAGCTCCCACTGGCTAATTATGGACAGTTTGAACATTAAAACAAACGGAAACTAAGTGGATTAAAACACATCAAACATGTTAAAATCCCTGAGAACATAAGATTCCCCACCAAGAAGAGTAAGCTGTGATTTAAGTTCTGTTAACATCTGGAAATTACCTTACTTTTAACTACTTATTATTAGTTATAATTAGTGTCATTTCCTTTTTGGAGCTGTTTGGCAGTCTGGTGCACATGTATTTCACTTAAAATAATATACACAATTGTATATTACCACTGAAGTCAGAGATGCATTTTTCAAAATTTTGTTTAGAAGTGAAAACTATGTCAGAATGTTTGACCATTATAGAAGAACCTTCATTATGGAAATAGTTTGAAATCTGGCTTTTAAGTCACAACTGCAAAATATTTCTTGGGAAATGGATTATAGAGTGTTATGTGTGTGACAATAATGTAGGACCATTCCATATGGATTTCCCACAGGCATCTCAAGTTCAGCATGTCCAAAATCAAACCTCAGTATAACTAACAACACCATAATTTGTATCCATTGACCAAACATGAAAACTAGGAGTAATCCCAGACTTGTTCACCTTTAGTCAACTGTTCAATTTGTTTTCTATTTTTTATCAGTTCTACTTGCTGAAATTTCTCTTAATTCAATTACACAATCCCTGCCTCCAAGTCTGATAATGGCATTTTCCTACATAATTTTTCAGAAACAATCTTACCTTCCCTAGCTATGATTCCTACTTTTTGAATACAAAGACTCCAATTTAGTTTTGAAATATTGTAGTTCTTTTACACAATAGTAACTATACCTTTATATGTAAAGAATATGTATAGCAACACCTTGCTTGTATTAAATGATAGATACATTTAAATGAATTTATATTTTAAAAGTCATAATGATCAAATTTCTTTTCTACACAAACTTTTGTAATCCTTTGGAACTAGTCAGATGTTTTTGGTGTAATTTTTTTTATACCATTTGTCTCTGCTCTATGTTCAGACATATTGACCCCATCAGGTATTTTATTACTTTAATTTTCCCGAAGAAGTCTCTTCTAAATGCCTTTTGAATTTCTTCTTTGTAGCTTTCAGTATTCATCTGTCATTTTCTTTATCCTTTTAAAAGTGCCCCTTTCCCGTTTATCTTTTCTTAAAATTTTAGTTGGGTTTCAGGAGGAAATGAAGTTAAATATGTATCTGACAATCAGATGGCCTTACTTTCCACTCATAGATAAAATGGAGATTGTCTAGTGACATCATTCTCTGAGACTCAGTCCTCCAGCGTATCTACATCCCCACCTTTATTCCAAATGCCTTCCTCATCTCTATTCCAACTCCCATTTTTTTTAAACAAAATAAGCCTTATGAAGATCATATTTAATTATGTGCTGAATCTCCTGTGGCTTTTAATCAGGAACTGTAATATCTTTTATTCTGTGTCTTTTAGTAGATAGCATAGTGTTTAGTCCATAGTAAAAAAGTTTTTATATTTTTAAGCTTATCTTGTCTTTGGACATCCCCCTTTACTTCTTACTCAAAATTAGAAAACTCTGTCACCCTGGCCAGGTGGCTCATTTGGTTGGAAAGTCGTCCTGTACACCAAAGGTTGCAGGTTCGATTTCCAGTCAGGGCAAATATGCAGGTTTTGGGTTCGATTCCTGGTCAGGGCACATATGTAGACTGCAGGTTTGATCCTCTGTCAGGGCATGTATGGGAGGCAACTGATCAATGTTTCTCTCTCACATTGATGTTTCTCAGTTTCTCTTTCTCTTTCCCTTCCTCTCTTTATTAAAAAAAAATCAATAAATATATCCCTACGAAGGATTAAAAAAAAAGAAGAAAAAGAAAAGAAAACATTGTCATTCCTGGGTACTTTGTGCTTATCTTTAAAACGTTTTGAAATGCATGGAGGTGTATTTGATTGTCCTTGTGTTCGGAGCATGTTATTGGTACATGATGAGTCCAGACTGAAGATACTAAAGGCCCCTCAATGCATGGAATAGTCCTGCACAGTAAACACTGTCCCACTTAGAATGCCAGTCGTCAGTCTTGAGAAACGTTGCTTGAAGTTTAAAGGGAAACCTGGCTCTGCCTTGAGACTGGTGCTTGCCCACAAGCCTCTCAAATGGTGTCTGGTTTTCTTCCTCACTGATGCTTCCTGACCACTGCCTGTCTTATTCCCTAAACAGTAAAACAGCCCTGGTTGGTCAGTTGGTTGGAGTGTCATCCTATGCACCGAAAGGTCACTGGTTCCATTCCTGGTCAGGGCACATGCCAGGTTTTGGTTCCATCCCTGGTCAGGCAGGGTGGGTGTGGGAGGCAACCAATTGTTTTCTCTGTCACATTGATGTTTCTTTCTCTCATTTCCTCTCTCTCTAAAAACCAATAAAAACGTTTTAAAAATAAATAAAAATAAAACAAAAGTAAGCAAACAAAATCACACCCCACTCTGAATTTTCTGCTACCTTTGTTATGGACAGAACCCATCTTAATCATATAAGAGTAATTTTTATAATTTTTACTTGTAACAATCAGTGCTCATGCTTAGTAATATACGTGATCACATTATAAATGAAATAATATCATCTCTCACTTAATAGGTAGTATATATACAACATGCCTTTTTCTGTCCAATTTATTGATAAATTTAAAGGTAGATTTCTTTTTGGGCATTGTGTACAGTTGTTACTAATTTTCCTTTTCACTATGAAAAACCAATACTTTGGAAATGCCTTTTGCTGCCTCTATTTTAATGTTTTGTAATGGTTTTTTGTTTAAAATGCAAAGATAAGAATTACATTAACAACATGATATCAATGGTATTGGAGTGTGATTAATTATAATTCTATGTAAGGTGTATAGCTGTGTCTAGATATTACACATTTTATGTCAAATTGCATTTTTAATGAATTATTTTGTAACAGTGTGTCTAGAGCCAGAATATCAATTACCTACCTCATGTACTCATTTGTATCTTGGATTTGGTGTGATATTTAATACATTGTTTTCTTTACCTGTAGCTTTCATTATTGCCTGCAACCAATGTGTCTTTATGATTTTTAGGTTGTGGAAAATGCCCTTAAAGTGAACCCAGTATTAGGCTCGCAAATGTTTCAACCGATTCTACCCTGTGTTTTCAGAGGTATTATAGAAGGGGAGGTAAGATTTTTATTAAGCTTCTAAGGACAGTACTGGACCCTGAGAGTTTTAGTTTTAATTATTTTCCCTCTTCATTGAAAAATTATATCTTCATTGTCTTAAGTAAAAGGAAAGCTTTTAAAAATATTTGATTATTTTGAAGTAAATTAAGTAAATTTCAGATATTCATACAGCTTTGTTATTTTTCCACATAGGGAAGGGTAGATTTCCTTTGCTATCTCATCTCTCACTCATATGTTCTAAGTCCAGCTCTTAAATTGATCCATTTAACTATGTATGTTAAGAACATTTAAAATAATATAAATATATAAATATATAAATACTAGTGGCCCGTTGCACGAAGATTCGCGCAATAGGCCTTCCTTCCCCTGGCTGCCGGCACCAGTTTTCCTCCGGCACCCGGGACCCAGGCCTTTGGTCCGGCCGCAGCAGCGAGGCTTGGCTTCTCTGCTCCGGCTGCTCCCAGCCCCTCCTTTTTTTTTTTTTCCAGCTCCTCGAGCAGAGGCCAGGGCTGGCTGGGAAGCCTGGGTCACCCCTGGCGACCCAGGACCCCAGCCACTCCTTGAGTGGAGCCCAGGCCCCCAGCTCCTCCTTGAGCGGAGCCCAGTGCGGGCTGGAAACCTGGGTTGCCCCTGACGACCCAGGCCCCCAGCCACTCTTTGAGCTGAGTCCAGGGCCCACGGGAAGCTTGGCTTCCTCCGTTGCCGGGAGCAACCCAAACCTCTTGCTCGCTCCAGCTCCGTGGCCGCCACCATCTTCAGTTGTCTGCAGTCTTCGCTCCGTGCTTGCGTATGCAAATTAACCGCCATCTTTGTTGGGTTAATTTGCATAGTCGCTCTGATTGGCTGGTGGGTGTAGCAGAGTGGCAGAGTGACTGAGTGATGGTTAATTTGCATGTTTCTCTTTTATTAGTGTAGATGCCATTGGTTAATATCCTTTCTCTGTTCTTCTCTCTTTATTATATATATACACACATATATTCTATAAGTATATATGTAGTACATATATATTACCTTGTGTGGCATATTCATTTTGTAAGTTAGATTCAGGTAATATTAACAGTTCATTCTAAAGAAGCAACATGAAGGAGAATATTGTTATTTCATGTCCCTGTTGATTTTTAATGTCTTTGATTATTTATAATTGCTTAATACAATTTTACATGTACTTTTTTAATTGTACAGAGGTATCCTGTAGTGATGTCAACATATCTCGGAGTTATGGGTCGAGTCCTGCTACAAAACACGAGTTTCTTTTCTTCACTTCTTACTGTGATGGCACATAAATGTAATCAGGAGGTAAGAATCAGGTTTTTTTTAAAATTGAAGGAAGTCTTTATCTAGATAAAGATTGGAAATAATTTGGTGAAATAATGATTCTGTAAAAGTCTTATTGTATTCAGACTTTTATATTTTAAATCTTTAATAACTAACATTGTACCTATAATTTGGGAGAAGAAAAAAGAATCTGTGAATGGCAGTTGAAACTTATATTTTCTGTTCAAAATGGGCAATTTTATTCTTAGTGATAGGAGTACATTAAATGAAACAGGGATACATATAATCATATGCAGTTTTTGTTTCATTTCTTTAACTTGTTTTAAATGCAATGCAGTGAGTTTTCATTATCATTATTGTGGGAAATGATCTTTCCCCCAAGGCTTATTAAAAAAATACTGTATTAAGTTGCATTTCTCTGATGATTGTTAGTGACTTTGAGCATTTTTAAATATGTCTGTTGGCCATTTGTATGTCCACTTTAGAGAAGTGTCTATTTAGGTCCTTTGCCCACTTTTTAATTGGATTGTTTGTCTTCCTTTTGTGTGAGTTTCTTATATACCTTGGATATTAAACCTCTATCAGATGTATCATTGGCAAGTATGTTCTCCCATGCAGTGGGCTTTCTTTTCATTTTGTTGATGGTTTCTTTTGCTGTGCAGAGGCTTTTTATTTTGATATAGTCCCATTTGTTTATTTTCTCCTTAGTTTCCTTTGCCCTAGGATATGTATAGGTAAACATATTTCTATGAGAGACGTCTGAGATTTTGCTGCCTATAGTTTCTTCTAGGATTTTTTTAAAAAAAATATTTCTTTATTGATTTCAGAGAGGAAGGGAAGAGAGAGAGATAGAAACATCCATGATGAGAGAGAATCATTGATTGGCTGCCTCCTGCACGCCCCCCCACTGGGGATCAAGCCTGCAACCCAGGCATGTGCCTTTGTCCGGAATCGAACCTGGGACCCTTCAATTCGCAGGCTGACACTCTATCCACTGAGCCAAGCCGGGCAGGGCTCTTCTAGGATTTTTATGGTTTCATGACTTACATTTAAATCTTTTATCCACTTGAGTTTATTCTTGTGTATAGTGTAAGTTGGTGGTCTAGTTTCATTTTTTTTGCATGTATCTGTCCAATTTTCCACCGCCATTTATTGAAGAGACTATTTTTACTCCCATTGAATCATGCTCTTGCCTCCTTTGTTAAATATTAATTGAGCATAATGACTTGGATCGATTTCTGGGGTCTCTCTTTCGTTCCACTGATCTATATGCCTATTCTTGTGTTAGTACCAGGCTGTTTTGATTACAGCGGCTTTGTAGTATAACTTGATATCTGGCATTGTGATTCCTCCAACTTTGTTCTTCTTTCTCAAGATTGCTGCAGCTATTCGAGGTCATTTTTTGGTTCCATGTAAATTTTTTGGAGTATTTGTTCTAGATCTATGAAATATGCCATTGGTATTTTAATAGGGATTGCATTGAATCTATAGATTACTTTGGCTAACAGAGGGACATTTTAATGATGTTAATTCTACCAATCCAATGAACACGGTATATTCTTCCACTTGTTTATATCTTTCTCTGTCTCTTTTTTCAACATCCTGTAGTTTTCCAAGTACAAGTCTTTTAGCTCCTTAGTTAAATTTACTCCTGGGTATCTTGAGGTATCACCTCTCACCTGTCGGAATGGCCACCATCAACAAAT
The DNA here is from genome assembly GCF_000147115.1 of Myotis lucifugus. Taxonomy (NCBI): domain Eukaryota; kingdom Metazoa; phylum Chordata; class Mammalia; order Chiroptera; family Vespertilionidae; genus Myotis; species Myotis lucifugus. The sequence continues at coordinate 46,038,035 of NW_005871048.1, read as the reverse complement.
GATAAGTGCTTGCGAGGATGTGGAAGAAAGGGAACCCTAGTACACTGCTGGTGGAATTAGCAGCTATTATGGAAAACAGTATGGAGTTTCCTCAAAAAATTAAGTATGGAAATTCCATTTGATCCAGTGATCCCACTCCTAGGAATATATCCTAAGAAACCTGAAACACCAATCAGAAAGAATGTTGTATGCACCCCTATGTTCATAGCAGCACAATTTATAATAATAGCTAGAAATAGCCCAGGTGCCCATCAGTAGATGAATTGTTAAAAGAGCTGTGCTACATGTACACCATGGAATACTATGCAGCAGTAAAAAAAGATAGCATGGAGGGACCTGGAGAGTATTAGGCCAAGTGAAATAAGCCAGTCAGAGAAAGACAAGTATCACATGATCTCCCTCATATGTGGACTCTAAAGAACAAAATAGTTTACAAACTAAATATGAATTGAAAACACGGTGGTATAAATCAGAAGTTACAAAACTGTCTTGGTTCATGGTTGTGCCGTCAGTGTGTTACTAATATTTTCAAAGTGCTCCTGGGCCAAAAGAAAAGTATCTAACAGGTCCTTTTATTAAGAGGTTAGGTCCAGCCCTAACCGGTTTGGCTCAGTGGATAGAGCATCGGCCTGCGGACTGAAGGGTTCCAGGTTTGATTCCGGTTGAGGGCAGGTACCTTGGTTGTGAGCACATCCCCAGTAGGGGATGTGCAGGAGGCAGCTGATCGATGTTTCTAACTCTCTATCCATCTCCCTTCCTCTCTGTAAAATATCAATAAATTATATTTTAAAAATACTTAAAAAAAAAAGAGGTTAGGTCCAAACAAGTTAACATGTGTTTATATCTTAATAATTTATATCTTAATAATCTCAAGTGTAAATAATTGTCTTCAACTAATAAGCGTTTCTTGACTTTTTATTTTTTTAAAATATGTGGGAGCATTTTGGGGGGGGAAATGTAGAAGCACTAAAGTAGACAAGGGTAAGAACTTAAGGTTGATTTTATATTACCAAATCCATAAAGTAGAGTTTTTGATGTTAAATGCATTTTTTAAAAGGTGCTAGGATGGCTTTATAAGTAAATCCTGAGATTCTTTTTTTTTTTTCGGGGGGGGGGGCGCATCAAGAAAACTAACATTTATTAAGTATTTTTATTGCTCCAGGTTTTTACATATTTTATTTATTTATTTATTTATTTTTTAATATCAAGATTTATTTATTGCTTAAAGTATTACAAAGAGTATTACATATGTCTCCTTCCCCCCCCCCCCTTGACATTCCCCTGGCCTCCCCTACCGCCCAGTGTCTTGTGTCCATTGGTTATGCTTATATGCATGCATACAAGTCCTTCGGTTGATCTCTTACCCCCCACCCCCCACCCCAAACCCTCCCCGGGCTTCCCGCTGTAGGTTGACAGTCTGTTCAATGCTGCTTTGAGTCTGTATCTATTTTTGTTCATCAGTTTATAATGGTCTTTATTATCCATAAATGAGTGAGATCGTGTGGTATTTTTCTTTCATTGACTGGCTTATTTCACTTAGCATAATGCTCTCCAGTTCCATCCATGCTGTTGCAAATGGTAAGAATTCCTTCTTTTTTACAGCAGCAGAGTATTCCATTGTGTAGATGTACCACAGTTTTCTAATCCATTCATCTGATGATGGGCACTTAGGCTGTTTCCAAATCTTTGCTATGGTAAATTGTGCTGCTATGAACATAGGGATGCATATATCCTTTCTGATTGATGTTTCTGGTTTCTTGGGATATATTCCTAGAAGTGGGATCACTGGGTCAAATGGGAGTTCCATTTTTAGTTTTTTTGAGGAAACTCCATACTGTCTTCCATAGTGGCTGCACCAGTCTGCATTCCCACCAGCAGTGCATGAGTGTTCCCTTTTCTCCGCATCCTCTCCAGCACTTGTCGTTTGTGGATTTGTTGATGATAGCCATTCTGACAGGTGTGAGATGGTACCTCATTGTTGTTTTGATTTGCATCTCTCGGATGATTAGTGACTTTGAGCATGTTTTCATATGTCTCTTGGCTTTCTGAATGTCCTCTTTTGAAAAGTGTCTGTTTAGGTTCTTTGCCCATTTTTTGATTGGATTGTTTATCTTCCTTTTGTTAAGTTGTATGAGTTCCCTATAAATGTTGGAGATTAAACTCTTATCAATAATATTGGCAAATATGTTCTCCCATGCAGTGGGCTTTCTTGTTGTTTCGTTGATGGTTTCTTTTGCTGTGCTGAAGCTTTTTATTTTGATGTAGTCCCATTTGTTTATTTTCTCTTTAGTTTCCAATGCCCTAGGAGCTGTATCGGTGAAGAAATTGCTTTGGCATATGTCTGAGATTTTGTTGCCTTTGGATTCCTCTAGTATTTTTATGGTTTACCGTCTTACATTTAAGTCCTTTATCCATTTTGAGTTTATTTTTGTGTACGGTGTAAGTTGGTGGTCTAGTTTAATTTGTCTGCATGTATCTGTCCAATTTTCCCAACACCATTTATTGAAGAGACTGTCTTGACTCCATTGTATGTTCTTGTCTCCTTTGTCAAATATTAATTGAGCATATTGGTTCGGGCCGATTTCTGGGCTCTCTATTCTATTCCACTGATCTATATGTCTGTTCTTGTGCCAGTACCAGGCAGTTTTGAGAACAGTGGCTTTGTAATACAGCTTGATATCTGGTATTGAGATCCCACCTACTTTGTTCTTCTTTCTCAGGATCGCTGCAGCTATTCGGGGTCTTTTTTTATTCCAATTGAATTTTTTGGAGAGTTTGTTCTAGGTCTGTGAAATATGCCGTTGGTATTTTAATGGGAAGTGCGTTGAATTTATAGATTGCTTTGGGTAGTATGGACAGTTTAATGATGTTGATTCTACCAATCCATGAACATGGTATGTTCTTCCATCTGTTTATGTCTTCCTCTATCTCTTTTTTCAGTGTCCTGTAGTTTTTCGCATATAAGTCTTTTACCTCCTTAGTTAAGTTTATTCCTAGGTATCTTAATTTTTTTGGTGCGATTGTAAATGGGATTGCTTTTTTAGTCTCCGTTTCTGTAAGTTCACTATTGGTGTATAGAAATGCCATAGATTTCTTTTGTATACTGCTACATTGCCCAATTCATTTATTAAGTCTAATAGTTTTTTGGTGGAGTCTTTAGGGTTTTTTATGTACAATTTCATGTCATCTGCGAATAAGGACAGTTTTACTTCTTTTCCAATTTGGATGCTGTTTTTTGTGTTTTTTTTTTTTTGGATGCCTTTTATTTCTTCTTCTTGTCTAATCGCAATGGTTAATACTTCCAGTACTGTGTCGAACAGGAGTGGTGAGAGTGGGCATCCCTGTCTTGTTCCTGTTTTTAGGGGAAATGGTTTTAGTTTTTGTCCATTGAGTATAATGTTGGCTGTTGGTTTGTCATATATGACTTTTATTATGTTGAGGTATGATCCTTCTATTCCCACCTTGCTGAGAGTTTTTATCAAAAATGGGTGTTGGATTTTGTCATGCTTTTTCTGCATCAATTGATATGACTATGTGGTTTTTTTCTCTCAATTTGTTTATGTGATGTATCACGTTTATTGATTTGCAGATATTGTACCTTCCTTGCATCCCTGGGATAAATCCTACTTGGTCATGGTGTATGATCTTTCTAATGTACTGCTGGATCCGATTTGCTAAGATTTTGTTGAGGATTTTGGCATCTATGTTCATGAGGGATATTGGCCTGTAATTCTCTTTCATTGTGTTGTCTTTACCTGGTTTTGGTATGAGGGTGATGCTGGCTTCATAGAATGAGCTTGGAAGTATTCCTTCCTCTTGAATTTTTTGGAATAGTCTGAGGAGGATAGGTTTTAGTTCTTCCTTGAATGTTTGGTAAAACTCCCCTGTGAAGCCATCTGGCCCTGGGCTTTTGTTTGCTGGAAGCTTTTTGAAGACTGCCTGAATTTCTACCATAGTTATTGGCCTATTGAGATTTTTAGATTCTTCCTGATTGAGTTTTGGAAGGTTGTATTTTTTAGGAATATGTCCATTTCCTCCAGGTTGTCTAGTTTGTTGGTGTAGAGTTGTCCATAGTATTTTTTAGCAATCATTTGTATTTCTGTGTGGTCTGTTGTTATTTCGCCTCTATCATTTCTGATTTTGTTTATTTGGGTCCTCTCTCTTTCTTTCTTGGTGAGCTGAGATTCTTTTTCAATCTACATGATCAGTACATTTGGTTGTATCTTACTTATAGATTTCTATCAGTCATGGTTCTCTAGAAAAGTTGAACAGTGTGCGTGTGTGTGTGTGTGTGTGTGTGTGTGTTGTGTATAGAGAAAGGGAGGGAGGGAGAATGAATGTGTGTGTGTGTGTGTGTGTGTGTGTGTGTGTGTACATGCACACCATAGATATTTTAAGGAATTGGCTCATATGATTGTAGGGACTAGCAAGTTCTAATTTTGTAGGGCAGGCTGGAAACTCAGGAATTCTGTGTTATAGCCCTTAAAAATTTGTTTTGTTTTCATTGTAGTTGACATATAATATTAGTTTTAAGTATACAACATAGTGATTCATCATTTATATGCCTTACAAAGTGATTACCACTATAAGTCTAGTAACCATATGTCCATCATATAGTTATTACAACATTATTGACTATATTTCTAGGCTGTACATTACAACCCTGGGATTTATTTTTTAACTGGAAGTTTGTACTTCTAAATCATTATCCTTCCATTTTCTGCCTAAGCCCTCATCCCCCTCCTCTCTGCAATAATCATTTTGTATCTATGAGTTTGCTTTATTTTGATCATTTGTGCGGTTTTTTTATTCTACATATAAGTGAAATTATACGGTGTTTGTTTTTCTCTGTCCAACTTTTCACTTAACATAACATTCTAGGTCCATCCATATTGTTGCAAATGGCAAAATTTCATTATTTTTTATGTCTAAGTAATATTCCATTCTATACATGTATTACATTTTCTTTGTATACTCTTCTATTGATACATAGTCTTGAAGCAGGATTTCTCCTTTTCTGGAAAACTTTATTTTTTGTACTGAAGACTTTAAACTGATTGAATGAAGACCAACCCACATTAAGTAGGGTAATCTCCTGTACTTAAAGTAACATATTGTAAATGTTAATCAGACCTATAAAATACTTTTACAGCAGCATCTTGAACAAACAGCTGGATACCTAAGCCTAGCTGAGTTGAACAAGTAAATCTATTTAGTTCTCAGAATTAATTGGCTCTCAAGATTAATTCAAGTTGAATTATGGTTTGCTTAAATTATTCCTTTCTGGTTCAAGGCTTGCCCCAAATTCTTATATTCTAATTCTGTGGTTGCTGGAATTGAACTTTAATCATGCCTTATGAGATTTTAGCCTATCCACAAGTAGACAGTATTTCAAATATTTTGAGATGCCTCTTGATCTTTCTTTCAGATGGATCAGCTTTTGGGGAATATGATTGAAATGTGGGTTGATCGTATGGATAACATTACTCAGCCTGAAAGAAGAAAACTTTCAGCTTTGGCTTTGCTTTCTCTTCTGCCATCTGATAATAGGTGAGGAAACATTTTCTTAAAATTTGTTTCTTTAAAGCATCAAAATATTAGCACTGTTTTGGCCATTTGGAATTGCTGTGTGTTTCTGGACAGTGTTGTTTAATGTATATGTATGCTAATTTTGTTAGTAGATAATGATGTGGCCAGTGTTAGTCTAGATCTAAAAATATGTGAATGGGAGTGTTGGGCACTGCAATTTAATGGTGATATTCATTTTTCCAATTTATTTGATTCTTGTCTGAATTTCCATTTTTTATAATAACCAGATTTTATTAAGGTCCTCTTTATATTTAGAGGACCTTAATAAAATCTTTATATATAGAGGACCTTAACAGAATCATGGGCCAATATATGTAATTGACCCATGACATAATTTAGGAAGATTTATATTCACATACTTTAGTGCCGCCGTCGGCAAACTGCGGCTCGCGAGCCACATGTGGCTCTTTGGCCCCTTGAGTGTGGCTCTTCCTAAGCCTTAGGAGTACCCTAATTAAGTTAATAACAATGTACCTACCTATATAGTTTAATTAAAAAATTTGGCTCTCAAAAGAAATTTCAATCGTTGTACTGTTGATATTTGGCTCTGTTGACTAATGAGTTTGCCGACCACTGCTTTAGTGGAAGGTAGTATTGAAGTCAGCAGTATTACTATTTCCTATTATAATCTTTCTTCTACTTACAACTGCATAGTTGTTGGAGTTTGGGGAAAGTTTTCTCCCTTCCACATACCCAGTGATGTTCCCTGGTTAATTTCCCATGTAATAGTAATTTCCTGTTCCTGTGTTTCTTTTAGACTTTGCAGTATAACATTTCCCTTGCCTAAAATAAGCAGGTCTAGAGAATAATATTGGTAATGATTTTCTTAACCAGGCTAAATTGGGAAATGTTATTTTCCTCTCCTTTCATTCTAATGGATTTTCAAATGCAGAAATATACTGTTCTAAAGCAGGGTTTTTCAACCACAGTTCTAGTGACATTTGGGGCCAGATGATTATTTGTTGAGGGGCAGTCAGTCCTGTCCATTGTAGGATACTTAGCAGCATCCCTGGCGTCTATACTCTAGATGTGCCAATGGAACCTCCCACCTCCAGTTTAGAAGCACTGCTCTAAAGAATGATCATTGAGAAACTATTAATCTCTTTTACCCTAATCCATCATTTCTGTTTCAGAAATTTGATAAAAGATTTAGACTTTATAACCACACTCAAATCCTAGTTCAGTTGTGAATGACAGTGGTCAAGTAACTTAACTTCCCTGTGCTTACCTTTCCTTGTTTTTAAAATGGGGATACTAATAGCATCTTTCCGATGAGGGTATTGTAAAGGTTAAATGAGTTTACATATGTAAAGTCAAACTAGACAGATGAGTTTAGTTGTTTTTATTTTGCTCTTTTCTTTTTCTCTTCCTCATTTATCCATCTATCATTCAGTTACCTTAGTACAAAGTTCTAAAAGCTTAAGTCTCTGTACATGCATTCTTTTAAAATTCAGTACATTTTTAGTATCTGTATCTGTTTATTAATTCACTTAAAAATGTGTTTTAACCACCTATGTGCTAAGGAATGTCACCTTCTGCTTCATGAAGTTTTATAGTATTGTGCATTATCTCCAACTTAATGATAGATGAATTTGCTTATGTGTACTCTATACAGTCTTATTATATCTTCTTGGTCACTTTCTGAACATAGTGCAATCATTTTTTTGGTTGTTTAATTGTGCAGTACAATTGTCTTGTGTCCTTTTGTTTTAGGATTTCTTTGCCTATAATAATTTCAAGTTTGAATTTTCTTCCTTTTTTAGTGTCTATACTATTCCTACATGAAGTAAAGTTTTCTTCAGCTAATTTTTTATGTGAAAATAACGTAATTTACACTTTCCTCTTTTAATGGTTTCCAAAGAGTTTTCCTCCAAAGCCATATATTAAGCAAAAATTATTACTTGTAGATGAGAGCAATCAAACTTTCCTTTGATCTGTTCTCTAAAATAGCAATTCATCCTCCATCTTTAAGAACACATTTTTTTTTATAATGCAGTTCTAAGAATTTCAGTTGTGAATAAGTTTCTCAGAGATCAAGTATTTTAAGAATTTTAAATTTCACTTTTTTTTAGATTAAAGAAGTCACCAATGGAGTATTTTTTTAAAATTAAATTTATTGTAATGACATTGGTTAATAGGATCATATTGGTTTCAGGTGTGGATTTCTGTGTTATACATCAATGTTGATTATTTAACATAAGCTAGTTGAATAATTCAAAAAAAGATTGACAAACCACCAGAGGTTTTGATGGTATGATGGCTTGCTTTCCAAGAGAAATGCTTTTTAATAAAATCCCTTGTGTATCAGGTTTACTAAACCTACTTGGATTGGACACTTAGTATCTCCCCATAATTTTCATTTATCTCAAGAATAGCATATATAATATCATCATTTAGAAACTTACTATTTGGAAATTAAGATAATTTTCTAAGTCATTTTGTAACTTTAAAAATGTTAGACTAGTAGAATCAAGATAAGTTCCAAAGAGTAGTATTTTTGTATAGTTTAAATATAGTTGAATAAAGGGCAGTGTACAGTTTTAAAATTATGGACATGTTGTTTTACCTGAATAATGATGATTTAAACTGGCTGTTCCTAAGTGAATATTTAACACTAGAGGCCCGGTGCACAACGTTTGTGCACTGGGGGGTGGAGGGTGGGGCAGCGGGATCCCTCAGCCTGACCTGCGCCCTCTTGCAGTCCGGGAGCCCTCAGGGGATGTCATCCTTAGAGCTGCTGCAGAGGCAGGAGAGGCTTCCACCACTGCCGCTGTGCTCACCAGCCGTGAACCCGGCTCAGGGCTTCTGGCTGAGCAGCGCTCCCCCTGTAGGAGTGCACTGACCACCAGGGGACAGCTCCTGCATTGAGCATCTGCCCTCTGGTGGTCAGTGCACCTCATAGTAACCAGTCGTTCCGCTGTTCGGTCGACTTGCATATTACCCTTTTATTAATAGGATAGAATGATAATTTTATTTTTATCCCTTAAAAGAGAATGTGTCTCTTACACCTAGGTCATGTTTTCTTATTTAGCATTTTATGGCATTTTCTTTTATCTATAAATACTTAATCTAATATTTTAGTAACTTTTCTACAATAAAAATTAGTTCTTAATTTTTTGTCTCTCACAAGAAAAATGTCTTAGAAACATCTTTGGGTGTGCGTTATTGGCCTTATTGAGATATAGTAATTCACAGACTATACAATTTACTCATTTAAAATGTACAATTCAGTAGTTTTTAGTATATCCACAGAGTTGTGCAACTATCACCACAATCAGTTTTAGAACATTTTTATTATCCCCAAAAGAAACCATGTACTCTTTGATACTCCTTATTCTCTCATTCTCCCTAGCCCTAGGCAACCACTAATCTACTTTGAGTCCCTATAGACGTGCCTATTCCAGACTTTTCCTACTAATGAAACCAGATGGTATGTGGTCTCTAATTCAGCATGTTTTTAAGGTTCATCCATTTTGTAGCATGTATCAGTATTTTATATCTTTTTATTGCTGAATAATGTTTTCTTGTACAGATATACCACATTTTGTTTATCATTCATCAGATGATGGATATTTGAGTTGTTTGTTTCTACTTTTTGGCTATTATTATAAATGCTGCTATTATTTGCATATAAGTTTTCATGTAGATGTGTGTTTTCCTTTCTCTTGGGTGTTGCTGGGTCATATGATGACTCTGTTTTGCCCCTTGAGGAACTGCCAGACTGTCTTTCATAGTGGTTCTAATTTCTCTATGTCCTTGTCAATACTTGTATCTTTTCTTTATTATTATAGCTATGTTAGTGGTTGTGACGTGGTATCTGATTGTGGTAGGTACATTTTTTAGCTGGTTCTGTTGCACCATTACTTACCTTTGGGACTCTTAACTTGACACAAAGACTTTTGACTATTAGTGGATTGATTAACCTGTGCAGATTTGGGACAAAACATACAAATTTAATATGGTTTACATGACACTAGCTTCTTAATAAGGAAATGAAGACCAGGAGAAATTGTTAAACTTCTGTGTTTTTATGGGCTTGATGCAGAGTGGATGCAAAGTTGTGGAAAGATATAAGGGCAAAGGGTATGAGGTAAGTATACTGAAGTGGAAGAATTGTGTAAGACCTGTTTGTTTGGGTTCTGGTCAGAGTCCTTTTGTCTTTGGAGATAAAGATGCTCCTTTCTTCCCAATATAGGGAGGGCATCTCTCACTGAAGGTTTTATAATCTGTTTCAGGGGTGAAGGGCAGAGGGTATGGGGATGTAGCTGGGAATTGGAGGGTCACAGAGAGACCTTTTTGTTTCTGCTGTTTTCTTAAACTCTTTCGCTTAAAATAGTCGATGTTGCTACATTTTGGGGTAGCATGTCCAGAACCCCATATATCTAAGTTGTATTATGCAATTAAAAAACAATAGCCAGCCACAAAGGATATTTGTGAGAATTGTAGATCATTTGATAAAGACCTGTTATCCAGTATGTACCTCTGTGTGTGTTTTTTATTGTCATAGAAAGATAGTGCTTGGTATTATACAAAGTACTTAATATGGAAATCATTCATATTGTTATCTGAAGTAATTGTTGTCTTGATGTGAAGTAAAGTTGCTTTAATATTGAAAGGGGAATTTTAGTGTACAATTATATATTATCACTGATATTTTAAGTGTATTGTAAATTATTGGTAAGATTAATAAAAGTCAGAATTAGAAAACCTAAGCATTAATCAGCTTTTTGGAAAATGACTAAATAATATATATTATAAAAAATTTATAGTCAATTTTTTAAATCCTTACCTTAAAATATTACATTATAGCCCTTATCAGATGGCTCAGTTGGTTGGAGCATTGTCTCATTCACCAAAAGGTTGCAGATTGGATTCTTGATGGGTTGTGGGGGGTGCATGCGGGAGGTGGCTGATCAATGTTTCTCTCTCACATCATTCTTTCTCCCCCTTCCTCTTTCTCTAAAGTCACTGAAAATATATCCTTGGGGGAGAATTAAAATATATACACACTTATCTTAAAAGATTCAAAACTTATTCAGATGTGTATGTAGTCAAATGTCATTTAAGGGCCTCTTTCACTCTCCCCAATTTTTCTTCCCAAAAAGATAACTTTTGTCAGTAATTTGGAATGCAACTTGATATCTTTATATACTGTTAAGACATGCACTCTTAATATATAGGGTGGGGCAAAAGTAGGGCTACAGTTGTTTATATGGAAAATCATGCAATAATTTCTAAATAATAATACAAGAATAAACTATGTTTTGCATACTTACAACTGTAAACCCATTTTGCCACATCTTTGTATTAAGGCACTAATTGGTAGTATTCAATATTTATTATAGTATCCCCAATTTTTCTTTGGAAAAATTAGAACATAGAGAATAGTGTAACATTTGTGTTCATTATTCTAAATTGCTTGTTTATTTTGCTACCTGTTTTTTTTTTCTAAATATTTTTATTGACTTTAGAGAGGAAGGGAGAGGGAGAGAGAGATAGAAACAGTGGTGAGAGAGAATCATTGATCGGCTGCCTCTTGCACGACCCACATGGGGGATTGAGCCCATAACCCAGGCACGTGCCCTGACTGGGAATCGAACCGTGACCTCCTGGTTCATACCATAGGTTGATGCTCAACCACTCAGCCATGCTGGCCAGGCTCTACCTGTTTTTTAAGCAATAAAGCAAAGTTGAAATTTCTAATATGTATTCAAAACAAGATAAATATTTTATGCATTTAAAAATTCACAAAAATTATATTACTCTATTTACATCTTATTTCAGCTTGCTTTTTCCACTCAATAGCTATCTGTTGTTGATGTATACAGTATTTGCTCATTCTGAAAATTTAAAATTTTCAAGTTTTTCCTTTTAAAAAATACATATTTTTTTAAATTATGCAGTATTTAGCTGTGTGCATTAGGAAAACTCAGATTAACTGCATTCTGAAAAATAAGTTCCTGAGATTTCCTTTCAACAATACTTTTGAAACAGATAAACTTACTTCCTGTCTCTCAGTTTCCTGTATCCATGGCAACCTCTGTTTTACACACTGACTGTGGAGGAACTGATGTGAAGAGTGGTGTTTCCTGAGCAAACTGTGACTTTAAAAAAAAAAAGAAAAAAGTTGGAAGGGTGGAGGTCAATGGTGCCACAGAAAGAAATGGAGTTTAGAAATTTCTCTCTACAGATCTAGAAAGAAAACCTTTACTTGAATCAGCCGAGTGTTAATAATGTGAATTTCCTGCTCTTGGTAAGACTATTTATTTAATATAAACTTTTAGCTGAAACAGAAAATAATTTGGTTTGTGAAAAACTGTAGTTTCAATAGAGTTTAATTGTTTTGTAATGAATTTGTGTTTTTATAGTTTGTAATGTTACTTAATTGATATTAGACTTTAAGTTGATAAAGGGACATATTATATCCAAAGACCATTATTCCTGCATCATCATTTGTCACTTTTGTTATAGTCAATTGTAATATTTTAAATGAACTTAGAAAACATTTTATTTTGCAGTTCATTAAATTTGAGTTATCATTTTGTCGAACAGTGGGTTAATGTATGGCCTTGAGGTGCTAATAATCCTAGAACATATTCCAAACTCATTATTCTATGCTATCATTGTAGTATAACTTATGTGTACTTAGTATTATTGGCTGCTTCTAAATAAAAATAAAATAAAATACAGAATTTTTGGTATTATAAAACTTTCATTTTAAGAACATTTTTATGATTTAAAGTTTTACCTTCTCTTCTTATAGCCCATTCTGATAGGAACAGAAAAGTCAAGAACAGGGCTATGTGCAGATTACATTTTTCTCTGCCTTGCCTATGACCCTTTCTTCTTGTTACCTATAATCTTGCATTATTAATCCATAGGAGATACTTGCTCGTGTGTCTGTTTGCCAGTTCTGCACTGGGAGACAAATTAACTGCCATGATTTAGGCCTTTCAAGTATTCCTAGGAATTTTTCTGAAATTACAGTTTTTCTGTACCTGGCTGAAATAACTTATTTCATATAAATAAAAGTGAATTAACAGGGCTTCATTCTCTTGTAGTATTATATTAGGATAATGCTGGCATTGTGTGTGTATATCCAAAAGCCTTTGTTCATTTGAGGCACCTCTATTTTCTATATCTAAATAATAATTTTATGAAACATTTGGATCCCGGAATATTTGAGGGGCTTTCCAGTCTTTGTAATTTATATTTACAGTGTAATCAATATCCTTTGTTCCAAGAGGAGTATTTAATGATCTAGTTTCAGTACTTAAATCTGCAAAGAAATCACCTCACTCTCCTCGGGAGTGGTACTTTGTTGGCATGATTGCTCTTCGGATAATTGATTTATCCAACAATAATATTTTTTGAGGATATCAGACAAAGGCTTTCAGCATCTTGGAAACTTGGATTGTTTGTATCTAAAAGGTAATAATTTAGCAAAAGTACCATCAGATGCTTTTGAAGTGCTTAAGAGTCTTAAAAGACTTTCTTTGTCTCATAAAAGCAATACAGTCTTTTGCATTTAAAGGGCTTGTCAACTTGGGATATTTGCTTCTGAAAAATTCAAGAATTAAAAACATTACTAGTGATGGGTTTAATGGAATTAACAATCTTAAACATTTGCTCTTAAGTCATAATGATTTGGAAATATGTCTGACACATTTAGATATTAAAGAATTTAATTTACCTTAATTAAATTAGACAGAATAATCAGCATTGATAATGATACAGTTGAGAACATGGGAGCATATTTGAAGATCCTTAATCTGTCATTTAATAATCTTACAGACTTACATCCAAGGGTCCTTAAGCCATTGTCTTCATTGACTCATCTTCAGGCAAATTCTAATCCTTGGAAATGTAACAGCAAACTATTGGGCCTTCGCAACTAACTGGCTAGCATCTTCAGACATTACCTAAACATCTATTGTCAGAACCCCCCCATCCATGCGTGGCAGAGCATTGCATTATATTAAGTGGACTGACTGTACAGATTGCGTTACATCTTCGACAAATGTATCCAGAGCTTGGGCTATAAAATCTCTTCATATTCATCACAAGACTACTGCGTTAATGATGGCCTGGCGTAAAGTAACCACAAATGGGAAACACTTGGAAAATACCAAGAGCATTTCTTTCGGGGAACAAACTTCACCTACCAGTAGAGTTTTTCAAGAGAATACCTTTGCTAATCCACTAGAGACTACTGCAGTGTTACCTGTGCAATTACAGCTTACTTCTTCTGTTAACTTGACTTTGGAAAAAACCAGCGCTCTACCAATTGATGCTGCTTCAGTGTCAGGGAAGACATCTCTAATTTGTACACAAGAAGTTGAAAGGTTAAATGAGGCTTTTGACATTTTGCTAGCTTTTTTTATCTTAGCTTGTATTTTAATCGTGTTTTTGATCTACAAAGTTGTTCAATTTAAACAAAAACTAAAGACACCAGAAAACTCAGGGGAAAATAGACTTGAATACTACAGCTTTTATCAGTCTGCAAGGTATAATGTAACTGCCTCAGTTTGTAACACTTGCCAAAATTCTCTCGAAAGCCCTGGTTTGGAGCAGATTCAACTTCATAAACAAACTATTCCTGAAAATGAGGCACAGGTCATTCTCTTTGAACATTCTGCTTTATAATTCAACTAAATAGTGGCTGTAAGAAACTTTAGTGCCATGGACATGAATAAAACTGAAGCTTCCTTGTAGAATTATAAACTTTATTTGGAAATATAATGAATTACATGAGCTTAGCATTAATAAATAATGTTTTTAATAACTTGTCAATATTGTATTTATTCAGCAAATATTTTCTTTGATAAGCACTGTATTAAGTATTAATAATAGCTAACATTTTTCGGTACCAAGCACTCTACTAAATACTTGAGATATTAGATTTAATACTTAAAAAGCCTTGTAAGGCCTGGCTGGTGTGGCTCAGTGGTTGAGTGTTGACCCATGAACCAGGAGGTCCCGGTTAGATTCCTTGTCAGGGCACATGCCTAGGTTATGGGCTTGATCCCCAGTAGGAGGTGTGCAGGAGGTAGCTGCTCAATGATTCTCATCATTGATGTTTCTATCCCTCTCTCCATCTTCCTTCCTTTCTCTGAAATCAATAAAAACATATTTTAAAAAAAACGACTTGTAAGGTAGTGCTGTCTATATTTGACAGATCAGGAAACCTAGGCAGAGTGAGTTTGAGAAACTCCCACATTCTTACAGCTTGTGACACGTTTTAGGTCTGACTCTAAAGCCCATGCTCTTTTTTTTAAAAAAAAATATATTTTATTGATTTTTTATAGAGAGGAAGGGAGAGGGATAGAGAGTTAGAAACATCAATGAGAGAGAAACATCAATCAGCTGCCTTCTGCACACCCCCTACTGGGGATGTACCCACAACCGAGGTACATGCCCTTGACCGGAATCAAACCTGGGACCCTTCAGTCCGCAGGCCGATGCTCTATCCACTGAGCCAAACCAGTCAGGGCAAGCCCATGCTCTTAATTTCATGCTACACTGCTGCTTAGGTGCTAAGGTTATAACTGTGAAAAACACAAGCACAATTCCTATTCTTGGTAGAGCTTAAAATCCAGAGGAGGGAACACATGGTTACTATACAGTATTTATTTACAGTTTACATTTTCTTTATGTTTTGTTTGAGATCTCATGGAGCAAAAATTTTTATGTTGTATAGTTTCCTCATGTTTTGACTTTCAAAACCCCTTATCTTCAGTCATCTCTTCTCATCTATGAAGGCCTCCTTAAGCACTGTTTTCTAGTCTTCTAGAATGGGGACCTGTGAAATAATAGAAAATACTTTGCACTTATGATCCTCCCAGACCTTGTCCTATGTATATCTTTATCTGGATGTTCATTAATATTCTTTAATAAACTGGTAAACATAAGTATTTCTTTGAGCTGCTCTAGCAAATTAATGGAACTCAAGGAGGGTGTCGTGGGAACCTCTGATTTATAGACAGTTGGTCAGAAGCACAGGTATAATCTGGGTTTGGGACTGGCATGTGAAATGGAAGGTGGTGGGGCCAGTATAGTGGGACTGAGCCCTTAATCTGTGGGATCTGATACTATCTCCAGATATTAGAATTGAGTTAAATTGTAAGACCCTCCCCCCGCCCCCCCCCCCGGGTGGTATCACAGAATAGCTTGTTGTGAGGGACATCTTCCCCCCCGCCCTACACACACACACACACACACACACACACACACACACACACACACACATATTTGGTGACCAGAAGTAAAGTGTTCTGTGTGAGCAGTAAAGGAGACCCACAGAAGAGAAACACAGTAGGGGAGAATGGAACCGGGTTTTTTCCTACTCAGGAAGGAAGAACCTGAGTTTTTGCCATTATAGGACCATAGCCACTTGTTTTATTCTTATGGTAAATAAAACTAATGAAGGAAATTCAGGCAATGGAATTACTAGCAGATGGGAATTCCACAATGAAAGCCACGAGGCTAGAAACTGTTTGTGAAAAAGAAGGTTGGTATAGCTGGAGAGTATGAAAAATTAGATGCTGTCAGTGAGGTAGGCAGAAACCAGATCAAACAGGGCAGAGTAAACTGTGATTAGGAGTTTGAATTTACTGAACATCTGGATGTTCATTAATATTCTTTAATAAACTGGTAAACATAAGTATTTCTTTGAGCTGCTCTAGCAAATTAATGGAACTCAAGGAGGGTGTCGTGGGAACCTCTGATTTATAGACAGTTGGTCAGAAGCACAGGTATAATCTGGGTTTGGGACTGGCATGTGAAATGGAAATTACTGAAAGGTTAAATTCTTGCTTTAAACATGTGAGACCTGGTGAGATCTTGCAAAAGAGCGCTTCGGTCTGCTCTGTAAAGAATGGGTTAGACTGAGGAAGCCACCACTTCCTATTTGGGAAGTTATGCAGTAGTACAAACTAGGATCAGAATTGACTTGTGCACAGTGTTCCTGGTAGAGGTATAGGCAAGTAGAATTCAGAGATAAATGTGACAATTTGATGATGAATGGGGTGTTGGAAGAGTAAATGAGAAGAAAGGTCAAGACTGAACCCCAGGTTTCTGGCTTGAGTCACTGGCTAGATAGGATAGCTCTTTATTCAGATAAAGACTACTGTAAGAGAGCCTGGTTTTGATTTTGTTTCAGTTTCTTTGTTTTTGTTGGGGAGGCATTCAAAAGTTTGGTGTTAGATAGATATCTTAAGTTTGAGTTGCTTGTGAGACTGCGAAGCATGGATGAGAAGGATGCAGATGTACTTAGGGTTCCGGAGCTCAGAGAGAGGTCGTTGTATGTGCTAGCAGGATTTAGGTGGAATTTGGCAGTGAGCTTGCACAAGGCTGGTTTATATATAATATCTTTACATATATTTCCCTAAATAAACATTTCCCTTATAAGAAAAATATGCGTAAGTTTTTTTGGTCAACTTGAATACATTATTCTTCTAGAGCTGTAACAAAATTGTCAAATGTCTCATATTGATAGTTAATTACACATACATATTATAAATAATATTTTAGAGAGATTTTCCCTGCTTATTTCATGATCCATTTTACTCAAATCCTTCATATAAATTTTTGACATCAGTGTGTTTGTTTATCATTAACAAAGTCCCCCCGCCTTTTTTCGTTATTGATTAAGGTATTACGTATGTGTCCTTATCCTCCTATTGCCCCCCTCCCTCAATGCCCTCACTCCCCTGGTGTCTGTGTCCATTAGTTAGGCTTATATGCATGCATACAAATCCTTTGGTTGATCTCTCCCCCTTACCCCCACCCTCCCCTACTTCCCCTCTGAGGTTTGACGGTCTGATTGGTGCTTCTCTGTTTCTGGATCTGTTTTTGTTCATCAGTTTATGTTGTTCATTATATTCCACAAATGAGTGAGATTCTGTGATATTTATCTTTGTCTGACTGGCTTATTTTGCTTAGCATAATGCTCTCCAGTTCCATCCATGCTGTTGTAAATGGTAAGAATTCCTTTTTTACTGAAGCGTAGTATTCCATTGTGTAATTGTACCACAGGTTTTTAATCCACTCATCTGCTGATGGGCAGTTAGGCTGTTTCCAAATCTTAGCTATTGTAAATTGTGCTGCTATGAACATAGGGGTGCATATATCCTTTCTGATTGGTGTTTCTAGTTTCTTGGGATATATTCCTAGAAGTGGGATCACTGGGTCAAATGAGAGTTTCATTTTTAGTTTTTTGAGGAAACTCCATACTGTTCTCCACAGGGCTACACCTGTCTGCATTCCCACCAGCAGTGCAGGAGGGTTCCTTTTTCTCCGCATCCTCGCCAGCACTTGTCATTTGTTGATTTGTTGATGATAGCCATTCTGACAGGTGTGAGATGGTACCTCATTGTCGTTTTGATTTGTATTTCTTGGATGATTAGTGACTTTGAGCATGTTTTCATATGTCTCTTGGCCTTCCTTATGTCCTGTTTCGCAAAGTGTCTATTTAGGTCCTTTGCCCATTTTTTGATTGGGTTGTTTATCTTCCTTTTGTTCAATTGTATGAGTTCCCTGTAAATGTTGGAGATTAAACCCTTATCGGAGATAACATTGGCAAATATGTTCTCCCATGTAGTGGGCATTCTTGTGGGTTTGTTGATGGTTTCTTTTGCTGTACAGAGCTTTTTATTTTGATGTAGTCCCATTTGTTTATTTTCTCTTTAGTTTCCAATGCCCTAGGAGCTGTATCGGTGAAGATATTGCTTCGGCATATGTCTGAGATTTTGCTGCCTGTGGATTCCTCTAATATTTTTATGGTTTTCCATATTACGTTTAAAGTCCTTTATCCATTTTGAGTTTACTTTTGTGTATGGTGTAAGTTGGTAGTCTAGTTTCATTTTTTTTGCATGCATCTGTCCAATTTTCCCAACACCATTTATTGAAGAGACTGTCTTGACTCCATTGTATGTTCTTGCCTCCTTTGTCAAATGTTGAGCATAGTGGTTTGGGTCAATTTCTGGGTTCTCTATTCTATACCATTGGTCTATATGTCTGTTCTTGTGCCAGTACCAGGCTATTTTGAGAACAGTGGCTTTGTAATACAGCTTGATACCTGGTATTGAGATTGATCATGTAACACTGTTTTCCAGAGCACATTATTTTCATTTTGGTCTGAGCTTTGTGACATAACAGCACTTTCGAAGAAATTAATTCCAAGCCACAAGAACCTTTTCATATAACTTTAATAACATTAGCACACTCGGCTTTATAAAATTTGTCCTGAAGGTATATATATTCATGATTACCCTGTAATTATTTATTGCATAGCTTTGTTTTCAACAATGTCCAACATATACATTGGAAAGGTCAGACCTCAATATCATAATTACCAAATTCCTAATAAATTCTTTTACTTTTTTTTACAAAACAAGAACCAATCTGTCAAGTGAATTCTATAAACATGCAAAACAAGCATTGCTTGGGCTTCTTTAATGGAATGTTTGTCCCCATATAGTCTTTAATCACCTCCTTTTTTAGTGGAACCTTAGTATGTCTTCATTTGGCAATGTTTCTTTCTTAAAGCAGCCTTACTCTTGAAAATCACATAATATGGCAGTTTCTTTTTATAGTTGATTGTAGTTATTTTTTATTGTCTTAATAATCACCTTTCCCACCTTTTGTATGTGCATTAAAAAAAGTTATTTAGGGGAATGGTTTATAATATAAAAGCCTTTGTAAGGATCATTATTGAGTGTAAAAAATTCAATTTTCATTTTAAAATAACTTAGTGAATTTCCACTCTGTTTTTTTTTATTCCATTTCCTTTCCAGTATTTGTCAGGGGTACTAGATTTATTAATACACTTTTCCATGACCATGTAGAGAATTGCCCTGTAGAAAGGATATATGTTTCCATTTAAGTGACAAAAGTATTTGCAGCCTTGGTCCTGGAAAAATATCTAGCGGGGGAAAAACAAAGCAAACTAATTTTAGTGTAAATGACACCACTTTTGTAGCTTCTCATGTCGTAGAAATTCTGTAATAGGACTGATAAATCAAGGCTTTCCTCTGTTGCCATTTTCTTTCAATAAACTTGTTCTTTGCTAAATCCTGTTAAATAATGTAAGTAGAAAAGTATAGTTAAGAGGATATTTTATTTGGTTGTAGGTTTTAGTGCTTAAAAATTTTCTTAAATTACCCTAATTGCACTGATCTATATTTAAGATATAATGATGTGAGAGTAACTTCAAATATTAAGTGTGATGTATAGGTAGTATAATTATGGTCTGGTTAGATCAGAGAAAATTCTAAAGTGATTTCTTTCTTTCTTGGGCCTGCTACTATGAAACACTGTAAATCAGCAGTTTTATATTATGTAACTGTTTAGAAAAGGTAACTGAAAATTTTGTTTGTTTCTGCATGACTTTTCCTTCTACATCTAAGGAAATGGAGATGTGATATAAATATGTAAATCCATCACAGAGAAATAATCTAAAGCACATACTTTATGATGAAGGATCAGTTATATAAATATGAAAATGTAAAATGCTCACTAGATAAATACTAATAAAACTTGGACAAGAAGAAAGAAACTAAAGTCCTGTTTACATTCAACCTAAGTTTATTATTTAGGCTAGCCAAATGAATATTGGAATATTTCATTTATATGTGCCCGTGGGGATTAAATTTTTTTCTTTATCTTTCTGAAGGCATTTTGTTTTCTGAACACCTGTGGTTGGGATCATAATCATACAAAAAGACAGAAATAATTTTAAGCCTGCATGTTTTTTTAAAGGAGGTAAATAAGCACAAGAAAGTTGGATTTTCTTAAAGTACATCTTTTTATAAAGCAAGAAAAAATCATTTTGCATGAAGTTTCTGCAATTCATATACTTTAAAGATAGATGTTTTTATAGACCCAGAGAATGCCTTAAAATATCATAGCTTTAGGAAATACTAAGTCAAGATTAATGTGCATTTGACTGAAAAGACAGATTACTGAAACTGTGAAATTGTTTTAAAAGATCAAATGTCTTTCCTTACTAAGCATGGTGTTTCATGTCCTCATCTATTTATTTAATCTCTTTGTAACATCACTTATCACATACTTGAAAAACAAAATTAGCAGATCTTTGAGAAGGCCTGTCTTCTTTCTGTAGTGTCTTTGTAACTTGTGTCTATGCAGGTAAATTAATATATCGGCCAAGTCTATAAAATAATAAAAGGAAAAGAGTTTGTGATAAATAAAAAGGAAGAAAATGTTCTAGTTACTAATATTTTTCCTTTTCTATTTTACTTTCATTCTCCTCTTTTACATTTATTCTTCTCTTATCCATGTGTTAAACTTTCCTTGCATTTTCTCAAATGACTATTTTAGAAATAGAGTCTAACACAGCTAACTTTCTGTTCCACTTTCTGCCTCATGTCTAGTATAGAGTAATAAGCTGTAATATGTTATCTGCAACTCAGCTACCCATGCTTGTAATTTAAAAAGAAATAAGTAAAAATATTCTGAAAAGAAAATGAGCGAGGACTTCGGGGATCATTAATTCCCATGATTATTTATAGAGTGTTCACATTATGCATAATGGTAATCTATGAAACATAAAAATGTTGATATAACATATAGGCTCTTCCTCATGTTACTTATAATCTTAAGGAGAGCAGGTATGAAGAATTAAAGGGCATTAGGAGAAGATAGTATAAAAGATGATGCCCCATTAGTTGCATGCCAAATGGATAGTGCAGGGGTTTTAGGCTACTGGACATTCAAAGGACAGAGTGCTCAATTACAGGGGGTTAAAGTGGTCAGGGAAGGCCTCACGAAAAAAGGGTGAATGAAGGTGAACAGGAAACGGAGGGAGAACATTGGAGGAGCAGGAGGGGAGTAAGCAGATGGAGGATCTGGAACTATTACATCCAGGTGGTGCTGACTTAACGGGTTGAAAGCTGGAAGGAAGAGTAATGCAATGTACCTTTGGAGCGGTGGGTTCGATAGAGATTGCAGAGGTTCCTGATAGCCCTTGACAGTTCTTAAGTCAAGGAGAAAGAATGAAACTTAAGAGACTGGAGCAGAAAGCACCCATTTGCCTCCTTGAAGCCCTCAGTAATAAGGAAACAATCAGTTGGATCCCATTTAACATTGTGAAATGAAAATTAAGTTTATATCAAAATTGGGGGTTCTTTAGGAGGAGCATCTATCCTAACGCAATCAATGAAAGATGAGTTAACTTGGAAATTCTAAGATCCCACGTCTCTGGGGGCCAGAGATGAGAGTTAGAGAATAATAATTGGCCTGTGCTTCTTTAGCATGAGCCAGGGGACAGGATTCCCTGACTTCAGATAAGTGCCAGTTAATGAGTCAGAAATACCTGTAAAAACTAGGAAAGACAGTTAACTATTCAGAATAGCATAGTGATTTAAAACAAAGAAAGAAAATCCCATTTGTTGTTTAATTCCTTTGTCCTTTTTGCAGACTATTAGTTCATAATCAGCTCCTTAGGTTGCACAGTGCTTTCCTCAGTTTTTCCCTCTAAATCATACAACAGGTAGCACTCAAAAGTGCAATACACTTCCCTGTATCCATTCAAAACTATGTGCCCTAGACTTTAAGCTTCCTCGAGTTTCTGAGTTCTCTGAGGGTGGCCGTCTGTATTATCCCCAAGGCCTATAGTGATGGTTGGCACATTTTGTGGGCTCATAAAATGTTGACTAAAATGAATGAACTTAACTATGGTGAGCTATTCATTAAGAAAGGTTGGCCTGGATAATATGACCACTTTTTCTAATCACATCTTTCTTTATACATTAATTGGTATTAATACACCTCCTGTATTAAGTTTTGTCTAGGATATTCAGTAATCACAGTTGGTTTTTTTTGTGGTTTTTTGTTTTGTTTTTTTTACTGTATTGTAGAAGCTAGCATAGAATTTAACTAAATCTTTTCAGGACTAAATTGCTATGTCCTAGTTAATGTGAAATCTTACTTACTAAGCACTGGTTTGAGGTGTTAAGAACTGAGTGAAATATAAAATTACATGGTTTCTCTGGCTACCTTCACTTTTCCACATTATACCCGACAATGGATTTGAATGAATGTGCATGAGAGGACAATTAGAGGATGATACACCAAGAAGAATTCCAATAAAATATTACTCATAACCCCAATAACACATATGAAACAAAACACTTGCAGTGCTTTTCAAAAGAAAATACAAAAGAAAGTAATATCTTGTGTTTAAACAGATAGTGAAAATGAGATTATCTGAGTACTTGCCTTTTATCATTTCCCCTTTTTCCTCCAAAACTATTTTCATTTCATTCCTTTGAGGGTTTATAGCTCTCTTTTGACTGGTTCATTTTAAATGTCTAATCACATTTTAAAGCATTTTATACAGAAAAGTTGTATATTATAAAAAACAAGGTTGATTCTTAATTTATAAAAGACAAGGTTGAGAGTATTGTTCATATTGAATACTGCCTAATAGAAATAGATTTTTTAAAAATATATATTTTATTGATTTTTTTACAGAGAGGAAGGGAGAGGGATAGAAAGTTAGAAACATTGATGAGAGAGAAACATTGATGAGCCACCTCCTGCACACCCCCTCCTGGGGATGTGCCCGCAACCAAGGTACATGCCCTTGACCGGAATCGAACCTGGGACCCTTCAGTCCGCAGGCCGACGCTCTATCCACTGAGCCAAACCGGTCAGGGCAAGAAATAGATTTTTAAAGGCTTCATTTTAAAATGTTACATTTACACATTTGGAGGGAACACTTTTATAATACTTACAAAAAGGAGAACAAGAATATAACTTCTTAATGCTTATTTTCTTTAAATATGTGTTCTATATGCCAGGAAAGTACAAGCCTTTTGTGGCTTTTGGGGGGTACTTTTGCCAAACTGCTGAGTGAGTGGTAATTGAGATACATCCTTTTGGTGTTTTTTTTTTAACTTGAATGCCTTGAAGATAATCATTGTCTAACTTCTCCTTTTACTCAACCCAGAATATGGCTCCTTCCTTTCCACTCTTTTTCTTCAGACCTCCTTTTCTAGAATCAACTCTTCCCATTCAAAGCCAGCCCCCATGCCTTTCCTCTCCAGGCCATAGTCATTTCCCCCCTTTCTGAACTGGAAGTCTGTGCCTCCTCCCCTCTGGCACTTAATAGGTACTCCAGGGTGAGCATGGTGTCTCCTGTCTACTGGACTTCACCCCCCAAACTCCAGCTAGATATCTGCCTCTTGTGACCTTTTCTGTGCAGCATGTCACACTCCAATGAAAAGAATGACTGACCGACCAACTGACTGAGGCTGCCTTACCTCCCTTCCTTTATCCCTACTACACAGCCTTCTTCCAAGCCTGTCACTTCATAGAGCTGGAAATCCAGTTGGAGGCAGAGGAGGGAAGGGGAGGGTAAACTCCAGTGATCACATGACTGACTTCTCTAAGTCTGAGTAAGCATGGGCCAGGGCTATAGTTTTCTTCCTGAAGAGCATGGACAGGCTGAGCAGACCATTGTCTGGCCTGTGTCCATTCTGCTTCTGTGAATATCATTATCCATTCTTTTGTTGTTGTTGTTAATCCTCACCCGAAGATATTTTTCCATTGATTTTTAGAGAGAGTGGAAAGGAGGGGGAGAGACAGAGAAAGACCGATGTGAGAGACACATCAACTGGTTACCTCCCACATGTGCCCTACCAGGGCCTAGGATTGAGCCTGCAACCAAGGTACGTGCTCATGATCAGAATCGAACCCAGAACCCTTCAGTCCATGGGCTGGTGCTCTATCCACTGAGCCAAACCTGTTAGGGCTCATTATCCATTCTTTATTCTAATGTTTTAACACCTTTTTTGGGTCATCATTCACTAATTCTTATCTTTTGGCTTTCTAGAAATCTCAAGTTCCTGAACTCATTAGATTTGCCTCAGAACTTTACAAGGTTTATTCTGGTCCCAGCAGTGTCATCTAACAACCTCATCATTTATGAAAAAGGGGTGAAGTTACTGCTTTTGGCAAGAATTGGGCAAAGTTTATTTTATCTACTATGCTGCAATCTATCAAAATCTGTTCTTAGCCTTGAAGGCTGTGTCTTATAAATGGTCATGTCCGACTTGAAGCATAATGCTCTAGAATTGCTGCATCATTTATAAATTCAGCATATTGCTAATTACTTTTTTATAATTATACTAGAGGCCCAGTGCACGAATTCATGCACGGATGGGGTCCCTTGGCCTGGCTGGTGATCAAGGCCTATTGGGGGCCAGCCAGTGGGGGGGGGGGGGG
>NW_005871048.1:45729543-46013047 GCF_000147115.1 Myotis lucifugus | reverse complement strand
CACTGACCACAAGGGGGCAGCTCCTGCGTGAGCGTCTGCCCCCTGGTGGTCAATGCTTGTAATAGCTACTGGTTGACCAGTTGTTGGGTCATAACGGTTGCTTAGGCTTTTATATATATAGATATAACAAAGATATAACTTCTTACCTTCTCTTCAAAAACATGTGCTCGTGCTGGTAGTACCAACATTGATCAATATGATCATTTGATCTAAAAGACATAATCAAATGAGCTGGCTGTCAAATTATACCATTTTTATCTCTCTCTAATATACTTTCTTATAATTCACATTCACCCACATAGCAGACCACAGTCATTCTCCAGTTGTTAAGTATGTGTTAGGAAAATTCACAATGAATCCTTTGAGAAAACACACAGTATTCAGAAATTCCATTGATTTCTTGTGAAATTTCTTGGTGCTTGGAGGTGATGTGAGTACTGAGAAGGCAGCTGCCTGAGTGGATTCTTCCTAAATAATATTGACACCAGCCCTGTAAAGAGCTTTGGAAGCTGTAGTTTAGAGGGTTTTTGTCTTTTCCAGCTAATTGAGATCAGTGGTTGATAGAATGCCCGATGTGCAACAGGAATCTCAGGCCCTGCCTGCTTAGCATGCTGGGTGGATTAGTGGTGAAGTGCTCTGCAGTGAGAGGGGGAAATGGCTTTATTTCCTCCCATGTGTTTGCCATCGCCGACTCCAGCCTTCATTTTACAGACAGGGAGACCAACACCTCGAGAAATAGTTAACTTCAGTAGGATTGCACAGTTAGTAGCTGAACTTCTAGTGAAAAGTTTTGGTTTTTAAATTTTTATTTCAGTGTTTCTCAATAAGTCCTAATAAGGTAGACCATATGTTTGTTTCTTTAGAGATTTTTTAATCTTTTAAAAGGACATATATTAACATCAAGAATATATACTCCTACACTAGAGTTTTACATGAAGATTACAATGTATTAGAATGATATCAACTGGTTATTGTTTGCTCATGTGGTGATTTTGTTTTCTAAAATCAGATCACATTTGAATGTATAGACAGAGAGTTTTGACTTTACGAAGGTGGGAATGTGGCCCAAAGTGTGATGGCTTTGGGAACTACTTTACTGAACATTTTAAAAATTAGGTATGCATGTTAGTGCAGTATGAGAACACTGTGTCCCTGATAGAAATGATACTATAAGTTCCCTGGAGACAAAAGTTGTAATTTATTCAGTTGGTTTTAAGCTCAAATACTTTAATTTAGTGTGCCAGTGGATGGGTATGTACTCCTACTTTTTTAAAGTCAGGTTTATTAAGGTATAGTTTACCTGTAGTAAAACCTTTTAAGCATAATTTTAGCAAATGTAATCACTACCAAAGTATAGAATATTCCCATCACGCCAAAAAGTTCCCCTTTGTTTTTTGCCTGGCAGCCACTGACCAAATAAATAATTTTGCCTTTTTGGAAAGTCACGTAAATGGAGTCAGTCATATAATGTGTAGCCTTGCCTTTTGAGTCTATTTTATTTCTTAGTGTAATGTTTTTGAGACTTATCCAAGTTGTTTCATGTATCTGTAGTTTGTTCCTTTCTATTGCTCACTACTCTTCCAGTGAATTAGTGTTCCACAGTTTGTTTATACATTCACTAATTGATAGATATTTGGATCATTGCAGTTTTGGATTTTAATGAATAAAGCTACTATAGATATTCACATACAGATCTAAGGGTACTTGTTTTGGTCTTGGGTAAATACCTGGGAATGGGGTTGCTTGGTTATAATGGAGTGTGTTTAACTCCATAAAAATTGCCAATGTGTCTTCCAAAATGAATGTGCCATTTTTTATTCTTACTGACAATGTATGAGAGGTCCTGTTGTTTCTCAGACTTTCGAGGACTCAAATTATGTCAGTCTTCTTAACTTTACTTTTATTAAAATCTCATTGTGGTTTTATTATTATTGTTCTCATTGTGGTTTTAATTTGCATTTCTCAGATAACTAATGACATAGAACATCTTTTTAGTTACTGATATATGACATCTATATATATTATATACATACTAGAGGCCCGGTGGCACGAATTCGTGCACCAATGGGGCCCCTTGGCCTGGCCTGCGGGATTGGGCCGAAACCTGCTCTGCAACATCCCCTGAAGGGTCCCGGATTGCGAGAGGGCACAGGCCAGGCTGAGGGACCCTACTGGTGCATGATCGGGGCCAGGAGAGATGGGGGAGGTTGGCCAGCCAGGGAGAGACCATGGGAGTGCTCCAAGGCGTGTTCAGCCCATCTCACTCAGTCCCAATCGGCTGGACCCCAGCAGCAAGCTAACCTTCTAGTTGGAGTGTTTTCCCCTGGTGGTCAGTGCATGTCATAGCAACCGGTCGACCGGTCGACTGTCTGCCCCCTGGTGGTCAGTGTACATCATCGCGAGTGGTTGAGTGGCCTTAGCATATTATGCTTTGATTGGTTGAACGGCCGACTGGACAACCAGACACAGCATATTAGGCTTTTATTATACAGGATATATTCTTTGGCAGAATCTCTGTTCAAATATTACCCATTTTAAAATTGAGTTATTTGTCTTATTGAGTTTTCAGTTTTTTATATATTCTGGTTCCCAGTCTTTGATCAAATACATGTTTTACAAATGTTTTTTCCTAGTCTATGGCTTTTCTTTTTCTTGATAGTGTCTTTAGGAGAGTAGAGATTTTTAATCTTTAACATTTTTGTATCTTTACCTTTTTAGTTAGAAAATCAACACAAGACTATTATAATAAGTTAAAGAATATTATAAAGCATCTCTTTTCTACCTAATCTACCTTTCTAGTATCGAAGCACGCTAATAATCTAGTGAAAGAGAAGTTTATATGTACAAGATAAAATGTCTGCTTTAAGAAATATATTCTGAAAATTTTCTTTGAATTTTAGAACTAAAATTTCTCTTCATGTTAAAGAGGATAATTAGAAAAAAGAACACCTATTGAAATACTTCACTTTATCCTGTTTTGCTCTCCTTTTATTCTAGTGTTATCCAAGATAAATTCTGTGGAATTATAAACATTGCAGTGGAGGGCCTCCATGATGTCATGACGGAAGATCCTGAGACAGGAACACATAAAGAGTAGGTGGATCATTTAATTAATTGCACTTGACAATACTTGGGGGAACGGTAATTAATTATATCCTGCATGAGTTTTGTTCACTATCACCATATAAAAACAGTATAGCAACTGTTTTAATTTTGTCTTCTATAAAGAAAAAAAATTTATTTTGCTTATACTATTTCCTGTTTATTTTAAAATCAGCTTTATCTTGTTATAGCGAAATTCTAAATTGAGCTTTTTTGATCTTAATTATTATTTTATGATTTGACAGTAACTTAAAAAAAATCCAAGTGTATTTTAGCATATGAATTCCTTTTTAAAGATGTTTTAATAGGTTAGTTTTTTTCCAACAAAAGTTTCTTCCGCTTTTAGGCAAGTTATGGGGTAAAAGAGATGGACAAGCATCCTGTTTTTGTATTTGCCTGGTGTAAGCATCACTGGCACTTTTAAGATATTAGAGGGTCACATGATACTTGACTAGTTTCAAAAGAGAATAGTTAAAATTATATTCTTTGGGAGAATAGTTAAAATTATGTTATCAGGAATGCCGGTAATCTCATATTTATATAGTTATTAATTTGAAATTCTTTTTAAAAATCAATCGTATCCTTTTGTAGTTAGTAGAATTGTTTCAACTTTACTCTTATTACTGTTGATAAAGGACACATTTCATGTAATGATAAGCAGGGCTTTATGAGATTCCAGGCCACCTTGAGGTTTCCTCAGTAATGTATTGAGCCCACTTTCCCATCTATAGCACATGGGAAAGATTGCTGTTCGAATCATATTTTGTTCAAAAATATTGAAAAGCAGATATATGTTGTTGAATCTTATTAAACATATATAAATAAAATGTGTCTAGCATGTAACTTTACTACAAAATATAAGAGAAATCAAGCTTTCTTTGCCGCAGTTTATTAGTTAGGGACCTATGACTCTGTTTAATTACTGAATTCCACTCTTCTACACTAGGAAACAGTGAGGTTGGTTCCCATCAACTTGATTCACTAGACACTATTCATTTCTGGTCTCCCTGGCACCAGTGTTGACTAAGTGGGAAACTGCATTTCTGTCATCTCTGCTAATGGTGAAGAGCAGTGGTGCAGAAATTCAAAACAAAATGACTTATAACTGTCCTGCAGGCACAGGTGCCATCAGGGACAAGTTCCTTATATCCTAGCGGTTATGTCATTTGGAGCATAAAGTTGATTGTTACATAATCAATAGAGCTTTAATGATGTTATGTTTTAAATTATTGCTACTGTTATGAAACATGTATAATAATCTACAGACAAATGAAATTTAGTGGTAAAAAGTGTTAATTTTAAGTGTTTGTAAGTATCATTTTTTAGAAAGACATGAAGGATACACCTGACTGCCAAGTAATATATGATTCAACTTTTGCCTATAAATAAATATCTTAGAGTTTACTACCTTAAATGCTCAAGTAAAATGCTCTAAATTTTTTTGGTATAGCCCTTTTTAAAGTGAGATATTGTTTTGTAAATTTTTTTAACTCATAAATCTAATTCATCTAGCTGTTTCTCACATTTTGGTATATAGAGGCATTAATGTTTTCAGTGATTTTGAGGATTTGTTTTTAGTATGTTAAAAACTTAAAAATTTATTCAAAACGTTTCTTTAAAACTGTAGCTGCATGTTGATGTCTCATCTTGAAGAACCAAAAGCAACAGAAGATGAAGAACCACCCACAGAACAGGATAAGAGGAAAAAAATGGTAAGTTACAAAAGCAGCTTCTAAAAATTTGGGGAACCATATATTGTCACTAGAGGCCCGTTGCATGAAGATTCGCACAATAGGCTTTCCTTCCCCTGTGCCGGCACCAGTTTTCCTCCGGCACCCGGGACACAGGCTAGACTTCTCCGCTCCGGCCCGCAGCGAGGCTTGGCTTCTCCGCTCCAGCTGCCATCTTTGTTGGGTTAATTTGCATACTCATCCTGATTGGCTGGTGGGTGTAGCAGAGTGATGACCAATTTACATATTTCTCTTTTATTAGTGTAGATATTATGTAGAGTTGAAAATATCTGTTAGTCCATTCCTCTATCCCTTATTGCAAAATTAAGGTAAGCTGAGTTTTGAAATTGGGAGTTTATTCCTGAAACAGATTAATTTTATTCCTTGATATGAAATAATTGTTTATTATCTTAGCAGAGCAGAGGGTTTGTTCTTTTATGCACAGAAAACATGTGACCTTCAAATCGTGTTTAAGTTGCAATGCTGATTCTTTTGTTTTGAGGAGATTCACTGAAGTTGTTTCATTCCAGGTTATTTCTTGGATTTTTTGCAATGAATTTTTTTGGATATACATCATAGACTTTTATAGAAATGCCTTTGAATTAATTGCTAAATTGTTTAGAAAATTATTACTTCTTACTATAGGAATATAATAAGAAAAAAGAATAAAGAATGGGAAATGTAAAATATCTTTCCTTTTTTTTAAAAAAAAAATCCTCACATGAGGGTATTTTTCCATTAATTTTTGGAGTGAGTGGAATGGAGGGGGAGAGACAGAGAGAGAAACATCGATGTGAGAGACACATTGATGTGACAGAGACACATCGATTGGTTGCCTCCTTGCAAGTGCCCCGACCAGGGCTGGGGATTGAGCCTGTAACCGAGTACATGCCCTTGACTGGAATTGAACCCAGGACCCTTCAGTCCTCAGGCCGATGCTCTACCTACTGAGCCAAACCGGCTAGGGATAAAATATCTTTCCTTTAAAATTATTTGTAATCTTGAATTTTTTTTAAAAAAAAGCTCACCTGAGGATATTTTTCCTATTGATTTCTAAAGAGAGTGGAAGGGAGGGAGAAGGAGGGGAGAGAGTGATAAAGAGGAACATTGACACACAATGGCAATAGAGTATCATGTACAAAGCATTGATCTTTGTAATTAGTATTTCCTCTGTGAGCTTGAATATCTGCTCACAGAACCTGTCTTCTGGTGATGATGAAACATACAAAAGGCTGGCATCGGACACACAACTAACTAAGGCTACTTTTATAAAAAGTAGTGAACATTTCAAATGGTAGATTTAATATAACTTTCCTTACAACTGAGACCATCAAAAGCAATGTTAACCTTCCCCAAATTTAGAAATACACAGTTTCAGTGATTAATTTAGCTCTTACAACCTGCAGAGTTGCAAGTGACATTAAAACAATCCAAGAGGATAGGAAGGAAGGAATTTAAATAATCCAACTGAGGTGTAATGAAGACTCAAATTGATAACCCAGGCAGCCTCCTGGGATAGCAGTTCTTTCTGTTGTAGGGCTAAAATATTAATAAAATATAGTTTGAGATCCAGAGGTTAAAATCTTTCACAGTAGCCACATAATAGTAATCAAAAGATACTGGAAAGAAAATTATCTTGAAAATGCCCTTGGAATTAAATAAAGCAATGGCTTCTGGTTTTTGTTTTTAGTTGAGATTTCAGATTAATTGCCTACTGACATCAGTATTGTTCTTGAGTATGACAAAGCAGGCAGCCTCATTATTTCTTCATTATTTACTTGCATTGTTACCAGAAACCTTAATCAGGAAGAGTTCAGCAAGTCTGCTACTGGTCCCTTGGAAACTTCAGCAGTGTAGCATTGATTCAGAGTAAATAAAGTCTTCATGGTTTTGTTTTTTTTTAATATATTTTATTGATTTTTTACAGAGAGGAAGGGAGAGGAATAGACAGTTAGAAACATCGATGAGAGAGAAACATCGATCAGCTGCTTCTTGCACACTCCCCACTGGGGATGTGCCCGCAACCATGCCCTTGACCGGAATCGAACCCGGGACCCTTGAGTCCGCAGGCCGATGCTCTGTCCACTGAGCCAAACCGGTTAGGGCTAAAGTCTTCATGTTTATAGATGAAAGATGTGGACTGTTTGGGAGAACTTATTTTTCAGTAACTTAGATATCATTCCAGTGACCCTTAGACTGTCTTCTTGGCAGTTTTTCCTATTTTCATTCCCACTTTTCCCTTATTCTTTCAAAGCATTGTCCTACATAAGGAAGTTCCTGCTTTGAAGAGGTTTATTTTTATTATATTTTTATTGATTTCCAAGAGGACGCAAGAGATAGAAACATCAATGATGAGAATCATTGATTGGCTGCTTCCTGCATGCCCTACACTGGGGATGGAGCCCGCAACCCGAGGACAAAATGTTTTCTGTTGATTGTTATCTTTAGAGAGTGGAATGATGGGCTATTTTTAATTTAATTGTATTTCTTTTGTTTTTCAAATATGCCAATGGGAGGGAAAGAGTATGTGTTTGTTTTGTTTATTATTTATGTTGTTTATTGTTTTCATTTCTCATTTTAAACCAGAAGCATATAGTGAATGTGAACAGCATAGCAATCCAGAATGGGGTGCATTTCCTGTGGTCCTGCCACAGTAGACTACCTGGCTTTCCTAAGAGAAACCCTGGACAATTGTGTTTAAGGCTCTTCAGCATGTTCTATTCCTTTTAGGGTCCTTTCTACCAGGTTTTGAGTCTTTACATGGATGAAACCTTAGTTGTTGAGAGATTGGGCTAATCATGCAACTCCATGCTCAGAGGCCCTAGTTCCTGAGGTTAGACAAACCAAGTGAATTTCATTTGACAAACATTTCCACAATGAGGCTGTTTGGGGGTCTCTTGTAAGCAGGGAGGCAGGGGCAGTGTGTTGCTGTGGGAGAGGTTATGAAGAACTTTAGACAGGCACGTGTAAGAGGGACTGTTTTGCCCTTTGTTTGACACAGTGTGGTCCTCTCTGTCCCACAGCTGGCCCTGAAGGACCCGGTGCACTCTGTGTCCCTGCAGCAGTTCACCTACGAGAAGCTCAAGGCACAGCAGGAACTCCTGGGCGAGCAGGGCTTCCAGTCCCTCATGGAAACGGTGGACACGGAGATCGTCACCCAGCTCCAGGAGTTCCTGCAGGGCTTCTGAGAGCACAGGACTCTGGCTGCCCCGCTCCTGCAGCCAGCCAGGGACCCCACCTGCCATCTGTGAGCGCCTGCTGAGACACAGGGAGAGCCCGTGTGTGAACAGAAGCAAAGACCACACTTTTTTTTACTACAGAATGCAGTGACTGAATGTAAATCCCACATAACTAAAACCACAGACCTATTCCTCAAAAGAATTTAATTTTATATTTATGAGGGGCCCTGTGTGTACTAGAGATAGATTTGATGGTATAGCTGCTTAGTTTCCTGATAAGAGAAGAAACTATTTGATTACCTTTAATCATGTGCTCTTAATGTTTGCGAAGATGAAAGTTAATGTCTGAGATGTTTTTCTGCAACCAAAATTAGTAAAATTTGGCTGCCTTATCTCTTTTTTAAGCTAATGACACTACTAGTTTGAGAAATGACAAAGCTGTTCAGATGCAATTAAAGAAATGAGTGCATCAGGCAAAACTATATAAATAGTGACAAATACACATTACTAGATTACCTTGCAAGGGAGTTGCTTTCATCTGACATAGAAAACATGTTTTATCAAATGAATGCTTTTATTTTTATTCTAGTAATTTGATATCATAATTAGTAAAGGTATTTTTTCTCATTTTATGTTCAATAATTACATTTAGTCTTTACTCATTGTAAGGCCTCAGAAGTGAACCTGTGGTACTGCAGTACCAGGTGGGAGACCCGGGTCAGGATTTGGTCCTAGTTCCTTTGTTCCTCCAGAGGCCCAGGGGCACCAAGAAGACCGAGGTGGCTAGACCCATGATGCAGAGCGGCTGTTCCCACTCACCCATCCCAGGCTCCTCAGGCGCAGGGCTGCCTCAGGGCCGCAGTGAGGTGGGTGCCCTGGGGGACCAGCAGCAGTCCCGGGTGCCAACACTGATGTGACAAGTCTTCCTTGTTCCTCCAACCTGCAGCACCCCAAAAGGGGAAACGGGAGAAGATACAGCCTTACTTTGTTTTACTTGTCACTTATTATTAGGAACTTTTAAAGCGTTTGTAAGTAAACACTCAGAAACACTGTTGGGAAATGTCTGGTCTTTCTGTGGAGACTTGGTACAGCGTGTCACTGCAGGAGAGCGCTGCCCTTCTGTGAGCTGCGGAACCCAGAATGTATGGAAGTGTTGGGTGTTTTCAGCAAGAGAAAGAAAATATGGTCCAAATTAAATTTTCCAAAGATACCGTATGTTTGATTTGACTGATTATTTTTCCCCACACACACAAACAGAGTTCATAAAAATTGCCCAGTGAATTTTAAAGGGAGTTTTCTTTCATGCTCTGGTGCTGGCGCTGTCCGGGTAGGAGGCAGTGTGGCAGGTCCTAGTTCCCCTTAGTTTCTCTTTTCACT
Source organism: Myotis lucifugus (assembly GCF_000147115.1). Taxonomy (NCBI): domain Eukaryota; kingdom Metazoa; phylum Chordata; class Mammalia; order Chiroptera; family Vespertilionidae; genus Myotis; species Myotis lucifugus. Next base: position 46,003,659 of record NW_005871048.1, on the reverse strand, counting down.
TAAAGTCCAAGAGCTTCTCTATGCTGTTTCTTTATCACCATTCCTCAATTTGCAAGACTGATCTACGAAGAATAATTTATTTTTGTTGTCTTAATTATTTTAATTTGAGGCACTATTCCTATTAGTATTAATCAAAAATTGTCAAACGTACTCCAGTTTTTCAGCTGCAGTGAAGTGCTCATCTTCCCAGTCCTGACAGATTTCATTATAGTGTTAGAGCAAATATTACTAAAATAGCCGCTTGGGAAAAAAGGTAAAAAACTTATCTCTGGGAAAGAGATTATTCATTTTTTAAAATCAAAGATTAAAATAGGCTTTGTAAATAGCTCAGAAAAAAATTCATGTATCTTGAATTTTTAAGTGCTTAATTAAGACATAAAATGTAACTATTGATTTACAGAATTCTGTTCATTAATGCAGCCTTCTGGCAAACATTTAAGACTTGGGCAAACAGCTCAGCCAGGCCTCTGGTTGAACTGTGGCTCCTGACAGAAGGTAATCATTTCTGTTCCGTAAACACTCCTTTTCTATTTATTTTACTTTCCAGAGAGTTCTCCCACCCTCTGACAGAGGCCCAGGTGGCCAACAATAACATGTTAAAGTTTTTATTTTAAATGGTTTCTCCTCCCCTTCTCTTCTCTCATATTAGAGGAGCCACATCACTACACATTAAAAAGACATTATAGTTTTCCTTGAAAAGTCACCTTGGATCTGTATTTTACCTACCCCTTTATTCAGCTGGTATATGCCGAGTTCCTGTTTTGTGCCATGGTTCTAGGCCACATTCTGGGATTAGCACAGGGTACTTACCTCATGAAATTTTACAATTCAGTGGAAGCACTCGCCACCAGGGTATAAGACAACTGGTTCTAACCATAGTGTATGTTCAGGAGCAGTAGGGGAAGAAGATTACTTAAAAAGAGAAGGCTGCTGGCACTATTTTAATTGGATGTCCATTTAAAATCTGCCCTCAAACAGCATAGTTTGGTGAGGTTATTGCAGAGTAAATGTCACTGTGCTGAAACTGGGCAGCTGATTCCAGACTCAGAACTGCTTGAAATTACTCTGACTTACAAAATCATCAGTGAGATTTTGAAAATGTTAGAAGCTCTGTAGCCTCACAACTAATTCCTGATTCTGCGAATTATAACTTAAGGCTCACCAACTAAGGGCAGTGGGTTTCTGTTCTACTTCTACAGACCTTATAAATCCCGAGTGAGTATAAATTTAAAAGTCATTGCAAAGAGCTGAGGAAAGGATAAGATGCATGCCATGAAAAACAAAACTAATCCCCCCACCTTAGAAAACAAGTTTAAATCTATAGAGCCTTGAAAGAAACACCAGGATGCTCATCATCTGGCTTCACCAAATTGTTTTCTTTTGCCACATTTATCTCTTCATACATACATACACACACACACAGATAGTATATGCACTTAATTTTATTGAATCATTTGAAAGTAAGTTACAGACCTTTCACCTCCCAATTCTTCAGCATGCCTCTAACAATGGCATTTCACTACATATCTACTAATTATATACCTAAGAAAATATTAATGCACTAATATCTATATATATAAAAGGCTAATATGCTAAGTGTCTGACCATCCAACTGGTCGCTATGACGTGCTCTGCACCAGGGGGCAGACGCTGAACGCAGCTGCTCAATGCAGGAGCTGCCGTACCGTGCACTGGCCATTAACAGAGAAATGGCACCGTGGACCTGGTGCCGACAAAGCAACACTTGGCCTCCCCCAAGTGGGATACAGGCCCCACCACCACCCAGGAGTGACAGCCCACCAAATTGCAGCCAATGCTGCCGAGACCCATGGCACAAAATGCGGCCCACAGCCCAGCTGGGAAGCAGTGGCTGTGGGCACTGGGTAATGACGTCCCATAGCAGCGCCCGGCTTCCTCTCCCTAGCAACTAGCCTCCTTAGAGTTTCTTCAGCCCAGGAACATGACTTGCTCTATAGCCAGGTGCAAACATTTTATACTTTAACCAAATGTCTATGAAGCATTTTCCCGTGCCTTATCTCATTTGATCCTCACAGAAGTCCTGGAGTAGGTAGATAGAAGACTCGGTAGAATCCTATTAGCCAGAAAGCTTAGAAACTTGACCCAACTTAAAAGAAGTAAGAAATGGTGGACCTTGAAAATGACTTCAGGTTTTCTCACTGTGCAGAATATAGTCAAACACTGCTGCGATTAAATATTTTACCCTTTGTCCTCCTTGCGTGATCTACAATAATAATCTGCTTTGTGTTGATATTTACTGCTGTGTTGCTGATGGAGGTTGGGGTGCTTCACTGGGCTGGAAAAAGTTTAGCTAAATCAGAAAGCAGGTCTAATTAAGCAAGTTTATTCTATAATATAAAAAGCTAAGTTGACTTGCGTATGCACGATACATGTAAAGCTCTCACTGGCGCCAATCGCATGTGTGTGTTTCGATCTGTCATTGTCGATTGTGGATTTGGTTGACACTTATAGAGAAAGGGCGAATAGCGATATTAAAATATTTCTTCTAATTAATTTACTTTCAATGTGCACATATTTGTGCACCAGGCCTCTAGTATCTAATAAACAGTTTGAATTCCAATTCCCCCAAAGCCCTACAGATGTCTCTTCTATGATGCTTGGTTGTTTCAAGATCCAGAATTCATTGACATTGATACATTGAATTTAGCTGTTTAGTTTTGAATCTAGACTAGTCCTTTTTTCCGTGTCTTTTTCATTGCCTTTTTTGAAAAATCCAAAACAGTTGTCTTACAGGATGTCCATTATCATGCAGTGTTCTACTGTTTCCTCATGATTGGATTCAGGTTGATATTTTTTGGCAACAGGACTCCGTTGGTCATGTGGACTTGCTATGGCATCACATAGCAAGCATGCAATGCCGGGTTGTCTCTCTGTTGATGGTGCTACATGGTTTAGGTGTAGCATCATTATAAGGATAAGTTGTCAAAGAGAAGCTTACAGTCCTAGAAGTTTCCAGTATTGCTTATTTTTTGTTGTTAATCCTCACCCGAGGGTATTTTTCCATTGATTTTTTTAGAGAGAGTGGAAAGGAGGGGGAGAGACAGGGAGAGAGAAATATGGATGTGAGAAGAGACACATCAATTGGTTGTCTCCTGGACACACTCCAACCAGGGCTGGGGATCGAGCTTGTAACCGAGGTATGTGCCCTTGACCGGAATTGAACCCGGGACCCTTCAGTTTGCAGGCCAATGCTCTATCCACTGAGACAAACCAGCTAGGGCCGTTTTATTTTTTTTAAACCTTTGAGCGATGGAAAAAAATGTATTGAACCTGGCATGGTTTCATCAATCTTAAGTCTCAGAAACTCCATTATTGTTATGGCACAGCTCTTAGCCAAGAGCCATCAACTTCTCTCCCACTCCCTCCCTCTCTCTTTCTCTCCCCACACCCTCTGTGTTTAAGAGGTATGTTTATCTTTGTGAAACTTGAACTCACCACTAAACATAAAGAAATGGAGGCAAGCACTGCCTTTCTCGTTTCATTACCAAAACACCCATTTTGGATTTGTAAGTACTTGATCGTATTTGGGCTAAGCTTAAAAGGCAGACAGGCCTGACTCTAGAGCGTGGAATTCTGGCGTGGTTTATGGTGAGAAGCAGTACGTATCAGCTGGCAAAACGAGGAGAGAGCAGAAAATAATCGTTTCCTTAAATGTGAAACTTCGGTCTTGGTACCTCCATTGGCCTGTGACATCAGGAACAGCAGTTTAAAGTCACCTTTCTCTCTTTAAGAGACTACCTTCTGTCCCAAATGCATCCAAATTATACAGAACCTGATGTCCATGAAGTGGTGCAGACCAGTCTATGGCTACAGAGCTGGAACTTTCCCACAGCCCCTGCTGCTGTCTGAAGGTGAGTGTTAGAGCCCTGAGGGGGGAGGGGAGGAGGGAAGGGGAAGCTCCTAGTTCCCTGGAAAGGACTATAGGTGTTGGTCTGAGTCTCTCTGTTTTTACTTCTGGGCGGTTGAACTGTCCCGAGGGACTCCTTATTGTCTGAAGCACTTGGATAAAATTCAAAATGGAGAGTCATTGACTACATTTTTTCTTGACTTCTTTCTTACTCTAACAAGTAGAGAGTGCCCTATTAGCCCCAGATCTTTAACAAGCACCATTTGCTCCTTGTTCCAGCTGATGCCTGCATCCAACTCATTTGGGCCTTTTGAAATTTGTTTAGCCAACTGTGCTTTGAAGAACTGTCCAATTCAGGGAGGAATGTATCGATGTCTGGTCATCCGGCCCTTTTTTCCTTCTGAGTGAAACATTGATTTTCGTGCCACTTTTATTTCCCACGAGGGCAAAAAGAGAATGCAAGTAACTGCTGGGACAGGTAGGTATGAGTCCAGTGAGGCTTAAAGCATTTATGTCTGCCCCTAGGCAGATGGTTTGAAAGTTGGAAATTGGCTTTATGAGTAGAATTCTGCTTGTTGGGGATTTTTATTGCAAAGGGTTAGAGCAGCTGAGTCTGGAGACGAGACTGAGTATTTTCTCAGTAGCTTTACCCCAGGCAAGATCAGTATCTCATTTCAGAAGGGGCAGGTCATTTCCACAGTGCTCTGGAGGCTAACTCCAAAGTGGCCTTTTCTTTGTTAACGAACGGTGCAACTTAAGCAGTGATGTAGAAGAGCAAAACTTTGTGATTGACAGGGAAGTCGTAGCTCATAAATGTGCACACTGAGCTCAGAAGTGTATTGACGGCGAGCCAGGGCAGGAAAGTCTATTGACAGATCTGGAGGTAATCACAAACTGATTATGAGCTCCATTTAGGCCAGGAAGGCAGCTCAGTTTATTTCTTTCTTGTGTTGGAAGGCACATGTCTTGTGCTGCCTCTGGCAGTGAGATCAATATTGTGCAAGGCCTTTTCTTTTCAGCCTTATCGTGCTTTGCTCTAGCACAATGCATCGAGAAATGCTGAACCCAATATTTATTATATTACTAGATAAACCTGCTAAAGGCAGCCTAGTATGGAAATACGGAAACCTAAACTTACTGAAGTAATAGATCAGAGAATTGGTTATTTTAAAAGTCTATACTTTTCAGAAGGCTCTTGTAGATATCACTTGTAGATTTTTCTTAAAGGAAGAAAATAGGCTATTTAATTTATATTTTTTAGTCATATAAGTTCAGAGCAGGAAGGGGATCAGAGAGTGGTGATCTAATCTAACCATACCATTTCACGGATGAGGAGGCAGGCCTCGGATCCCTGGTGCCTCCTCCAATATACTTTCAATTGTATTGGTTTATTTTAAATGTTAATGGTTACCTAGGTTTACAATATACATTTTAAACTAGTGTAAGTCCACCTTAAAAATAACACCTCTTTATGTGTAGCGAAGGTACTTTTTAACAGTATTCCCCAGTCCCCCATCGTCCCTTATGATGTTACTATCACTCATTTCACTTATCCATATGCTATAGTTATCCAATACACTGTTACTATTACTTTAAACAGTTACTTTTTAGATCAACTAAGGCTTTTAAAAAGGCAAAAGATTTTATTTTACCTTCATTTATTCTCCAACACTTATCCTTTTTTTTTTATGTAGATCCAAATTTCTGACCTATATAATTTTTCTCTTAATATTTCTTTGCAGGGCAGGTCTCTGGTAATGAATTCCCTCACTTTTTGCTTGTCTGAGAAAGTCTTTATCCTTCACTTTTGAAGGATACTTTTGCTGGATATAGAATTCTAGTTGGGTGTTTTTTCTTTCAACACCTTAAATCTCTCACTTCATTGTCTTCTTGCTTGCATGATTTCTGAAGAGAAGCCCATTACTATTCTTATCCTTATTCCTTTATAGGTAAAATGATTTTCCCTCACTGCTCTGACTTCTTTTCAAGATATTTCTCTTTGTGTTGGTTTTCCGGAGGTTGAATATGTATAAACATAGGTGTCATGTTCTGGGTTTATTTCTGTTACAGTGTTTTTTATTTTTAGCATTCTTTCTTAGAATATCCACCCATCTGTTCTTGCATATGGCCTGCTTTTTCCATTAGAGCCCTTGACATATTAATTATAGTTATTTTAAATTTCCTACCTGAAAATTCTGACATCTACCATACATGAGTCTTGGTCTATTTGTTCGAAGTCTTCTCTGATTTCTTATTTGATCACAGATCTTGACCTGTATGTTTTGCTTGTTTTTTAGCATGCCTTATAGTTTTTTTGCTTAACATTGGGATACTATATTGGGTAATAGGAACCGAGATAGTCTTCCGTGTGAGCATTTATGTTCATCTGGTTAGGATTTAGGCTGTGTGCTTAATGTTTGCTATAGCTGAGATTGGTGCAAGAGCTTTCAAATTCTTCTGGGCTCTGTGTTTGTTTCCTCTCTTGACGTTGGCCTTCCCTAAGTCTCAAAGAGAGTCTTATAGCTCTTTCTGGGGCAATCCACTTTCACACTGTGGCCCTGGTGGTGGTAAAGTGTGTGGGCGGGGAGTGTTCTCTAATCATGATTAAATCTCAAGTCTCTTAGTGCACTGGCTTGAGTCTCTGGCCTATGACCTTGAATAGCTTCCTCATCCCTCTGAGGTGGGACAGGAAGGCTAGAAGGGGCTGAGGTGAGAGTTATTCCATTCTCCTATGGCTTCAGGACCAGGCTCTGGTAAAGTTGTCCCCCTCGGGAGTAAGCAAGCCTCTGTTATGGAGAATTCTACTCATAAACATCACTCTTGCCTCCACCTGCCAGAGCCACAAGGGAGTCTTCACCAGGAGAAACTGGTGGAGCTCCTGGAGGTAATGCTCACAGCAGAAGGTCTGGGCCCAGCGGAGATTGTGCTGGCTCCGCAGTGCCGCACTCCTGCTCCCGGTGAGCAGATCTGGGCTGTGACTCTGGATTTGCCTGTTTCTCCACATTTCGGGGGACAGTTCGCCCTGCAAACCCAATTCTCTGATGAGTTCAAGGACAGTCATTGATTTTCCATTTGTCCTGTTGTTACTCCTGTAAAGACTGAAGTGTTGACTTCCAAGCCTTTTATATGTTGGTGCTGAAACAGTCCAATGTACTTGGACTTCCACTATCTAAATAACCTGAAGGACAAGAAAAATTCCTCACAAGACTAGCAATTTTGTTTTTGAAATAATTTAGAAATAGCAATTGAAAACTGATAAAACAAGTAAAACCTTTTAAGCAAATTACACGGTCAATGGCTTTTTAATAACATTTTTCCTCATTATAAAAGCAACACATTCATGGTAAACAGTTAAAATATACAATGAGGAAGAGGGAAGGGAATATAAATTGCCAATAATAATAAGAGGTAATCGGTTAAATTTTGCTGTATTTAATTTTCTACACTGAGTGTTATATTTAACCATTTCCTCGTGCCTTTTAAACATTCTTTTTTTTAAAAAAATTATTTTTTTTTTTTTTCAGAGAGGAAGGGAAAGGAGAGAAACATCTGTGTTAAGAGAGACTCATCAACTGGGAAGGACAGGGAAGCGGCAGACCTCTAGTAGGGACTTGTTGGCCAAGTTAAGTTTTTGTCATTTTCCTAAGAACACCTGGAAGCAGAGATTGGCAGGCCAAGGAAGGGGTGAACAGGAGGTGGGATGGATTGCAGGGCTGATGCCATTAGAACGGTGGTTGATAAGCAATGTAGCAAGCCTGGCAGGTGGCGGTGGTGAGACATGGAGAAGCTGAGGTTACTGCTTCGGAAGGAGGAGCAGTTTCAGTGAAGAGGAGGGTCCGTGTGGGACTGTGGAAGAGACCTTTAGTCATTCCTCTCCTGCCCTCTGTGGGAGGTCACAGCCAAAGGAAAGGTTTGCTGTTACTTTTGTTTTACAAAAGAGAGGAATAATTGTCTTGAAAAATATGTCTGTAAAGCGCCTGGCCAGGTGCCTGGCACATAGTAGGTGCTCTACAAGTAAGTGGGTCCTCACTGGACTGCCGCTGCCACTGCTGAGCTGTCTCCTGGGCCCATGGTGTCTGTAATGTCACGTGAACTTCTTCCTGAAACTGAACTAGGAAATGCCCCTTATGCTAAACTCAACTGTGTTCATGAATAGTGTTTGGGCAAGATTTCTGTGGCGTGGCTTATGGAACATCTTGTAGTCAAAATCACTCTCTGGGACCACATCTCCAGTGTTCAAGTCATGTGCTAATCATTGATCTATATTCATTCACCGTTTCAGAAATGTATGTATTCTGTAAAGCGAGGAATAGGAGTTGTAACAACACCCTGAGAAATGGTGCTGGGGCTGCCATAACAAAGCACCCCACACACTGGGGGGCTTAAAACAGGTTGGAGGCCAGAAGTCCCAAACTGAGGTGCCAGCAGGGTTGGTCCTTCTGAAGCCTGTTCTACTGTAGGGGGTTTGCTGCACTCCTTCGGGGTCCTAGGTTTGTGGGTGCATCACAATCTCAGTACCCCCGTGCCTCCTTCCTGTTACGAGGAAACCAGTCATTTAAATGATTACATCTGCAATGACCCCATTTCCAAATAACGTCATTTTCCAAGGTACTGTGGGTTAGAATGTCAACAATTCTCTTCTGTGGGGACACAATTCAACCTGTAACAGAGGGGTTTAAAAAACCCTCACTGATATTTCTCTGTTCACATCATCCTGTTGATAACATGTCTAAGAGCTATAAGTCCCAGTTCTGTGGGTAGAATTGTGGCTCTAAAAATAAAACCTAGTTTGAATGTACTCACAAAGTATGGGATGAGTTTCGCCTCGATTTGAGGCTAAATCTGCAGGCAGGCGGGCCGACCACTGAGGCAGTGGGGAGTCTGAGTGGATGGTGAGCACAGCCCCTCAGGAGTCATCACACTCCCAGCAAGGGAGCCCAGTGTTCCAGGCTCATTTACTAACCTTGCCTCAGAATGGTTGCTTGGAAGTCTAAGTAATTCATCGCCACATCTTGCAGATGGCCGTTGGTTTCCATCTTCTTTTTCAGTCTTACTTTTTAGGGACCAGGAGCCACATTAGATGCCTGGCACTATCCCAAGGCGCTGTGGTTGCACAGAAGGACCGTGTTTCACTGAGCCTGAGGAGGATGCAAAATAAATGGCAATAAACAAAAGCCACATCACCATTTTGTTCCATTTAAAATGATCATGGAATTCAGACTGCTTACAGCTGCACTAAATTCATGCTTCATTCTTTTTTTTTAAAAATATATTTTTATTGATTTCAGAGAGGAAAGGAGAGGGGGAGAGAGATTGAAACATCAATGATGAGAGACAATCATTTATCAGTTGCTTCCTGCATGTCCCCTACTGGGGATCAAGCCTGCAACCTGGGCATGTGCTGTTGACCGAAATTGAACCCAGGACCCTTCAGTCCGCAGGCCGACACTCTATCCACTGAGCCAAATTGGCTAGGGCTTCATTCTTGATTTGGCCCCAGAAAACAACAGCAACAGCAGTCCATTGAGCTGTGTTGAAAACTGCCTGAGCTCTAAGGGTGGCTATTTTCCCAGCAAGTCTGAGCCAAGAGCTGTTGGGGTCGGTGGGAGTCCACACCAGCTCCCCCTCCTGAGAGGTGCAGCCTTTGAGTTATGATTCTCCCATGCTGGGCGGGTGCAGGGACTCAGACTGTGTCTGCCGACCCAGGGGCCACCCCACCTCTCTGGCCGAGATAAGTTTATTTCAGCTTCTGTTTCTCCATTAGTTATGACTCTCATTCATGAGGATGCAACCCAATTCAACCTGGCTTAAGAAAAGTAGGAATTCATTGGTTCACTTGACTTTGTTGGGAGAGATTGGCTTTAGGTGCACTCTGACCCAAGGGCTTAACTGGTGTGGAGAGGATCCAATTTCCTGGCTCTGTTTTCCATAGTGATGGCTCAGCTCCAGGTATATGTCATCTCACTTATGGAAATTTCAGCAGAAATAAGCAGTGCCTTTTCCCCTGCTGCACCAACATAGCGCTTATTGCATCTCATTGCTTCTTACTGGACTGCAGACCCAACTCTGAGCCAGTCGCTGTGGCCACACAAGGTGATGTTCTGTGGTCAGGCAGGCCTGAGCCACACGCCTACATACAGGGCTAGGAATAGAATCAGAAGGCTGCGGACTGATTGCCAGGGAGCAGACTGGGAGAAGGGCAAAAACAACAACATAAAAACACAAATAAAATAAAGTAGCCTCCTTGTGTTGACCAATAGAGTGGTTGGTAAAAATGAGATGTGTTGTCTGGAACATAAACCCACGTAACTTTTAGTCTCAGTTACACTGGAAAACAACATCTATAGTGGTTTCCCTCTTAATGCTCTAGGATTCCCTTTTAGGTTTTTCCAAGTGGGCCCGGTCATACTGCTGTTTGCTTATTTTTAAGCTTGACCACCTGTGGGGGTCATCTGTTTTTAAAACACAGTATTCCAGCTTGATTGAAACCTGACATTTGCTTTTGCTGGTTCCTTTGATCTTGAATTCATGAGTGTCTCTCTCCTGTTCTGGCATTGTCAGAACCGAAAGCTGTTCTCCAAGGACCCAGCGCTGTCATCTTATGTCATCCAAACTTGACTCATGTTTCAGGATGCAGCTGATGAGGTTCCCTCACTTCGCCCACCTGGAGTTGAAAGAGTTAGCTGGTGGATAAGCTTCTATGATCCATGATGAGGGGATCCATGTCATTCAACTCTTAAACCCTCTTACAGAGATGTTGTGACATTTCTGTGTTGGAGTAAAGCTGCCAAGATATAAATATAGTGAATCAACTCTATGACTAAGCTTATAATATAAGTAGGGGGTTAGCTCATGGGGGGCTGGACTTATGTCCTGTTGACAGTGGCACACCATTGACTCTTTCTGAGTAGGAGAGACAGACACCTTCCTCCTCTTGACCATCATTCATTGAACACATACTAAGTGCCAAACCCTGAACACCTGTCCTTTACATATGTGACCTTATTTCACATCTACATTAATTCTGCAAGAGGAGAATCCCCTTTTCAAATGACACCTACTCACCTGAACTCACACCTCTTTCTTGGAAAGGATCCCTAAAAACACAGAGGACATGCAGAAACCAACCGTCCAACCTCACTCAGTGCACATGGACAGTGGTGGCTGGCATGTAGCCATTTCACTCTACAGAGAGTTAAGCCCTGAGGGAGGAGTTCATCTTTCTCAATTTGTTTGGCAGGGTAGCTGAGAAAGACATCACGCAAGGTTAAAATAACAGTGAAGAGGAAACGATGCAATTTCCTCACAGATTAGTTGCTTCCTGCTTCTTTGCCTCCTGCTTTTCCAGAGTGGAGATATATGTGCCCCCTCATTCCTTCCTCTTGGCTCTCAATCTCATCTCTCTGTTGTTGATTTCTCTGTCTTTTCCCATCTTGTACATCCAATCTTCTCATGATCACCTCCCTTCCTCTCCAAGGCCCTTTTCACCACAGAATGGCTCCTTGGACTGATTCAACTCTGTCTCCCCGGCCAAGTCACTTCATGCACGTCTGTGTCACTTTACCTACCTGTTTGTCTCTCAGTAGGATCTAGTGGCCTTTGCTTGACTTCCTCTCCCCCCCCCCTTTTTTTTAAGTTCATACCCTCTTGTCTGTTTTGACTGATTCGCTCCCCAGTGGAATCGCACTTCCTGTGCTGCTTATCTAGTGTTGGCCAACTTTCCTTTCCGCCAAGGACAGCGCTGTGTTCCTGGCTGCATCCTTGCATTTTGTTCTTGATCTTATTTCTCCTTTGTGACTCCTTGTATTCAGACTCTAGCTGCACCAGGTCCTGGCTACGTGGTTCTGGCAAAGTTGCTTTACTTCTCTATGCCTCTGTATTTCCTCTGTTACTATAAATATGATGGCGTTACTATTTCCCTTGTAAGGTTCTTGTGAAGATTAAATGAGCTATTATGGAAAGTATTTAGAGCATAGCCTGGCACATAGCAGTCAGCTGATAAATGTTGGTTCTTACTCTTGTGTTGGTGGCGGTATTACATTGTTCTGACATTTTGATTCATGAGAGTTCCTTAAAAACACCAGTCAGAATGTCTGTTATAAAAAAGCCAACAAATAACAAGTGTTGGTGATGTTGTGGAGAAAAGGGAACCCTTGTGCTCTGTTGGTGGAACTGCAAATTGGTACAGCCACTGTAGAAAACAGTATGGAGATTTCTCAGAAAGCTAAAAATAGAACAATGATATGATGCAGTAATCCCACTTCTAGATATTTATCTGAACAAATCCAAATCACTAATTCTAAAAGATATCTTCACTCCTGTGTTCATTGCAGCATCATCCATAATAGCCAAGATATGGAAGCAACCTAGGTGTCCATCGAATGAATAAAAAAGATGTGGTACATATATTCAATGGAATATTACTCAGCAATAAAAAAGAATGAAATCCTCCATTTGCAACAACACAGATGGACTTAGAGGGTATTACTCCAAGTGAAATAAGTCAAACAGAGACAAATACCACATGATTTCACTTATATGTGGATTTAAAAAATCAAAACAAATGAACAAACAAAACAAAAACAGACTCGGAAACAACAAACTGATGGTTACGAGAGGGGAGATGGGTAGAGTGATGGTGAAAAAGGTGCGGGGGAATATAGCCAATTGTATGGTAGCTTTGTATGATGGCAGATGATTAGTAGACTTAGTGTAGTGAGAACTTTGTAAGATATCTAAATGTCAAATCACTATGTTGTACACCTGAAACATATAATATTGTGTGGCAACTATACTTTAACTCTAAAACAGGACAGCACATACAGAGGCAGCTCCATGGTGGAGGGACAAAAGGCAGGTTTGGGGATAGCTAAATGGGAGGACAGTGTGTGTGCCTGGTGCCAGCTTAGTGTCCCCCAGATTCCCTTTTACAGACCCGAGAGGAAAGTCGCCTGTCCTTCAAGGACAAGAAGATACCATTCCTGCTTACTATCAGATATATAAAAGCCTAAGCGACCATTACGACCAGTCAACCAAATGACCAGTCAACTGGTCACTATGATGATGCACTGGCCACCAGGGGGCACATGCTCAATGCAGGAGCTGCCCCCTGGTGGTCAGTGCGCTCCCACAGCCAACTTCCCATGGTCCCTCCCCCCAGCAGGCTGGCCCCGATTGGCCCTGATCGTCTTTGATCACCAGCCAGGCTAAGGGAACCCACCCGTGCATGAATTCATGCACCAGGCCTCTAGTATAAGTAATAAAGTGAAAAAGTAGTTTGGGTAAATACTGAGTTAGTAAAAGTTTCTTTTAAGTGAAATGAAACTAAAACAAGCAATGCTCAGTAGGACTGCCACTCCATCTGTTTTGTTCCCTTTGGTGCTCCACCAAGGTTTCTAAATGCAGTTCGGATTTTGAAAACATCTGGAATCAGCCAAGCACATTTTTGAAGCTGTTGAGCACAGACATTATAATCTGTATTTCTTGCTGCTTAGCTGTGCCTGCCTACTGTGCATTGACCTCCAGAGATGAGGCCAGCCATATGCTCCATTCAGACAGTGTCCAACCTCAGAGGGACTTATGGGTACTTCGTGTGTGTGTGTGTGTGTGTGTGTGCATGTGTGTGTGTGTACTTTGTCTTTGTTTCTGATTATAAAGGTAATGATGTTCATTATTGAAACATTGGAAAATAAAGAAAAGGGAAAAGAAGCATTGACACTAATAATCTGATCACCCAGAAATAATATATATATGTAAATAATGTAAATATATCTTAATTTTTATTCTGCTACCCATATATAATTCCATATAGCCATTATAGCTGATTCTCTATTGTGAAAGGAAAAAACAGCCTATTGAAGAACATCCCAGTTTTATATTAAAAATATAAATATGCAGCTCTAGCTGGTTTGGCTCAGTGGATAGAATGTCAGCCTGTGGACTATAGGGTTCCGAGTTTGATTCCAGCCAAGGGCACACGCCTGCGTTGTGGGCTCGATCTCCAGTGTGCAGGAGGCAGCCAATCAATAATTCTCTCTCATCGATGTTTCTATCTCTCCCTCTCCCTTCCTCTCTGAAATGAATTTAAGAAAACAACAACACAAAAACAAACAAAATAAAATAAAAGAGATCAGCAGATATGTACTATAAGGTTAACAGTGGGGGTTCTACTGTAGATATTTCTTCTTTTTATATTTTTCGATAGCACTTAAACTATCTAAAATGAACATGTATTGCTATTATAATCAGAAAAGGAAAGCTTATTTTTCAAAAAGGTTTTGTTGCCTAGATTGAACAAACCAGGTAAACAGATGCTTTACCAAATTCTATTTTTATGAGATCTATTGTTCCAGTGTTCATACATTTATAAGAAGTACTTGCTGAATCCCTCCCTCTGAGCTCTGGGAAGGAATGACCTCCAAGGACTGGGAGTGGTAGGGAAACTGTGAGCCTGGTGGGACCAGGGATGGCTCCTCAGGGTTGGGAAGGATTTTATTCTTGGGGCATGTGTCCTGGGATGGCCCACCCTGACGGGCGCTTGATCTTGTTTATCTGCCCTGTCCTCTTATTCCAAACCCCACAGGACCTATTCTCAATGCCTGACTTACAGAAGGCGGTGATAACCCACAAAGGTCTACCAGGGCTCATCTAACATGTGTCATTTAAAACTCCTGCATTTGGGGGCAGCTCTCCTGGCTTGTCCTGAGCCCAGAAGACTCAGGTACCCAGATGTCCCCCAATTCAGACTCCTCTCTGACTTTGATGCTTCTTAAAGAACACTCAGCCTCATCATTTCACCTCCTCCCACCACCTCCTGCTCAGTTCCCCCAGTTCACATTGGTGGGCCTGACTCTAGAAAAAGGTTTTGAAATAAAAAAGAATATTGTTTAACTTGAAAGGAAATCACATTTTTCTCCATTTATCTATCAGAGTTTTCAGAAAACTTGTCCTAAAAGTGATACTGTTGAAGTATCTAAATAGATCCACAGCCACAGGATATTACAGACATTTTACACTTGGCATTGTGTGAGAGAGCTGGAGAGCTGGGTTTGGTGTGTCCGTTTCCTGATATTGTCCCATCCCTGCTCCATCTCAGCTACACAGGCCGATCTGGGAGATACTGTTTATTAAATGCCAGGTTTTCCTTTGTTATTTATGAGACGAGGAGAAACGTGTAGGACATTGCTGCAGGAAGCCAGAAACTCAACGTTGCGTGTGACATCTCCTTCCAAGTGTGGGCTTGGGTTTTGTGGGAATACTGATAGCTCCTCTTCCTGAAGACCCACTGTGTGCCAGACACTGAACTGAAGGCTTTACCTGCGCTGTTTTATTCATTCTCTGTTTACAGAGCAGCGGCGGAGGTATCAGAGGTGAAATGACTTCCCTAAAATCATGGGCCAGCGAGCCCGGGCGCTGATCCTCAAGCCCAGTGTTCCTCCCCTATCACAGCGGCAGGACTGAGGGCTCACATGGCTGTGTGTATCCCAGCAAATAAAAAAGGGCGCTCTAGGATTCAGCATTTCCAGAAAAGACATCTGTCTTTTGCAAGGATGCTTGATAGCACGTGCAAAATAAAAAAGGCAAAGTATACTCCCTCATAATGTGGCTGAAGACCATTACCCTCTCCTAAAACAAGTAACACCTGGCTGCATGTTTGTAGGGCGAGGTCTGAGCTGGTCTTGTTTTCCCAGCTCTGAGTTTGCATGAGCTCCTTGGCAGCTCTGCTCGGAGCAGGCATTTTTCCATGGAAGGTTCTGCTATAGAACTGGCTTCCCCATGTACATGGTGCCAGGGGCCATTCGTCAGCCTGCTCTCCAGCTTGAAACCCACTCAGAATGTGTCACTTCCGAGTTTCCGTGTAACCTTGGGGTTTAGGAATGTCAGTTGTTTTTTCCTGTTCCTTCTGGAAAGCTCTGTTTTAAATCAGAGAGGAAAAAGCCAATCAGGTGCTCACAAGATTTACCAAAAGCACCATCTGGCTTTGATAAATGATTGCAAATGACGCAGTCACCAGTGCATCGTGATTGGGGTGCAAGGCTGAGGTGAGGAGGCCAAGGACTGAAGCTGGCAGAAGAAAGTGCTCCCCAAGTGAGGGGTGGGTGCCCCTGCACAGTGCTCTGGAAGCATTCTGTATTTTCCCACTCAGGCGTTAAAATCACTGATTCTCTTGTCTGTTTTCCCCTGTGAATTGCGACTCCTTGAGGGTAGTGCTTGACATTTACCAGGTGATCAGCAAATATGGATTGAATAAATGGGCAAATGAATGAGTTCTGATCTCCAATTCTGGCTAAATAAGTAAATATCTCGAAACTCTCCTTAATCCTCCCTGTAGAAAGGAATGGATTTGGGAACAAATCCGTTTGATTTGGTATTTATATGCCCAAAGGGGTACCTTTATATTATTCTTTAGCAAGGTTTTTATTCCTAGCTCCCCCTGAGATGCTAACTTAATTGGCCTGCAGTGGGCCTATGGAATTCTACATTTAAAAAATATAATGCTTTCTAGGTGTTTCTATCGTGCAATCAGGGTTGAAAACCACCATCTGCCTATA
This sequence comes from Myotis lucifugus, assembly GCF_000147115.1. Taxonomy (NCBI): domain Eukaryota; kingdom Metazoa; phylum Chordata; class Mammalia; order Chiroptera; family Vespertilionidae; genus Myotis; species Myotis lucifugus. Next base: position 45,987,222 of record NW_005871048.1, on the reverse strand, counting down.
CTTGGAGGAGTGAGGGCCTATGGCTGACGTATAGTATGAGGATAGATCATGTCCTGCAGAATCTGAGACTTGTGGGAAAAAGATCTTTTGGCCCAAAAACATTTACCCAAAGTTAGAGGACAAGGGTGTTTTCTGGAAGCTGGGCTGAGGGGCTCTGTGTGCCTGCGGTGCTCTGGCTAAGGCACTGTTCCTCTGTAGAGCATCTCAGCAGCCTTTCTTACGTGTTAATTCTGAGCCTCAGTACCTTTCCTGTGTCCGCTTTCTCCTCCCCATGTTCTAGTCTAAGACCAATGGCTTATCTGACGAACCTGAGGGACAGCTTCTGGTGGAAATGCCGAAAGGAAGACATCTCTCTTGCCATGAAAATGGAGTTTTTGAATTCAGTGTGAAAATGTGGGGATACCTGGAAAGTTCTGCATATGTAGTTAGTGCAGCAAGAACTATGGTTATGCTAAAGACGTAGAGCTCTCCGGCTTCCCTGATGTCGGAGTCTCTGTGCCTTTGTCATGGACCGCTCAGGGCCCAGGCCAGCTTCCTTTCTGCTCAGTGCTGCAGCGGGGAGGAGAGGGGGGGGCGGAGGGGGGGGGCACAAAGTGGAGAGGCCTGTGTTTAAACCTCGGTGTTCTTACAGCTGTATCTAGCCCTTTTTCTTTAACGATTTAAAAACTGGATTGGGCTCCATCCCTGTATCCTGTGGTCTTTAAAGGACAAAGAAGGTTGTGTACAGATGTCACTGCCCTGGAGTTCCTGGGAACAGGTACATGGCGTCCTTTTCCAGGGTAGTTTGCAGAGGAGCAGACCTTTTCAGACACTGAGCAGCATCCCCTCCTTGAGTGTGACTGATAGTTTTACATGCAGGAGTTTTGATTAATTGGTGCCAAGAACTGTGAAAGGTTGGAGATTTTGCCCTCTTGTGATGTAACATGTTAGCCTGCCACAGTGTCATGGACGCTGGCAGAGGACGGGAGACTCCTGAGTGGGAGAAAGGATTTTATTACAGCATCAGCCGTGGCCAGGTTATCAGCGATTTCTTGTACCCATTTCCCAAGCCCCAATTCTCACGTGACACCTACGGGTGCAGTGGGGTATGTGACAGAAGAAGACCTCTGAGCTTGCGGAACTCGGCTCTTTTACAGTGGGCAGTAAGCATGCTTACCCTGCGCTCCGAAGGGCCCCACTGTCTCCATCTCCCAAGGCTGTTCACTAAACAGAAGTCCTTACAAAGATATTCTGGAGCTAAGACAGTCAGTGCCTCTGCTTGCAAGACACACAGAAACATGAGCCACCCATGGAGAACGGCCTCCCAAGAGTAAGTCAGTAATAACATGGAGGTGTGGATCAAGCTGAATGCTGAGGGAGATCATGGAAAGTTCCCTAGACCCCATCTCAAATGTAACAAGCGAATCCAGTGCACCCAGTTCCCCTATGTATTAGTGAGTGTTTACTGTCTAATAATCACTCTACAATGTAAGAGTTTAAAACAACAACCACTTATTTAGCTCACGAGTCTGTGGATTGCCTGGGTGGTTCTGCTGGGCCTGGTGGGCTCAGCCAGTTTCAGTTGGGCCCATGTGTTTGGGGGCTGGTGGTTCTGGTGGTTGTCAGACTGTCGAGCAGGAAAGCAGGGGCCACTGGCTAAGTGTCTCTTGGCATCCAGCAGGCCGGCCTGGCGTGTTTACATGCTGGCGGCCACGGGGTTTCCAGGAGAAGCAAGAGAGTGAGCCCCCAGGTGCATACTCTTCCTAAGCCCCTGCACCAGGTTTGCTAACACCCATTAGTAAACGCAGGGCATATGGCCAACCCAGATTCAAGGGCAGAGCGATGCACTCCACCTCTTGAGGGAGGAGACACATCTGTGGCTACTTTCACAAGCCACACGTAGATCTTCCACGCTCCAGATCCACGCGCGGCCCCTTCCAGCTCATCCTCCAGGTCTTGGCTCCTCAGAGAGTCCTGCTCTCTTGCCTCCTGTCATCACTCCCACCCCATGACCCAGTTTCATTGTGGCATAATCCTTACTAGATTCTGAAATTATTTACTTATTTATATATTTAAGTAAAACAAGGAAATAAAGTAAAAAAATATGTATAAAAGTAAACAAAAAAATATTTCTCCAACCACAATACTATTCAGAGAAGGCCCTGAATAGCGTGCCAATAAAAATCTGTTAGCTGAGTGACTTTAGGACAATGGGTTTGGTCATCTTTATGGGAATGGAGGGGAGAACCATGAACCTGAAAAGATTCTTTGGCCCTTCTCCTGACCGCTCCAAACACTCCAGCTGCTATTAATGCCTAAAATGTTATTAGCAACAGAGTCTTCCTTTCATTCCATATTAGAAATAAGTTTAAATTATAAAATATATTCAGAAGAGGAGGGCAACATGTATACACAAAGAGGCAACAGCAGATTCTTGCTGTTCTTTTGCAGATGTTGCTGAGATATGGGAAGGCCTTTGTGGAGCCTCAGTGGACAGGAGGGGCCCCAGTACTGGAGAGATGTGAGTTGAAAGTCAGTAAAAGATTAGATTGAGAGCTGGCACAACCAATCCACCACGTCAACATTTCAACTTCTGCTGACTCATGCTATCCACCCCCTCCATCCCACCCAATTCATCTCCGGAAAACAAATATAAGGAATATCTTTGGCCATTTGAGTCCTTGTTATTGTCATCAGTTTGTTTCAAGTTTATTTGAGTTTTCAAAGGGAAACTGATTGTGAACACAGCTCTTCCTTTTCAGCCTGTAGCTCCCAGAAATAAGTGTAAATAAACGCTAGTTTGGGACTTTCTGGCAAAGTCATCCCAGGATTTCCTCAGAGGAGAGGAAGAGGGTTGAAATTTTACAACGTTATCCTTAGAGCAAAATAAGCAGCTGGCTGGGCTGGGCCGGGCCACCAACCCTCACGGAGGTAGATTCTGCACTTGCAGCTTGGTGACAATGGGGAGGGTCTGCGCCTTCTGAGAGTCCTATGAGGTAGCCCCCTATGAGGTAGCCCCCCTATGAGGTAGCCCCCTATGAGATAGCCCCCCTATGAGGTAGCCCCCTATGAGATAGCCCCCCTATGAGGTAGCCCCCCTATGAGGTAGCCCCTATGAGGTAGCCCCCCTATGAGATAGCCCCCCTATGAGATAGCCCCCCTATGAGATAGCCCCTATGAGATAGCCCCCCTATGAGGTAGCCCCCCTATGAGGTAGCCCCCCTATGAGATAGCCCCCCTATGAGGTAGCCCCCCTATGAGATAGCCCCCCTATGAGATAGCCCCCCTAAGAGGTAGCCCCCCTATGAGATAGCCCCCCTATGAGGTAGCCCCCTATGAGGTAGCCCCCCTATGAGATAGCCCCCCTATGAGGTAGCCCCCCTAGGAGATAGCCCCCCTATGAGGTAGCCCCCTATGAGGTAGCCCCCCTATGAGATAGCCCCCCTATGAGGTAGCCCCCCTATGAGGTAGCCCCCTATGAGGTAGCCCCCCTATGAGGTAGCCCCCCTATGAGATAGCCCCCCTATGAGGTAGCCCCTATGAGGTAGCCCCCCTATGAGATAGCCCCCTATGAGATAGCTCCCCATCCCCCCAGGTGCTTTGAACTGTAAAGCATCGTAGCCACATCCATGTGGTCAGGTTACTAGGGGAAAGCCCTTTGGAAGGTCATGGGGAAATATTTTTTAAAAACAAATGCGAAAACATTTAAAACAAAAATTTTCAAAAAATTAGAAATGCTGAAGCAATTAGAAAGGGCTTCAGTTCCTGATTGAAATGAAAAATTCAGGAAAGTTCTTTAGCACGAGAAGAAAGGGCTTTTATTAGAGGGTTCGACACAATAGTTGTTTTACCTTTTGGAGGCCACTCGTGCTGCAGCACCACAGGAAGGCTTTGCTAAGTCACATTTCAGTGCATGGAGCCTCACCAAGCTTTGCTCAACTCAAGGATATGATTAGCTGCCAAGCTTTTTGAGCGAGCAACTTCCCCTTCAACAGACTTTGCATTCCTGAACTTGGAAGAAGATGGGAGAAAGTTAAGATCATTCGGGCTAATTATAACAGTTTCACCTTTGAATGGACACTAGGTGGGTGCAGAAGGTGGAAACACCGTACAACTTCAGTCTTTTCAGGGCTATAACATGGAGAAGGGGGAAGGACATAGTTTTAGCATTTCGCGTGTTGACAGCCACTGATTTGAAATAAGTACAGATTGCAAAGTCCGCTGGTCTCATGACGTCTAAGACAAGAGGCTTCCAGGTGATGGAGCAGCCTTTGGCCTTTCCGACGGCCGCCCCACGGGAAACTGTCAGAGAAATTACACTTCTCACTGTCGTTTCGGTGCCCTAATCTCTGCAGCATCCTGAGGCTCTCCTTCCGTCCCAGGTCACCCGCTTCCTCATGCTGCCCTGCTTTCCAGAGAGGGGTCCTACCAGGGCCAGCCCTCCCCTCACAGCTCCTCTGTGGTCCCACCCCTGCTCTCTCGCATTCTTTCCCTCTCTAGCCCGTCTGTGGGCACTAACTCACGGGCGCCTCCATTCCATTTTCTTGGATTCCTGTGTTACCTGACGCGTTGCTGTGTCACACCTCCCTGGCAGCGTGGGGACACACTAACACAGAGCATGTGGAGACACGCGGGTGGAAAGTTTCTGTCCCCCAAAGGTGTTGGTAAGGTGCTACTTGGGACTTCTCTAAAGGTGGGTGATCGCCCTCATCCTTCGCCAGCGCGGGGCCTGCTTCTCTCAGTCCAGACTACGACTCACATCCAAGGCGCCAGGCCCATAATGAGCGCTGCCTGATCTCCGCTTACATAATAGGAAGGTCAGGAACGATCGCCTGCTGGTCCTTCCACTCCGCAATTTCACAGCAAGCGATTGGATGTAGTTCTGCTCGACATAGGCCCTCGTCGAGCACCTTCTGCAGAGTTAGATTCCGTGGCCACTATTTGGTGGAGTTTTATTGTATCTCCAGCTCTTCTCCTCCCAGAAAAGAAACCATGTTTTACTTTTTGGTCTGTGCGGTCTCTAAACATCACTGGATGCACAATATTCTAGTAAGAGACAAGAGGATTCATTTCACGATTAAATTAGGGAGAGCAAAATTCCAGTTGGGTAGGTCACTGGATTGACAATCCAGCCTTGCCTAAGATGTGAGAGTAGACAAGGCAGTGCTAATTGTGGGCCCTGGGGCCTTGGATGTGTGAGTCCTGTCTGGACTGAAGGAAGCAGTCCACACACACTACCTGGACTTTGGGGGACTGGCTCAAGAGGGAAGCCCTGGCTCAGCCCCGTTCTCCCTTCAGAGGTAGCTCGGTGAGTGGGAAGGTGTGGGTTTGGGGCCGTAAGGACTGAGCTCAGATCTCTGCTGACTTTCTGGGCGTGTCACTTTGAGTAAGTTGAATAAGCCTTCTAAGCTTCAGTTTTCCATACGTAAAATGGGAATCATATCCTTTCCATGTGTCAAATGGGCTGTTGAGTAAATTAAGTAATATCATATGTATCTGAAGCAGCCGGCACCAGGCCCAATATGGGGTAGACCCTCGTTTAATTGGGGCCTATGACAGGGTGCCATCCACTGTGGGGGCTGATGGTGGTGTGCCATCCCCTGTGACAGGCGAGCTAGTGCAAGACTTAGCCCCTGCTTGGCAGGTGGAGGGGAAGACAGACGAGAAACCAGGAATGACAGGCCTGCGGGGTCCACGAGGAGCCAGCACAGGACAGAGGTGCCCTGGTGCTCTGAGGCAGGGGACACTGCTGTCGTGTGTGCTCACTGTCTGACAGGAGATAGACCATCCCTTGTTTTCCAGCTGCATGAGTAGAAAACTCAGCAGTCCTTTCTCCAAAAAGACTTGACTCTGACTACCCCACCCCCGTTGGGGTTAGAGAAGGGATGGATCTATTTGGCTTCACAGGGAGATATTATTTAATATAGAGAAGGGTTCAACATGCCTTTGAGCAATTGGTTTTTCTTTAGGGAGTACGGAGAAACTGCAGATCAATTCAATCATTCTTCCTGGAGAAGAAAAAGGATGCAAGAGAAAAGATAAGGAGGCAATTTCACAGCCCAGAAGGGACTAGGGAGCAGAGTGCTAGCTCTTCTGAAATTCATTTCAAGGGAACAGCTTTGGTCCTTGTATTTCATTGCACTGCTGTGTGGGCTGGGTGCCCAGAGCTACAAAAACTGAACCCCAACTCTGTGGCCACAGTTTATAGGATCAGAGACAAATGCCTTTAGATATCTTTTCTGTCATTGGAGGGAGTGAAATTCTGACCCTGTCAGATAATATGAAAGTAGCTGCTACAGAAATTGTCACTTTAAAACAGTGGAGGGGTTATTAGAACTTCGGGGTGTTGAGAAACAGGAAACCTCGACACGGGACATTTGCCAATAGAACCATGGCACTTGGTGTCAGAATGTTTGATGCACAAGTAACGGCTGGGCGGAAACGGGACCGTTGCTCTGCAGTATCAGTTGTCCTAAATCAAGGTCCATATGCTGGGGCCCGAAATGCAGACTCTCAGGGGGGTCTGCGTTTCTCAGAGGCACAGGCGCTGCCTCCTGGCGACACCATGACACCTGTGGAAATGACTTGCATGTGCTCTCGAGGGAGGAGGGGAGAGAGTGTGCCTGTCCTTTCCCCTCATCAGCTTCTTCCCTCTTCTCTTCATCCTCCTCACTTCTGCCAGATTTATCTTTCAAGATACCAACTCTTGTTATGTGATATCTTGTCCCCACAGGTTCCCTTCCCTATTGGTTATAGGATGAATTCCAAACCTCAGAAGGCCTCATCTCTTACCAGGCTGCTTGGAACATCTGCTCCAGGCCGAGCCCACTCCTCTGCCTGTCACACGTTACCTTCTCCCAGGAATTTTGCCCAGTAGGTGCTCAGGCTCAGGTGTCAGTTCCTCATGCAGCCTTCCTCAGCTCTTTCAGAACTGATGAGCCTCTCTCTCTCTCTCTCTCTGGGTCTCTCATAATCCTTGCACGTACCTCTTTAAGAGCCCTTTCTACAATGTTTTAAAATTATGTCTTATGTCTCCCACTCAAGGCCTTGAGCGCTGTATTTGACACCTAATAGATCCCAGTGGGTAATTTCTGATTTGAAGCATAATAGGGGCTGGCATTGTTCTGTTTTTCCTGATTTACTTTATAAAGGTTTTGCATAATTTGACTGCTCGTGATAAACCTGGCATCACAGAAATGTTTAATGATGCATGCAAGTATATGTAATGAATATCCTAGGATTTTGCTATTTTTGTTGTGAAATTCTTAGCATGTATCTTCAATACGTATCTTACAACCATTCGGATCTAGTCTTGAGTTTTGGAAAGTCAGAAAGGACTATGAGAAAAACTCAGGTGGCCTCAAAGAGTTTAATCTCTAAAGAGATAATGAGCTAAGTGTTGAATTGTGGGTAAAGAGAAATACCGTATGCACATAATAGGTGCTCAGTAAATACTAGCTCACTGACACCTTTGTGAAACAGGGAGCAGACAGCTGTCAGAGGGGGTTACTTATTTCTACTTCTGAAATGGTCAGAGCCTTCTGTTTCATACAAAGAGAAAAAGAGGCTCTCCTGATTTCGAGATGGATAGAAGAACTTCAGAAAAAATTCAGAGAATCGCTTTAATGCTTCTCAGAGTCACCCAGCATGGAGAGGCCTTGCTCACTTCTTTGAAGGAGACTAATTGTTACATTTTTATAGAAGCCCTTCTCTGACGAGCTCAAAGTACTTGAAAATAAACCAAGGACTAATATTTTATAATTTACTGTTTAGGACCAGGAGCAAATTTGCCTAAAGGACTTCATTAATATCTGGGGGTTACCAGGAGGCCAGGATCTGATTGGTGCACAAGGAAAGGTTGAGAGGGTAAGATAAAATGTGGGAAGGGTTGGAATGCGAGAGGCTGGAGAAAGGCTAACCTTTGTTCAAGTATTCAAAGTCTGAAGAAGTGGGCCAGCGGAGTAACTGTGGAATTGGGGTGCTATGGAGAAACGCGTTTGTTTATTTTTGTATTCCACATGCGTTAAGCTCTTTTCATATGTTAGGGCCTACACTCTAGGCAGAGGGACACCAAAAATGAAAGGAAGGAAACACAAGGTATTTGTAGTCCAGTGTGGGAGAGAGGCATAGAAATAAAAGGTTGGGGGGCTTTGGACACCCTCGGCTAACTTGAAAACCTGGTGTATGAAACCTTCCCCTAAAGCAGGGGTGGGGAACGTCCGGCCTAAGTGCCATATAAGGCCCAGAGAATCATTTGGTCTGGCCTAGGCCAGTCGAAGGAGAATTCAGAAGACAAGGATAAACTGGTGAAGAGGGGCTGACATGCTGCCTGACCCAGCCGGGGAGCCTGAGTTCGAGTCTGAGAGTAAGAGATCTGAGCTGGGCCTGGAGGAAAAAGAAATCCACATGGCAAGTCTGTTGACTAAGTCTGAGAGCAAACAATGAATATATTTCTCTGAGGTAGGAGTGAGTCCATGAAAACTCCTTCGCATTAGCTAGGCTGTCAGCTGAGCAGAGAACTCAGCCAGACCCTGGAAGTCCAGCCAGGGGTACTGGGCCCGCTGTCCACTGTGATTTCATAGCAGCCACTCGTTCTCATTTATTTTTCCTGGGATCCTACTGTGTGTGAATGAGGTTTATGCTTTCAAGAAAAAAAGCATCATCTTCATCATGTCTGGGGTCATGGAAAAGACACTGAACCAGAAGACTTGGATTTGAACTTGACCTTGGTTGAAGGTGAGTGACTTCCTCTGAGAGGCTCTGTATTCCTCATCTATAACTTGGGTTGTGACGCATGTTCTATAAAGGATGATGTGGGAAGGGAAGAGTGCCTTGTCCAGAAGGTGGCAGCACACACGGGAAGTCACAGGCACCAGTCATTTTTACGTAACCAGGATCCCTTGAGGGATGTCCGCTAGAAGCCAGGACATTCTCCTGACTTCCTCACTTCTTGCCCAGATGGTGGTGTTCCAGCCAGGGCTCTAGGAACATAAACCATAGACCATGGCTGTCTGCAAACTCTTTCCCTAATGGGTTCTTATTCCTTCAGCTGTCCCTGCCCTCCCACCAAGCCCCGCTTCTCCCCTTCTCCCCATCCCCCTGGCTTGGATCGCTGAACACGAGTCTAGAGAATAAAATTCTTTACGTTTTCTTAAGCAACCTAATTTTCATTTGAGGAGTATAAAAGATGCTTTCTTCTTTGCTTGAATATTTTATAGTTTAACCAATTATTGTTGTTGGGATTAGGATTGATAGGTAAATAAATTGAAGGTAAAAGCAAGATCACATATTAGAAGCCCCAGATGTCCCAAGACAAACATAACAGAAAGAGTCAGAGGCATCACAGCCCCAGTCTGCCATGAACAGTGAGGAGGCTGTATTTGTTTGACACAAGATCAGAAGGTGGTTGAGGCTCTGGGGCCTAATTTAAAATTCACATTGTGAATAAGTGACTAGAGCAAGGCTCCCTCTAGTAGTTGCTGGCTAGGGTTATTGCCAGTCCCAAGGAGACAGACATATTAATGTCATGAATCACCCTCTGACAGGTGGTGGGCATCCAGAGAAGAGACTACCTCTGGGGTAGCCTAGGTCACTGGTTCTCAACCTTGGCTGCACATTAGAATCACCTGGGAATCTTTTTAAAATCCTGATTTCTGGACCTCATCCTCCGGAAAGTCTGTTTCTTTGTTATGGAGACCACAACATTAGTAACAAAGAAACAGAATTTCCAGAGGATGAGGCCCAGAAATCAGGATTTTAAAAAATTCCCAGATGATTCTAATGAGCAGCCAAGGTTGAGAACCATTGGCCTAGGTGCTTTTCAACCAGACTCCAGTGACTCTCTGTCTTTTATTCACTTGAATCATGCGTGTAGCCTACAGATGCTCCAGTCTACACCAATCAAATCAGAATCTCTGAGGGTGGGAACCACCTTGGTCTGTTGCCATAGCTCTCCAGGTGATTTCAATGTGCAGCCAGCTTAAGAGCCATTGGTGCAGCCTGTGGTTGGGAGAGCTAATCTTCCCAGACTTCTGTCAGTATCCTCCCCCTTCCCAAGGAAAGGGGTGTATCTGGGGCTATAAGCCTTGATTCTGAGGACCCATGAGTAATAGCATCTGCTGAAGAAGTGGGTGTCACATGGACAGTCCAGAGCAAAGGACTAGAGGTAGATTAGGAAAAGCTGTTGCTTTTTCACATTGATTGACTCGACTCTCTTTCCTTACTTTTGATGGGAAAATAGAAGGCCAAGGAAATACGTTTATGTACCAGACTTTGTTCTGGGAATTTACATACAATATCTCTTGTAATATTCACAAATGGGTATTTTTGTTTCCCATTTGCAGATGAGAAAGCTGAAGTTCAGAGGAGGTAAGTGGCTTGTGCAAGTGCCAGATAGTTGGGATTTTAACCTAGGCCTGTCTGACTCCAAAGCCTAGTGACTAGTCTCAGAACACGCTATGCACGCTTTGGCAAAGTTTAGCATCAACAACAGGTAAAAGCTGCTGGGAAATGTCAAAAGGAGCTAACAAGCAGGCCTCTGCTTCCAGCAGCTGAGGAGTGTGATAGAATCAGCCGCATAATTGGCACGTGGCCCTCCCAGGCCCATCCCAGCATCTCAGCGTGGGAGTCAGCCACAGGGAAGCTCGGGACTCTGTCGCCTTGGCTTCATGGAGGCCCTCGCCTGAGGACCTTGGGCGCTGTCAGAAGAGAAAACCTAGAGCAGGGAAATGAAATAGGAGTGAAGACAAGAAGGGACCGCTCCATGGATCACTGCACACTCTGTTCACCGTGGAATTTAAAGAACCAGCCCTACCTCAAGTCCAGCATTCCTTGTTCCTACTAACAGTCAGGAGGACCCCTGCTAGACGGGCGTCGCTGGGAGGCCTGAGTCCTGGAATGGGAGGTAATTTCAGGTGAGTGCGCTCTCTCTGCACCAGTCCCAGGTTTGTGGAGGTGAGGAAAGCACTGGTGAAATGGTCATAACTTGAATATCATGAGAGTAGCCTCTCAAATCTGAGTGCAAATCTTACCCTGCTTGAAATCCCCCATGAAGTTTTGAAGGTATTCATTCTAGACTGTCTGTGGTCCCGTCAGAATATACCTGTGTAACTATAGCCTGGGAGCAAAAGCAAGGGAGCCTGTTTATAAACACCCTGTCTTAGCCATAGAACCGTAGATGGCTTCCCACCTGCATCTGTACTGTACCCAGATCATTACTCCAGACCAGGGGTCCTCAAACTTTTTAAACAGGGGGCCAGTTCACTGTCCCTCAGACCGTTGGAGGGCCGGACTATAGTTAAAAAAAAACACCTATGAACAAATTCCTATGCATACTGCATATATCTTATGTTGAAGTAAAAAAACAAAACAGGAACAAATACAATATTTGTATTTGCATGTGGCCCGCGGGCCATAGTTTGAGGACCCCTGCTCCAGACACTGGAGCAGTGAGTGGACCAAGCAGGATGCCCTGGCATGTTGGGGCATTTTGTTTTTTAGCTTCTACTTCCTTTTTATAGCAAAGTATTTGGGGAAAGTGTTCTCCAGACTTGATCTGTATCTGAGCATCTGGAAAATAAGGGACATGTACTGCCTGAATATATGTGTCTCTCTATGTTACAACTTTAGTGCTTGGACGGGTATTACTAGACAAGACATAAGAGAGAGCAGGGAGTTATATCACTGTTCCACAGAGTGCGTTCACTTGTTCTGGACAAGTTGTTCAGAGTTGTGATTTATGGGGCTATCCATAAGGCATCTCGCAGACATACTAGACGTTTTTAAAGGTGAAAATATTCCAGGTAGGGATGCAATTTATTTAAAAATGAAGTACTCTTGCTTCTGAATCAAAGGTTCTGAGCAAGAAACAAAAATGTGAGAGCAGCCCCGCTGGTATTGCTCAGTGGTTGAGCACCAACCTAGGAACCAAGAGGTAGTAGTTCAATTCCCAGTCAGGGCATAGGTCTGGATTGTGACGTGCAGGAGACAGCCAATCAATGATTTTCTCTCATCATTGATATTTCTCTCTCTCTCCCTCCCTCTCTGAAATCAATAAAAAATATTTTTAAAAATGTGAGAGCCAAGATGGCTGCTGGCCTTCTCCTTGCCCCTTTCAAAAGCAGAGTGACAGCAGGAGTCAGTTCCCACCGGGAAGGAGAAAGGACACTGTGCTAGAGCCCAGAGACCTGGCTACCAGGACTGAGGGCTCCAAGCTGTAATGGGGATGTGGGTGGATGGTTTCTTCTCTCTTGCCGATCTGCTCACTGCCTAATGGGAAGTGATAATGGTTTCCCTGTCTAGCAGCAGTGTTGTGAGAATTAGCAGCAGTGGTGTGAGAATTAGCAGTGGTGTGAGAATCCCATGAGAGGTCTACAGGATTTAAAAAGGTTGATGTGCCATATGAGTCTAAGATTGTTAAACTCAACTGCCTCCTCCGTTTGCTGTGCAGATGTTAGTTGTTTCAGTGTGCTGTGGACTGACAAATAGTGCCCTATGTGGGGAATCTGGTTGCAACACTAGAAGGAAACAGTCAAATTTGGTTGGTCTGCTGACTAGAAGGAAGCCCTCCCCTTTCCTCCTGGCCTGTGGTTGAAGAGAGTGGTCCTTTCGGAAAGAGGCAGAGGGAGCTGTGTCCCAGCCTGCGCCCCAGCCTGCCTCCAGCCTGCCCCCAGCCTGCCCCCAGCCTGCCCCGAGCCTGCCTCCAGCCTGCCCCCAGCCTGCCCCCAGCCTGCCCCGAGCCTGCCTCCAGCCTGCCCCCAGCCTGCCCCCAGCCTGCCCCCAGCCTGCCCCCAGCCTGCCTCCAGCCTGCCTCCAGCCTGCCTCCAGCCTGCCTAGGGCTGCTGCGAACAACAGATCGAATCCCTCTCCAGAACATAGCTCCTTAGGAGACACATTTTCCTGATGCAAATCAACCTGCATATGAAGCATTTACCATTTGTTAGGTACTTATTAGACACGAAAGAAAGAAAGTTATGGTTTGGTTCTTCTCTACAAGGATGCTTCTAGTTGCTGCGGAGGAAGGTGAGATACACGAGGACCAGGTGATAGGAAGGAAGCCGAGCGGAATGTGAAGTGCCCTGTATCCTTACTTAGGACCCGCCTGCAGCGAGGCAGGCTCCAGGCTACGCCAAGGAGACACCTTCTCACCTGCGTGGGTCTTGCCCTACAGAGGCAACAAAGCCCTCTGCTGGGAACCTAAACCTCCTCACAGAGCAGGCCTCGGGCCCCTTTACACTATTAAAGATGATTGAGGATTCTGAAGAGTTATTTTATCTGTCAGTCTTTACCATGTTAGCAGTAAAACATATTTAAAAGTATTTGTTTCTTGCCGTAGCTGGCTTGGCTCAGTGGATAGAGCATCGGCCTGCAGACTGAAGAGTGTGGGTTCGATTCTGGTCAAGGGCACATGCCTGGGTTGCGGGCCAATCCCCCGTAGGGCGTGTACAGGAAGCAGCCGATCAATGGTTCTGCCTCATCATTGATGTTTCTATCTCTTTCCCCCTCTCCCTTCCTCTCTGAAATCAATAAAAATGTATTTAAAAAAGGATTTGTTTCTTTAAGAATAACAGTGACAAACCCATTACACATTAACATAGATAACAGATGTTTATGAAAAATGACCACATTAGCCAAACCAAACTCTTCAGTGAGAAGAGTGGCGTGACCGGGGTACCACAAAAGCAGCTAATTCAGCTCCACACGGTCCTACAAGTGCTTTTCCTTCAGGCGACCTCGAGACAGCAGAGATGCCTTCTGTGCACTTCCGACTTCGACACACAGCTTATTAAAAAGATGTATACCCAGGGCTGAGAGTTACTAAAATTGCTATTATTTTTTTACTGACGCATCCAGGAGATTTAAAGTAAAACTGACTTTTTTTTTTAAACTATGAGTCATGCTGGTGAAGGATACAATGACCACTAGTACAGTGTGGCACCACTGCCCTGGTTTGTGTTAAAATACCAGCAGGTTGCCCACTGTTGCTTTTGCAAATGTCAGAAACAGCGAAGGAGACAAACGATGTCTTAATGTTATCATGGGAATGGTTTCAACCTCATGGGCCAGCTGGCAGAGTCTCAGGGGCCCCTGTGGGCCTGGAGGCCACACCTGGGAGCCCCCTCAGGTGATGTGCAGAGGTCTGTGGTCCTGGTCGGCTCTCAGACCTTTGATGCCGAACACAGGGGAGGAAGCCGGGGATCAAGAGCTCTGGAAAAGCCAGGATGCGTGGCTGGCAATGAACCGTGAACTACCACTTTCTCATCATAGGCCACGTGTAAGGACAGCTGGGCCCTGGCGCTGCCCGGTCAGAGAGAAGGAAGAGGGGGGCTTCTAGCAAGTCCCAGGCATGTAGGTCCCTTACCGTCCTTAGAGGACTTAAAGGCTTTGTACAGCAGCTCTGACACTTACCAGTCCTGTGACCCTGGGTCACTTTCTCAGCTATTTTATGCCCCAGTTTTGTCTATAAAATGGGGATTATGCTAACCCTAGAGCAGTGATGGTGAACCTTTTGAGCTCGGCGTGTCAGCATTTTGAAAAACCCTAACTTAACTCTGGTGCCGTGTCACATATAGAAATTTTTTGATATTTGCAACCATAGTAAAACAAAGACTTATATTTTTGATATTTATTTTATATATTTAAATGCCATTTAACAAAGAAAAATCAACCAAAAAAATGAGTTCGCGTGTCACCTCTGACACGCGTGTCATAGGTTCGCCATCACTGCCCTAGAGGGTGGTCAGGATTAAATGGATGAGTACATATAAAGTTCATGTTTTGAAACAGTGCTGGCACAGAGTAAGTGGTTAATAAAATATAAACTCATTATTTATTTATTTTTCCTTCATTGAATCTGCTCATAACCCAAAGATGTAGAAGTGATTCCCTCTGTTAAGGCATAATGTCACAAAAATAAAATAATGAGTTTCATGTAAATATGAAAAGGACATATAGCAAAAATTTTATTTCGCTCATTAGTGAAAGAACAACTAAGATGTTTAAACTAGTTCAGAGAACATCTGAGAAGCAAGGTCCTCTGTAGTAATTGCTAGGATAAGATTGCTGGGTAAGACATAAAACGGAGTCCCATCCAACATGACCACAACCCATACTCTTTGTGTTTGTATCTTCCACTGGATTGAAATTATTTGCATTCTGTAGGGGAGAATACAGTTTTCCTTGGCCCTGTTACGAGTCCCTTGCTGGGTCTGCTAATTAAACTAACAAAGACAGATTAAGAGGAGGAAAGTATAGAAATTCTATAGAAGTTTTACATGTACACAGGAACCTTCACAAGAGAACAAAGACTCCAAGAAGTGACCAGAGCAGGAAATTTTTATACCCTTCAGACAAAGAAACAAGAAATTTGTGAAGAATTGATAACACAGAGGGGTTTAGGGTTGGGGTAGTGAGTGGTGAAGAAGTATCTAGGCAGGTTAGGGTTATTTAACAAGGTTTGTGGGTACAGATTTCTTGGCCCCCAACTCCCCATCTGGTGATAAGAATGTCTTCCTCCTGGCACAGGGAGGGGCCTCTCACACAGGAGCTGCAGGACCTGTTTCAGGGAAGGAGCGGGAGGAGGTCAGAGGACCTTCTGCTTTTGCCCCCTTTTCCTCCTCAAATTCCTTCAGCTAAAGATACTCAGTAAGCCAAAATGCCCTATTTAGTAGGGTAGTGTGTCCTGAACCCCATCAATCCCTACTGGACAAAAATTTGCAAGTTAAATTCTCCGACAGAGAAAAAATATCCCAGACAATAGAAAGGCAAACATAGTACCACATAGAACACTCGGTAAGCCTTCTTGCCTATTTTAAAAGGTTGGATAAATTTTCTGGTAACTCCAAGCTATACATGGGGAAATTGAGTCTCAAAGAGGCTAAATAACTTATACAATGTTATATAGCTAGAAATGTCTGAGCCAGAATTCAAGTATTCATATGTCTGTGTTCTTGTCACTGAATCTATTACCTGCACTCATATAGAATTCACTCTTTAAGGAGATAACTAGAGTATACACAATACAAAGAACTGGTCTCCGAGGGAGGTAAGAGGGAGCAGGGAAGTTAGAAACAAAATTTCAGAATTCCTAGTATACAACAGTATTGCCAAACTGTCTACCATTAGCAAAAACATGCCTCCTTTCCCCTTCCCTGCTTTTAACATTTAAATGAGATGAAATGAATTTAAGGGCACTGGTAGGGGGCAATGTCCAAATATGTGTGAAATCACTTATACATTCTGATGCTATTCCTGGATTGAAGAAAAGAAATGTGTTAGTAATTTAATGACTCAATTCTGTACAATTACTTTAGAATGAAAGTCAAAATCTTTTTATCATATTTAGAAAAAAAGATTGACTAATTTTTATAAGTACCCAATTGTTGGGTTGTTATTAGCAAGAATAAATTTTAACTTCTGCCCTAGCTGGCTTGGCTCAGTGGATAGAGCGTCAGCCTGTGGACTGAAGGGTCCCAGGTTCCATTCTGGCCAAGGGCACATGCCTGGGTTGCGGGCTCGATCCCCTGTGGGGGGCGTGCAGGAGGCAGCCGATTGGTGATTCTCTCTCATCGTTGATGTTTCTATCTCTCTCTCCTTCTCCCTTCCTCTCTGAAATCAATAAAGAAATATATTTTAACAAAAAAAATTTTAACTTCTTTTTTAATATATTTTTATTGGTTACAGAGAGGAAGTGAGAAATAGAAACATCAATGATGAGAAAGAATCATTGATTGATTGCCTTCTGCATGTCCCCCACTGGGTATCAAGCCTGCAACCTGGGCATGTGCCCTTGGTCAGAATCAAAGCTGGGACCCTTCAGTCCATAGGCCAATGCTCTATCCACTGAGCCAAACTGGCTAGGGCAATTTTACCTTCTTAAGATAAGTTTGAAGTGGAGGTTGTTGGTTGCTTCATATTCCTTTTTAACTTTGTCAGGATTTGTCAAAACATGATGTAAAGCAAAATGCATAGTGTAGGTGAATCAGAGTAGGTTTATTTATAAGCAGAAACTTGAGCAAAAAGCAGCAGTAAACTAAAAAATAGAACAAATCACACTAATTGGTTATTAAAAAGAAGGGAAAGTGAGCAGAATTAAACCCCCCCAAAAAAACCCCCCCACAAAATTAAGGAACCAATTTAAACCAGGTTTGAATAGTATTAGGGTGGACAGCTTAATTATTGGCCCCAGAAATCTTAGGGAGGCCATTGTTTTCATTTAGGAAAACCTTTGGGAGCCACCTAGGGAGGGAAGGTGATGCCCTATAGCAGGGGTGGGCAACCCCTGGCACGCGTGCCAAACATGGCACACCAGTAACTTTTGCTGGCACGCGAAACCCTCTCTTATAATCTTCCATTTACAATTTTTTTCTTAATATCGACTTTTTTATTTTTCAGATAAATTCAGTGTAGGTGCATCTTAGATAAATAAATAATTTTACATAACAAGTTATCTTAAAGACCATAGACATGGATTGACGAGAGAGGGGAAGAGCAATTTCTATGCCTCTGCCTTAACTCTCCCTGCCTTCCTAGATCCGACCAGTGTTTTGGTTTCAGCCACATATGCTTGTGAATCTTTATTATCAGTGATGAATTTTGTTAAGTCTCATAATAGGAGTAGCCTGACGGATGAAAGTAGTAGCTCGTGCATATCTCTGAAGGTCACAAAATATAAACCTGATGTAAAATCTGTCATCAGTGATGCAGCAGCAAAAGTCCCACTGATAATATCAAACAGAGTCATAAAGTTTTCTGTCGGACTATCAGTGTACAGGTATACATTAAAAAAAATGAATGTATTTTTCATCATCATATACTGTGTTTTTGTCGCTCAAATGAATTTTATTATTTCTTCAAGGTTCTTCACATACGTACAGCTTAAGAGATATCAAGTAGGCGTAACATGTTCTCAAAAAATTAGGGTTGGCACGCAGAAGAATTTTGAGTCAGAGATTTTGCTGCTTTTGGCACGCACTCACAAAAAGGTTGCCCACCCCTGCCCTATAGGGACCTGAGGACCTTCATGGGGCTCACACCTGTGTATGAGGTGGGTGAGGCCCCACTGCAGTGGAGGAGCTTGGAGCCTGTGGAAGTGATGGACCACCAAGTCTTCCCCATGGAGCAGTGGGCAAGCCCTTTTAAGAACAGGGATTTTAAATATTCTCTTTAAAATTATTTGTTGTTTGCTTTGCCCCATTGCAAACCCCTCTGAACTCCTGTCACCTTAGGCTGCATGTGCTAATGCCTTGGGTGAGTGGTGTTTTGGTTTTGTTTGGTTTTAGTGTTGGCGATAAATGGCCAAGTTGCTGGGGCACTCAAGGGAAAAGGACTAATTTCCAGGAGGACAGCCAGGTGAGGAGGCCCAGTAAGAGGTGGAGAGTCTCCTGGGAACAGAACTTTGAGGGCTGGTAGTGACCTTGGGAATGCAGCCCCCAGGGCAGATTCTGAGGGAGAGGGGACCTGAATTAATATTTGTTTTTAAAATATCAAAGGACAAGATTATGTCTTCTGGCATGTAAACTACACAATAACTAAAACGAAGCCAGAATATTAAAATATTCTCTGCACCTTACTCCCACTTCCCACTTCCCTGGCCTGTGGCCCATCAGGGATTGGGTTAATGAAACTTTTGTTAGGAAGCCTGATCCTGAGTTGACTGTAATCAAGGGTTGTTCACTGTGTTTGATCCTAGTGGTGGTGGGGAACCTTTTTTCTGCCAAGGGCCATTTGGATATGTATCACATCATTCAAGGGCCATACACAATTATCAACTTAAAAATTAGCCTGCTATATTTTGTCAAACATTTAATAATTCACCCTAATGCCTTGGCCAGGCCAGAACAAATGATTTCAGGCCATGTGATAGGGACAGAAATAGAATACTGGGGACCAGCTATAATTGTAAGAAGCATTAATCACGCTCTGTTACCCGTGATTGTTTTGTTCTGATTAAAGAAGGCACATTCAACCTGGCTGGGAGTTGCACATGGGACCTGGGAGCTCACCTGGAAATGTAGCCCATCCTCCCCATCAGGGAGCTGCCTATTATCATGGAAAGATTAACAATCTTGTTGCAGAAATCAGAGCTGCCAGCCCTTTGAAGACCCCCAGCCCTTTGCTTACCTGCAGGCCTTTGCAAATCTCCAGCTCCCATTGCCTGTAAACTGCCCATTTGGCGTACCCTTTCAACATTTTCAGAACATTCCCTTTGAACTGGATAAAAATTATTTGAACTCTATAGACTATCTGGACTTACTAGTATAGAAGTACTGACAGGAAAAATCAGGAAAAACAAACAAAAAATTGATTATGGGACTGAATGAATTGAAAATAATTATATAGTTTTTTAAATAACTTTTGAAAGTATCACTGAGTATTAACTTTTTGTTTTTCATATATAAGAAAGCATTTTTAAAGCAATTTGGTAAATAATATATTTTTTCTCTCTACCTTATCCCTCCAGAATTTGGCAGTTTTTAATGAGTGAGTCATGGCAATATGTTTCTTTGCATGAATTCAATAAGATCAGTTTCCAATTGTGGTTTTATTAACAAAGACTTTGGAATGCCATGTCTAACATGCCTGGGCTCTGGTTGTCACCAGAAAGCTTTAAGGATGAAGCCAATAAGAGTCCCATGGAGAAAGCCTGATACCTTGCTTGGTCGTGTGGTTCATGGCCATCTTTCCAGGTAAGGAACGAAGGTTGCTTTCCTGGGAGATGCCAAGGAAGTAACCTGAAGACATCATTGGGGACCTCAACTTGAGGAATTCACCCAAGTCCTAAGGTATTGCAGGAAAACCTCATGGTAGTTGGGTGGCTCAGCTTCTTTGCTCTGCAGGGCTAATTAAAGCTCAATCATGAGATTCCAGCAAAGCATATCTTTTTTTAAAAAAAAGCCTATGTGATTAACTGTTATTCTTATTGTCTTCATGCAAAAAGTCAGGCCAAATTATAACTAGACTTAATACAGGCCAAGCTGAGCTGTAATGGTTTTAACCTGCTCTTTGCAATGGGCCTTTTCTTTCTTTACCCTGCATCTGTTTTTCAAACAAGTCTTTCTCACTCCTCCACTGTCTACTAAATCAGGGAGCTTTCATGCCTTCTCTTTATTCTTTCCTCAGAATTTTTGTTTGCTAGGGCTGCCATAACAAAGTACTGCAAGCGGCTCTAGCTGGATTGGCTCAGTGAATAGAGTGTCCGCCTGTGGACTGAAGGGTCCTGGGTTTGATTCTGGTCAATGGCACATGCCTGGGTTGTGGGCTCGATCCCCAGTGGGGGCCATGCAGGAGGCAGCCGATCAATGATTCTTATCATTGATGTTTCTATCTCTCTCTCTCCCTTCCTCTCAGAAATCAATTTAAAACTACATATTTACAAAGTACTGCAAATGGAATGGCTTCAACACCAAATGTATTGTCTCCCAGGCTGACAACCAGAGCTGAGGTCAGGGTGCCGTCAGGCCACATTCCCTCTGCAGGGGGTCGCCTCCTGGCCTCTCTCTGAGCTTCTGCAGTTCCTTGGCTTGAGGCAGCATACCTCCAATCTGTGTGTGATGTTCTCTTTATGTCTCTTGTCCAAAATTTCCCCTTTTAGGAGGATCCTAGTCATATTGGAGTAGGGGTTCACTCACCTTAACAGATTACATCTGCAATGACCCTATTTTTGAACGACCCAAATGTTGAAGTATTAGGGTGTTAGGACTTCAACATATAAATTTTGGGGAACACAATTCAACCCATAATAAATCTATATATAGATTTTTTTTTTTGAGAAAGTGGAAGGGAAAGGGAAGGGGAGTGAGAGAGAGAAAAAAAAACATTGATGAGAGAGAGACACATTCATTGGTTGCATCCGTGGGATGGAACCTGCAACCCAGGTATGTGCACTTGACAGGGAATTGAACCTGAGATCCTCTGGTGGCACGGACCAAGGCTCTAACCATTGAACCATGATGTCCATAGCTAAAGCATCTGTTTTTCAAATAAGTCCTTCTACTCCTCCTCTGAGCAGGCTGCTTCCTTCTAGGAGGCACCATCTGTAGGAGCACCGTTGAGCCCAAGCTCACACTGATCCAGCGCTGTCCCTAGGACTGTCCTTTGTGGGCGTGCTTCAGTGACAGGGCTGAGACCTTAATGACCAAGTCTGAGTGTGCACAGGCCAGATCCGTCCCCTGGAAATGCTCCTATAACACTTGAGGTTTTCCACACTACCAGTGTGTATTAGGTTCTTACTGCTGCTGTAACAAATGACTACCAACTTGATGGCTTAAAACAACAGACATTTATTCTCTTACAGTCCTGCAGTTCAGAATTCCAAAATCAGTTTTACTAAAGTCAAGGTATCAGCAGGGCTGGTTCTTGCTGTACGCCCCAGGGGAAAATCCGTTTCCTTGCTTTTTCTAGCTTCTGGAGGCTGCCTTGACACTTCTTGGCTCACAGTCAACCCCTTCCTCACATCATTCTCATCTCTTGTTTCTGGCGTGACAACTCCGATTTCAACATCAAGGCTCCCGGGGCCTCCCTCTTGTATGGACACGTGTGGTTATCTCTGGGGCCCACCAGATAGTGCAGGATATTCTCCCACCACAAGATCCTTAACTTAATTACATCTGCAAATTCCCTTTTTTCCTATAAGGTGGTAGTCACAGATGCTGGGGCTTTGGATGTGGACACCTTTGGGGCCATTATTCAGCCCACCACACTGTGCTTAAGGGCAGGGACAGTGACATCTCTCTTGAGTTTGCCCAGTCTGGTTTCTAAGAGCCTCATTTTCTTCTTAATTAAGGAAATTCCTTTCTTCCTTCAGCTTTATTTCCATGTCTTCTGTAATTTGCTTTGGCTCTCCTGCTGCTCTCTTCTGACAATAGCATCCCAGTTCCTCAAGTCTGGGCAAATCGGCCCTCCTAGAGATGAGTTAGAGACCGTTTTCATTGTTCTATAACACAGCTGTTACTACAGTGTGAAACCAAGCAAAAGCAAACAAAAATCCCAAACCATTCATTTCTTGACTAGTGTGCAGTTCTCCAATAATTTCTCCTTAGAGATTTGCCAGTGCTTCCCCTGGCCTTCATAGCCTTCAGGGGAAAAGCCTATTAGGAGTGGGGAATGGCAGAGAAAACTGACTGACGGCGAATGAACTGCTCACGCAGGAATGCTGACACGAGACCTAGCACTTACGTTCACACCAGTTCGCCGCGCTCTGTCAGATTTCTCGAGTAGGTCTTAGTTGCCTGGGTACAGCTCAGCAATTTTCAAACCTTTTCATCTCATGGGACACAAACTAATTACAAAAATTCTGAGGCACACCAAAAAATAGATTTTTTTGCTGATCTGACAAAAAAAGGTATACTTTTGATTCATTCACCCTGGATGCCTATTGTTGTTGGCTGTTGTCATATTTTTATTTTCTCTTGACAATCTAAGGGAAAAGAGGTCAGGGCCCCTGACTAAATAGTCAGGTATCACATGTTTTAAAAACTCTCATGGCACACCAGTTGAAAATGCTGGTATAGATAATAGGAAGGCAGACAGCAGTCTTGATCTGGGTATGGCTTTGCCTGCTGGGTGGGGCAGAAGGACAAAGGAACAGGAGAGTGGAGTGTGCTGGGGAGAGTATTGTTTTACCCTGGCTGGTAGAAAAGCTTATTTCACAAATTTATATAATGACTACACGGTACGAAGTGCTTTATTTTTGATTCTCACAGAACCTACTCAACAGGGTTGTTAGCCTTATTTTAGACAGGGGGAAAGAGAGGCCCAAGGCCTCATGGCTGGTAAGTGGCAGTGGTTAGGTGCAGCCTGAGACTCTACTCCTCATCCTCTCATTGTGCCGTGAGCACAGGAGTCTGGACGGTGGACTGGAGGACAGGGAGGTCTCCAGGGTCTGAGTATTTCTATATGGTCAGAGGAATGAAAGGACAGGAAGCTAGGGGAGCATGGATGTGGAATGGGGTGAGCATTTGATTTGAGACGTGGAGTAGTTTAGGGTTATGACAAAATCTAGAAGGTAGCTGTGGATGTGGGTCGCTGGAAAGGAAAGGAATTGAAGGTCACTGACCTTCAGGGGTCAGCAAACTCTGAGGCCGGGTGTTGGTTGGGACATCGCATAGCACTGAGATTATCCAGAGACTGGAATGACAAGGAGGAGAGGGACCAGATGCCAGGGGCTGACAGATGTAGGGGAATGACTAGGAGGTCAGTAGGCGATGATGAAGGGGAGAAGATGCTATGAGTTTCAGTGAACAGGGCATTTGGTAAGTACATTGGAGAATCATTCATGAACAAGAGAAAGGCAACACCACCTTTGATTCTGAAGTTATAGGGAGTAGAAGGAGGACAGCCTCTCATGAGGATGGATACAGGTAGAACTGGTTTTTAAATTTTAATTTAAAAAATGATTTATTGGAAAACATTTAAGTCCGTTTGGAACAGCTTGGGTCTGTGAATCTACTTTTCTGTTGTAAATTTGATGAAACTTAGATATAGACCAAGTACTTCCAACGAAAATATAAGCATCTAAATTGAGATGTACTGTAAACATAAAATATGTAGTGGATTCTGAAAAGTTAATGGAAAAAAATGTAAAGTAGCTCATTAATAATTTTTTTTCTTGTTTACATGTTGATGTTTGGATATATTGGGTTAAATAAAATATATTATTAAAATTAACCTCATCCATTTCTTTTTATCTTTTTAATGTGACTATTAGAAAATTTATTTATTTATTATTATTTTAAAAATATGGACAGCTTCACGAATTTGCATGTCATCCTTGCCCAGGGGCCATGCTAATCTTCTCTGTATCGTTCCAATTTTAGTATTTGTGCTGCCAAAGCGAGCGCACTATTAGAAAATTTAAACCTAGATGTGGCTCACATTGTATTTCTATTGGGCAGTGTTTTGAAATCAAGGAGGACAGGGATGGGGAATGCCTGCCTTGAGGTCTGAAATGGAGCACTTACGTCATCAAGAGGAAGTGAGAGCAGACACACGGTTGTGGGAGTGTCTGTGATGTCAGTGTTTCAGGCTTCATGGAGTCCAGATGTGGTGGCAGATGTGTAGCTGGAATCAGGAAAGATTATGAGCATTTTGTTTATAGGAGACATTCACATGTACTAATTACCCATCTTCTAACTAGAGAAGTATTTTAGAAAACTGTTAGAAAGAAAAATAAAGAAATGACTTAGGGAATTGGGAAGAAGGAGGATGAAACTCATGAAGGAATAAGAAGCAGAGAGTAGTAGAGGGAGGGCTTCAGGTGCTTCCAGTGTGTCAAAGTGCCTTGTACCATTCTTGGAAGAGGCCAAACTTTGAGAGATAGACAATGCCACCCCAGTTTAGAGAGAGTCATTAGTGGGCCAGATAATTACACAAATTGTGAGAACCTAGTCTGTTAGCGATGAGAGCTAGGAATATCTTTTTGGCTCTAGAAAATGTCTTACTCAAGAATGGGAACAGAATTCCTTGGTTTCTCCTAAGTGAAGTGGTTCTTACCGTGGAGAGCCTTTAGAGATAGCACAGATTTCAACTTTTGTAAACAATGCTTCCCTCTGAATGTGGAAAAGAACTTGCCATAATGAACATAATTAACACAATGAAGATTTGTCAGTTTCCTTTTCTCCCTATGCAGCCAAATGCCTGGGGGTGGGGGGGAGGTTGTCAGAGGCGGTGGCTGTCTGGTAAGCTCAGATTCTGGATTGTCATTCCCAACAGAGGAATGCAGGTAGGCTCTGAGGTGAGCTCTGTTTGCTTGAGGATTTTATGGGTAGGAATTCCTTGTTCTCCTACCCAAGTCAACCTTTATCCTTCTCTTAACAAATGCTCATAGGTAGAGAGACCAGATAATCTGATTGATATATGTGGCCATACTGATTGTCAATATCAGCAAATAGCATGTAACACAACCCACTGTCTGCTTTCAAAAAGAAGTCTTCTAGGACTCATCTCAATTAGGGGCTCCAATAGGGAGTTTCCATCTGGTAGTCAGAGTCAAGGGAAGGTGTTTCTGGTTGGGCCATCTGTTAGCTGTGCCCCTCAAGTCAGAACATGGGGAACCCCTTCCAAGATGCTTCTTCATCTCCAAATGCCGCCCCCACCCCCACCCCCGATAGCCCAGAATAGGAATAAGATAGATGGCGGGGATGAGAGCCAGGAGAGCTGAGTTCCAGATGTCTTCCAGCCATGAGCATCCTCCTGGGCTAGGCCAGCTGTCTGGCTGCCCCTTCTCTGGCACTTTTCAAGATGGAATCAAAGACACAGAATATCCCGAGATACTTGGCTTCCTCTGCTTTGAGATAAGACCAGTCGGCAATGACTTTGATTCCATCAGAGCTTAGCATCTACATTATTAGTTTTTCTATTTAGTACATTTTTGGACCACAAGTGAATTTCCCTTTGTAGTCAAACAAAGCTGAGCAACGGGAATTCTTTCTAAAGCTCTATTGACTGGCATACATTGATTTTTATTTTTCAACCCTTTTGTATATGAATGTGATTCGTCACACCAAATCTAGGTGCAAGTTGAGGAGGACAAAAGGAACCTTAAGCTTCTGTACCTTGGAAACCTGCATGTAATAAATCTACACAGTGAAAAGGAACAGGAACCAAACACTGAATGGGCCGATGGGAGGGGCTTGAGATGCAGCCTTTAAAAAAAAAATCTATCTCTATTGTTGAAAGTGTTACAGATGTTGCCCCCCCCCCCCCTTTGATCCCCTCCACTCCTTTTCAACCTTCCATAAATCAACAAACAACAAATGCTGGAGAGGATGTGGGAAGAGATGCAGCTTTTACTTAAGGTTGCTGTGACCACATAAAGGCTCAATCCTGCATTTCTAGCCCAGTGCCAGTGCAATGGGAGAGGCCTGAGAAAGCTTTGTTGTTCTTTGGTTATCCCTTGATTTCTAGGGAGATTTGCTGGGTGGTTTCAGAGGAGTTTATCATGTTCTAAAATTTTTCCTAAAAAAGAACCCTCCTGACTCCCTGATTAGCCCATATTCAGCTGTGAGGGAGCCACTTGGAACATTTGCCTGAATTCTGTAGGTACTGTTTTCTGGCTGTTTTCTCCTGCTTTGGCTTCAGTGGTGCATGTTTCTTGGGTTTAATTCTTGATTAAGGGAAGGGAATTTTAAATGACTTCAGTTTTTTAAAAAAGCTGAATGTGAGATTTTGCTGTAATGTGGGATGAAACCTCATTTCCCCTAATCATCTATGTATTCTGTATCCTTTATACATATCGATGCAAAGCCTATTTTAAGTCTTAAACTCAGGATTATTGCTCTGATACATACATACAACCGGTTAGGGCTTAAACTCCCTTCTTTGACAGAAAAGATGACTTGTTTATTCTCACACAACTGTGGACGAAAGGGGCCACATGCTAACCCGACAAGCTCAGGGAAGGCCAGCATGGCGGTCTTGCAAACTGGAAGGCCTAAAGCGACCACAAGGATGGTCTGAAGGGAAACTGTGACTAAGAGCAGTTGTGGCGGGCGGTCGCGTCCTAGGCCGGAATCTTCCCTGACTAGGTCAGTGTTTACCTTAACTGAACCTATGGTTCTTTTGCATCAAAGACAACATCCTATGAAATGTCAGAGGAACTTGTAATCCCCGCGCCTACCCCCCCTCCCCCCGCCCCACACACAAGCAAATGCGCCTGGGTGCCAGGACAGAGACCATAAATTCCTTCATTGTTATTGTTATCTTGTGTATTCTTGCCTGTTAACTATCCTCCACCCACCTAACTAAAAAAAAAACTGGCCCTGGCCAGTTTTGCTCAGTGGGTAGAGCCAACGTCGGTCTGCAGACAATAGGGTCCCGGGTTCGATTCTGGTCAAGGGTACAGGCCCGGGTTGTGGGCTCGATCCCCAGTAGGGGGCATGCAGGAGGCAGCCGACCAGTGATTCTCTCTCACTGATGATGTTTCTGTCTCTCTCTCCCGTTCCCTTCCTCTCAGAAATCAATGAAAATATATTAAATTAAAAACAAACAAAAAAGAAGAATGAATAAAACAAAGTGAAAAACAGCCTTTCTCTGAAGCATTCTCCCAACCCCTTGAGATTTTGCTTCTTCTTCTCCTCCTCCCTAGACCATTTGCTTACATTTTATTTATTTATTCATTTATTTATTTATTTATTTTTTTAAATGTATTTTATTGATTTTTTACAGAGAGGAAGGGAGAGGGATAGAGACTTAGAAACATCAATGAGAGAGAAACATTGATCAGCTGCCTCCTGCACACCCACTACTAGGGATGTGCCTGCAACCAAGGTACATGTCCTTGACTGGAATCGAACCTGGGACCCTTCAGTCCGCAGGCCGACACTCTATCCACTGAGCCAAACCAGTTAGGGCCATTTGCTTACATTTTATACAAAGAAATATAAAAGTGAGTTAGTTACATCAGTACCTTGGCATTATTGGGTTAGAATTACCATAAAGCTTGATACAGAAACTTTTAACTCCAAAGATACTCTCCCAAAGTCATAATTATTTTTTTTCTTAATTTTCACCTGAGGATATGTATAGAGAGAGAGAGAGAGAGAGAGAGAGAGAGAGAACGAAACATTGATTGGTTGCCTCCCATACATGTCCCAACAGGGATTGAACCTGAAACCTAGGTATGTGTCCTGATCCGGAATTGAACCCACAACCTTTTGGTGTGCAAGATGGTGCTCCAACCAACTGAGCTGCCCAGCAAAGGCCCATAATCATTCTTTATTCATAAAAGAAGTAACTTATTTAAAAAACAACAACAAAAAAATTCCTAAGAAAGATAGATGCTTTTTCCTTCAAATCTGAAACTCTGGTGGAGCTACATACAATTTGAAGGGACTTAAAACCACTTTGTTCTCTGAGGTATGGTCTCACCTGACACAGAGGATGTGTTTTAAATTCTCTGGGAGTGTCCTCACCTCATGGCTCTGTGAATTGGTGTGCTTGAAAGAGAGCAGTGCCCTATGTTAAGGGTTGGGGAGGAGAGAATAAAGGAGAGTAGGATTTGGAGATTCCTAAACTACTTAGTGGAGAGAATAAAGCAAAAGTATATGAAATCATATGAAGATATTTTCAAAGTGGTTTGCAAATTGTCCCCAGAATCTTCTATCTTTTCTCTTTTGGCATTTGGTTTCCCAACTACCCTCACACACAACCCTCAGCACTTGTCTAGCTGCTCAGCCACTCCCACTGCACTACCTTTTTGTGTGACAAGTTCTCCATACTCTTGATAGCTATACTTGTCTTACATCTCATTCCCTTCTGACCCTATTCTCTGCCAAGAAGACAATTTAGTGGAACAAACGTTTTCTTCATTGGTAAGGTCTTACTATACCATCTCATGCATTATGTATTTGCATTTTAGCAGCTGCCTTCAGGGATATAATAAAAAAAAAAGTTAATGATGATGAGGCAATGGAGCATATGCCTGTCTAAGGGTTTTTCCTTCATAAGAACCTTCTTCAGCACTCTTCAGATCGACTGAATAAACAGCCTTCTCCTCCTCCAAAGCTTAACATCAACCCTAATTACAAAGCCACCTTCGCAGCTTGACATGCCACAGTGTAGGTGGTTCAGGGCTTTGCCTAATCTGAGGAGGACCCACATTTGGGAAGAAAGAGTGGAAAGGCCTGATGACAGTGGGAAGTGTCTAGAACTCCACTGTCTAGTGTGGAAGCCACTAGCCACATTCCCATCCCTGTACGAAGTCTTATTTTACAGCCCATCTAGAAAGTGAGGAGGGCATTTTCATTCAAGAAAAAGGGCAGTGAGGAAGGTGATTCTTCTCAAGGAGATAGTTCTACCTGTGAGTGCCAAGATCTCCCCCACACCTAGTAGACCTACGGGTTATGATCTCTACTGGGAAAAAAGCACATACATCACTATGATGGATCCTTATTCCAGGGAATTAGTTCTTATGAAGGAAGACTATAGTTTATGTAGATTTAGTAATAATGAATACTGTTTTCCCCCCACCCCCTTATATATATTTTTTAATTTACAGAACTTAATCTACTTTTTCTCTAATGCAATGACTCTTCAAAGTAGGTATATTAATATGTAATCTATATTTTAAAGGTGAGGAAACTGAGTTTTATGAAACATAAAGTGACTTACTTTTTTACAGACAAGGCAAAGGCTATCCAGTGAATCCTTGAAAACAACTGCTGACCCTTTCTTTCATGCATTTGGTTGTACTCAAGGCAGTCCAGTACAATCATTTCTAGTGTTGCTGTGACCTGCCATTGACCAGAGGCTTCTGCTGTGATGGTCTGTCTTCAAACTAGTTTGCTGGGTGGTGAAGCTCCCCAGGTCCCTCCCCGACCAATAGGCAGGCAGCTCTGGCCAAGAGTGGCTGTGTCCCAAGAGTGGTATCTTGAGGTAGTTTTCCCTTTCCCCACTGGCTTGCTGAAACAAAAAAGGCAATAAAACAACACAGCCCAGACAAGACAGCATGGCTGGTGTTTCTGTCTTGTGTAGGCCTCTGGCCTTCACATTTGTCCCAGGCTCTTTGTTCAGCTGGGCAGACAGCAGGTGGGGACCAAGCTTTCATTTCATGCTCTAGGTATCCCTCAGAAAAGTCTGGTCCCTTCCATCAAATCTAGCCCCATCACACAGCTCATTGCTATTCATAATAGGTGCTGTTCTCTTTCCCAAAATCCCATCTTGGCTAAATGAGCCCACTGGGCTGGCCATATCATTTCTTTTCCAGCTGAGCACAGTTATGATCAAGTTCTCTGTGCAGTAATGCTTCCTCATTCCATGTTGGAACTAATCAATAGGAACAGAAGATGCTACATTGTATCATTCGATAGATAGGATCTAGACCAGTGGTTCTCAACCTTCTGGCCCTTTAAATACAGTTCCTCGTGTTATGACCCAACCATAAAATTATTTTCGTTGCTACTTCATAACTGTAATGTTGCTACTGTTATGAATCATAATTTAAATATCTGATATGCAGGATAGTCTTAGGCGACCCCTGTGAAAGGGTCGTTCGACCGCCAAAGGGGTCGCGACCCATAGGTTGAGAACTGCTGATCTAGACAGTCTCCTGGCAGTGAACTCCATTGAATCATCTTTAGCAGTAGTCAAAATGCAATTAGGTAGGAATATAGCCAATAGAAATTAGTGTATATGTGCCCTAAACCTTGAACAAATACATTCATGGTAGTATTATTTGTGATAGCCCCAAGCTTGGAATGTCTCAAATGTCCCTCGACAGTCTGATGGATGAGTTGTGATATATTCACACAGTGGAATGTTGCACAGCAGGGAGGGAGCACATTAAAACCACACATAACAACGTGTATCCTCTCACAGACTTAACGCAGATACAAAGGGAGTACAATACTGCAGGGTTCCAGTTATATAAATTTCAAGACCAGGCAAACTAATCTCTGATATGTAGTCACTTTTGGGAGGTGACTGGGAGAGGACACAAAGGATTCTTTAGGGGTGTTGGTAATGCTTAATTTCTTGATCTGGCTGGTGGTTTCATGAGTGTGTTTACTCAATATAAATTTATTGAGCTATGTAATTGTCATGTATGTCTCTGTATATATATTATACTCCAATAAAAATTTATCTAAATATAACTAGGGTCCATGCTGGTCTGTTTCTATCTTTCAGAAGGTTTATTGCTGAAATGCAAGTAGAGAAGGATGGGAGATGAGATTGGTCCCTTCTTCCAAACCCTCCCACTGGGAGGAGTGAGTGAAGGTATGGGGTGAGTTAGGTGTGTGTGCCATTTTAAGGAGATGCTTCCGAGTGAAGGTTGCAGGAAAAGTTTTCCCCAACTGTGTAGATTCCAATTGTATTTGCTTCCAAAGCCTTTACTTAATCCCAAAGAATGGTTCTAATGTAGCATTTCAGACTAGCAGAATACATATTTTAAGAACCTGGCTTTTGGGGGAATTTGTCATGTCATCCAAATAGGTCCCCAGTGCCTGGGAGACACCCAGTTATAATGGCCTTTCCCATTTGCTGCACCTCACTGGAAATTGATGAACCCCTCACCTGATAGCAGAGATTCACGAGTTTGTTGAATGGTTTATGGCTGCACATCCATCAACAGATGAATTATAGGTTAACTTCTCAGGATATTGGAAAACCTAAGTAATTTTTTGATTAATGAGGACTTAAGTTGGGTAGTTGGCTTCCACTCTGTATGTATTGAAGAATATTCTGATTAATTGATTGTTTTGGGGGTGGTGGATACATTTATTAGGTAATGGAAATTTTCTACAAATAAAAATGAGCAATTTTTTGCTAGAAACTCCTATGAGAGAATAAAAACTCTCTCTGAGGTTCTTCCCTTACAGTGCCATCAAAAAGACAGGAATGGCTTAAAATAACCAGAACTCGTGTTTAAAATCACAAATTCAGCATTCAGCATTGTCAAAGCCCTCAAATGCGCAGGCTTGGCTGTTGAAGACTATTAACTTTATCAAGAGTGGGTTTGTAGGATATGCCTAATTTGCAAGAAATCTTTTGAGTTCAGAGAACTTGCTTAGTTGAAATTTCATTCTGTATAAAGTTGTTCATGTCTGGTTCAAATACTGAAACACTGCAATTTGCCAGCTGTGGGTTGAGGAAAAAAAGGCCTCACAGTTTTAAATGGGAAGACCAAGGCTAGGTCACCTTTCAAGGCCAAGCCAGGGCTACTTAAACTTTGATCATTAAGCAAAGAGACTGTTGGAATGTACTCATTTTGAAGGAAAGACACCAAAATGTGCTTCAGTGATTCTTAAAAGCATATTTTTGTACAAAGTTCTGATGTAGATTTTGTTCCCAGATTTCTTTCCCCTGTTGTGTCTCTTTTGCCTTCCCTTTGGCCCCACCGCTGACCAGTATTGCTCTAGGCTTGCTCTGACTTGAACATGTGTGTTCTCTGTTCATTGATTTGTCTTTCAGTTCACTCATTTATCCATCTTTCTGATGTATAGGTTCACTCAGCATATGCTATACTAATGGAATGGAATCAGTCTTAAGAAACATATAATTTACTGTGGGTCTTCTAGAGATGATGTCTATCCTTTTAGGGTTTTATCTGTTAGTGGTTATGAAAATAATTCCATTGGTTGACTGAAAAGAATACAAATGGCAGGCTGAGGGGATACCTCTCTGTCAACATCCTGTGGTCTTTGGACTTGACTCTGGAGAGATATTTCTTTTCTCCTCCTTTTATGGTCTGACATATTATGTAAAGAAATGTTAGTTTATGCCATCAGTTAAGCCATCAGTTTTGTACTTCCCAAAATGGCCTTCTACTTAGAGTCAGCACCTTTTCCAGGGAGCTGAATGATGCCTCTGCTCTTTGTAGTTGGGTATAGGCCTCTGTGACTTCTCTTTTATCTCTCACTGTGTGTAAAGAATGTGAATAAGAAAGATAGTTACATACAATGATAAGAAGCACAGCTGGATAGCAGGAGCCCAGAAATCCACAGCCACAGAGTGGCCCATTGTGAATGGACTTTTACATTTCAGAGGTTGAGTTGAAGGTCTAGCTTCCATTCTGGTGATTATGCCACCAGTGATTATGCAGCAGGTAAGTCTCCAGGAAGTGGATGACTTCCAGATGCTGCTTCTGATTTTTTCATCCAGAATACAAGTCATTTCATTTTTAAAAATATATTTTATTGATTTTTTACAGAGAGGAAGGTAGAGGGATAGAAAGCCAGAAACATCGATGAGAGAGAAACATCGATCAGCTGCCTCCTGCACACCCCCCACAGGGGATGTGCCCACAACCAAGGTACATGCCCTTGACCGGAATTGAACCCGGGACCCTCCAGTCCGCAGGCCGATGCCCTATCCACTGAGCCAAACCAGCCAGGGCAAGTCATTTCATTTTAATTCTCACACCACCTTACAATGAAAGAATTATTTTATGAATGAGGATGTTGAACCTCAACAGTTAAATGAGTTGCCCAACATTGTACAGTGAGGACATGGTAGACAAAGACAAGTTTGTACAACTCCAAAACCTACATTCCATTTGTTATTTCAGCAACTGACCAGTATATTTAATGTCTATTAAGAGAATAAAAAAGACAAAAAAACCCCACAGACTGGAAATGAATAGTCACAGAGCATATGTCTTACAAAGAGCTTGCATCCAGAACATATAAAGAACTCCCAAAACTCAATGGTAAGCAAACAACCAACCCAATTTTCAAAAATGGCTGAAAGATTTGAACTTCATCAAAGAAGGTATGCAGAAGGCAAATAAGCAAATGAAAAATGCTCAACATTATTAGTATTTACAGAAATGCAAATTAAAACTACAGCAAAGTGCCTCTACATACCTATTAAGTGGCAGAAATATACCATGTATTGGTATGAATGTGGAGGAACTGGAACTCTTATATGCTAGTGGTAGAAATGTAAAATGGTTCAAATTTATCAAGTTGTACACTTTAAATATGTGCAATTGATTGTCAGTTGTATCTCAATAAATTTATTAACAACATTTTTTTTTTTTAGAAAGGCCCTCAGTTCACAGGCTGGGTCCCACTCCTGCAATCTGAAGTCCTCAGCAGGCCCCGGTGCTTGCCACTTGTTTGCAAACATTAGCCCTTGTTTGCACACGTCTGCCCTGAGAGAATGGGGAGGGCTGTTGCTCCACAGAATGCAGGAGGATGTGGTTTCCGAACAGGATGCCCCTCAACTTCTCAAAGTGGAGGGAACAGTAGTCCTGCTCAGGAATCCCCGACTCCTGGTTTTCCTTAGGCAGAGACTGACGGGCAGAATGTTCCAGAATTCCAAGGGGACCTGAGCCCTTGTCACATGGGCAATGGTGGGAGCAACTGGTGTGGGGGTGTGGAGAAGACAGACAAAGGGAACCTCAGTGGTCAGTTTTACCTGACTCTATGCTTCCAGAGGTGAGGAACAGGGCATAAAACATGTATATGTAATTCTGTAAACAGAATCAAAGATCAGATGTTAGTTTACTAGGGAATGAGTTCTCCAATCTCCTTGGCCTGGGTGGAAATGCTCTTTAAGTTTATGTAAGATTCAGTTTCTTTTCATTCCCTTCATTCTGCCTTTTCTCCTCTTCTGAATACCTTCTGGTGATATTTGAATTATTTATTTAAAAAGGCAATTTCTAGTATCTAAACCAACTTGGGGATCAAATCTCTGACTTTTCTGTTCACACTTTAAGTACTAGGTGATTTTGTGGGACTGATTTCAGTGACAATTTTCTTCTCAGAGTCTTCGAGAGATGTTGATGTGAAATACTATGTCAGTGTTTCTTAGAGCGCAGGGCCCACATTCTGTAGCGTTACTTAAGAATTGTGAGCTTATGTAGGATGCTAATCTGTTTTGACACCAATTTTAGGTGTGTGTGGGGGGAAGCTTTCAATATTTTTAGGAGAAGGAAACCTTAAATCTTCTCATCTGAAACAAGTGTGCGATTTATGGATTTGGGTCAATTTGATTACATATTTGTATAAGAGAGGAATAGCTGGTTTGTGGATATTGATTGGATTAATTACTTTTTAAAACATTTACTGAATATCTATTATATGCCAGGCATTGTGGTGGAGGCTGTAGGCACAACAATTAGGCCTCCATCCCTCTATGATTCTGGTATATTTGTGTGTCCTTGGATTTCTAGTTGGGGACAAGAGGCTTTTTATTTCGTGTTTAAAATTCTTGGGGGAATGTATTTGGAAAAAATATGGAAATAGGACATATTTTCCCTAAGTGGGAAAGTTGAAGCAGGAGGATAGAAACTCAGATTTAAGAGTTTCAGTCTATACGCACCATTGGCTTGCCGGTCACCTTGCACAGACCTTGTTTTCTCAAGCCCTCTTCCCTGGATGGCCTCGGATGAGGGAGCTCATAATCGTTTGCATAGTGTCTGAATCTTCAGAAACAAGCCACCGTAAATGTGAAATGATATTAGAAAGACAAAGAATTTTGGGCTAGTGTTGGTTTTTCTTTTCCTAGTGCAAGTACCTGTTATGTTTTTGTGAGGATAACTAGTCAATGGAACACGCCAAATATTTATGATACACATTTCTTGCTTTGTGACTTGGATCCTATTGGAGGATTATTGATTATTCGTAATTATTTACTTTTTGTGGGCGACCTGATTCTTTTTTCTTTCTGTTTTATAATGACTTGTTTTATTGTTACAATGTTGGAAGCATGAAGCAAATGTTCTTAAGAGTTTTCAGTTGTCTCATTTCTACTTCCCTCTGCCCAGTGAAACAACCACAGAGTGACTGCTCTATTTTCAGGGGCGCAGCCATGTTGGGTGGGCTCAGCGTGCTTCAGTGCAATGGGTAACAATCTATATATATAAAAGGCTAATATGCTAAGTGTCCAACCGTCCGACCGGTTGCTATGATGCGCACTGACCACCTGGGGGCAGATGCTCAACGCAGGAGCTGCTGTGACTTGCACTGGCCATTTACAGAGAAACAGCATCATGGACCTGGTGCCCACAAAGCAGCACTTGGCTTCCCCCAAGTGGGACACAGGCCCCGCCACTACCCCAGAGTGAAAGCCCACCAAATTGAAGTCAACGCTGCCGAGACCCCATGGCACAAAATGCGGCCCATAGCTCAGCACAGCCCAGAAACGGTCACTGTGGGTGCTGGGTAATGACATCACATAGCAACGCCCGGCTTCCTCTCCCTAGCAACTAGCCTCCTTGGTGTTTCTTTAGCCAGAACACGATTTGCTTTATAGCCAAGTGCAAACATTTTACACTTTAACAAAATGTCTATGAAGCAATTTCCCATGCCTCATCTCATTTGATCCTCACAGAAGTCCTAGAGTAGGTAGATAGGAGACTTGGTAGAATCCCATTTTCTTTTCATTAGCCAGAAAATGGAGATTTAGAAACTTGACCTGACTGAAAAGAAGTAAGAAATGGTGGACCTTGAAAATGACTTCAGGTTTTTTCACTTCACAGAATATAGTCAAATACTGCTGCAGTTAAATATTTTACCCTTTGTTCTCCCTGCGTGGTCTATAATAATAATCTGCTTCATGTTGATATTTACTGCTGTGTTGCTGACAACTACCTGAAAGAGAAGTTGGGGTTATTCACTGGGCTAGAAAAAGTTTAGCTACATCAGAAAGCAGGTCTAATTAAGCAAGTTTATCTATACATATAAAGCTCTCCCTGGTGCCAATCGCACGCGTGTGTTTCGATCTGTCATTGTTGATTGTGAATTTGGTTGTCACGTCTATTATAGAGAAAGAGTGAATAGTGATATTAAAATATTTCTTCTAATTAATTTCCTTTCAATGTGCACGAATTCATGCACCAGGCCTCTAGGAGAACATAATGCACATACATTTTGCCAAGATAACTGTGTATGTGTGTGTGTTGAACATTTTGCCAAGCATGTTACTGAAATCTGCCTCGTATGGGTTGGCTTCAGATGTGTTTTGGAACTTTATATGTAATGCTTTTAGGTTAATTCTAACTCTGTACCAGTGATCTTGGCAGGCTCTTTGTTTGCCATTGTTAAAAATAGGGATCCCAAGCTTGTGATTTGTACTATTTTGAACTGATTAAATTGTCTAAGCTCAAAACACCCTGAACAACGAAGTTTGTTCCATAATTCAAAGATTCTCATGTTAGAAGTTTCCTTAGGCCACGGCCCACAAACTGCTCCTGAACAAGGAGCCAGTTAGTTAATGCGTCAGTGGAAAGTCACGAGTGTAAAGTTAAATAACTAATGTCAGTGATTTAAAGCACCAGGTTTCTCTGGCTACAATCCTCGTCTCATTTTTGGTAGAGGTGTAAGTTCAAAGAAATACTTTTTGAACAATACAGAACAATAGTGCAAATGTGACGTTATACATCAACAGTGACCCGGGCACTCCTGCTACTAGAAACCCAGTTTTGCAAACGAAAGAAAGAGGTGCTAGGAACACATGTTTGTCTTTCTCCTGGGCAGATGCGACCTGGGGAGCCTGCTGTTGGTGAGTGCTGGCCTGAGTTGGCAGCTGGGATTTCTGGACACTGGTCAGGAGGTGCTGGGGTTGCCACAGCAGGGCATCATTTCTAGTATCTTTGGAGGCATTTTCTTCCCAGGGCTCTTCATTCTTCCCTGTTTCTTCCTGACATTTCTTCTCTCTCACATGCACATGGTGGCAGTGGAGAGGGGGTACCAGCAATCTGGGTACTTCATTCGGCTGGGCTTCCATGGTCTGGGCTCTAAGAAGAGCCATCAGTACCTTCTTATCCTCTATCTTACCATGCATGCCATTCTGCCCCAGACAGTCATTCCAACAAGTGACTCTCTGTGTCAGAAAGTGCTGTGGTATTAATGTTTGTGGCCCCTCTCCCCAAATTCATATGTTAAAATCCTAACCTCTAAAGGTGATGGCATCAGGAGGTGGGCCCTTGGGGAAGTGCTCAAGTCCTGTGGGTGGAGCCCCCATGAGCGGGATTAGTGCCCTTTAAGGAGGCTCTAGAAAGCTCCCTAGCCCTTCTGCCATGGGAGGAAGCAAGAAGTCCACAACCAGAGGACAGCCCCTGCCTGACATGCTAGCACCCTGACCTCAGACTTGCAGCCTCTGGAACTGTGAGCAAGAAATGTCTGTTGTTTGAAAGCAATCCAGTCTGTGGTGTTTTGTTAGGGCAGCCCAAGCACGAAGACAGAAAGTTTCTTCTAAAGTGGAAGAGACTAGTCACTTTTTCACCTGCTATTTTAGAGAGTCCTGGAAGCATTGCTCACGGTCCTTTCTCACAGAGTTTAATCCTGTATTATTATTTATTCACTAGAGGCCCGGTGCATGAAATTTGTGCACTGGGGCGGGGGGGGGGGGGGAGGCGGGGTGAGAATCCCTCAGCCTGGCCTGCGCCCTCTTGCAGTCTGGGACCCATTGCTCCTTACCGCCCACTGGCTCTCTGCTCCTTACCACTCGGCTTGCTGCCCCTTAGCGCTGCCGTGGAGGTAGGAGAGGCTCCTGCCACCGCCGCTGTGCTTGCCAGCCGTGAGCCTGGCTTCTGGCTGAGTGGTGCTCCCCCTGTGGGAGCGCACTGACCACCAGGGGGCAGCTCCTATGTTGAGCGTCAGCCCCCCGGTGGTCAGTGTGCATCATAGTGACCGATCATTCTGGTTGTTCCATTGTCGTCACTTAAGTCGGTCTGGTCGTCACTTAAGCTTTTATTATATAGATTATTGTATTATTTCCCATACAAACATCCATAAACCTACTTTTGCCCCACCCTGTGTATATGTATATGTACACATATATACAATATGTAGTTATCAACCGGCCCCAAATAATTACACAGTGTCAAGAAGAAAAACCATGCAAATATTGGCCACTTGGAGTCTTTTCTGTATGACCTTGAGAGGAGAGAATGTTGACAACATCTTGAAAAAATACCTTTTGGTTTCTGGTGCCACCAGCAGTTAGGTTCTGTGGGCACAGTGTAGATTTGAATCCACTGGCATCGCTAACTATGCTGCAAAGGTGCTCTTTGCACCTCATGAGCTTGGGGCATCCGGAGGCTGCTGGTTTCTCCACCGCAGGGATTTTAGTTCAACTCTGATCTCCCTAAATAACGCCAGCCTGGAGGAACCTGGCTCTCTTACATTATTTTAGTTTTTATTCTGACCTTGAAATTATTTTGAAAAATTATATTTAAATATCCACTACCCAATGCACATCAGCTACCAGGAATCATTGGGAAGGTTTTTTTTTTTTTTAAAAAATCTTTATTGTTCAGATTATTACAGTTGTTCCTCTTTTTCCCCCCATAGCTCCCCTCCACCCAGTTCCCACCCCACCCTCTGCCCTTACCCTCCCACTGTCCTCATCCATATGTGTACGGTTTTTGTCCAGTCTCTTCCCACACCCCAC
This sequence comes from Myotis lucifugus, assembly GCF_000147115.1. Taxonomy (NCBI): domain Eukaryota; kingdom Metazoa; phylum Chordata; class Mammalia; order Chiroptera; family Vespertilionidae; genus Myotis; species Myotis lucifugus. Next base: position 45,948,408 of record NW_005871048.1, on the reverse strand, counting down.
ACATCCCTTTCCCCCCCAAGAATTGTCAGTCCACTCCCTTTCTATGCCCCTGATTCTATTATATTCACCAGTTTACTCTGTTCATCAGATTTTTATTCACTTGATTTTTAGATTCACTTGTTGATAGATATGTATTTGTTGTTCATAATTTTTTTCTTTACCTTTTTCTTCTTCTTCCTCTTCTTAAAGAATACCTTTCAGCATTTCATATAATACTGGTTTGGTGGTGATGAACTCCTTTAGCTTTTTCTTACCTGTGAAGCTCTTTATCTGACCTTCAATTCCTCATATTAGGTCAAAAATGTTTTTGAAGACCAAGACAAAAACATAACAAAACAAAAAGCTATTAAATGGTATGTGTTATGTGTTTCTGGTTAACTCTGGGTTGTGAGATTAGTTAACCTTTATTTTTTCTTTATAATCTTTCATATATTCTGTTTTTTTCCTGCACTGAGCATGTATTACTTTTATAATCAGAAGGGCAATAAAACTACTAAAATTAAGAGACGAGAGAGAAACAGGGTTAGGGTGAAAAAGGAGACATGGACACAAGACATCAAGAGATATGAGTGAGCAGTTATCTGTCAAAGACATTTAAATTAAGTAACAGTTTTTAATTAGAATTATTTTAAGCAACCTCAGCATTTATTGACATCAGAGGAAATGTTTCCCAAAAAAGCAGATGTAGGTCTTTGCGAGAAGCAGAGATTCATTTATTATTTTATTTATTCTCCATGCTTATATTATCTTTTCCTACATTTATTGATCCTATTTCCAAGCAACTACTCTATGCCTAGTCCTGCTTTAAATGCTGTATCAAATATTGCGAAGGAATTTCTCTGTTTGTGGTTAACTGAGAGCTTTATTTTTCTTGTGTGTGTGTGTGTGTTTGCCCTTTTGATCATTTTCTTTCTCATTAGTCCATTTTCTAAAGTGTGGGTGTGTGAAAGGATGCAGACATAAAATTAAGAGTCATCAATTTAGTCACGTACTGATCCAATGAGCATCGTCAGAGAAATTCCAGTGAGTCCCCTGACAGGTGAGCTGCTCATCTGGGGAAAGAATGTGTATGTGTGCATGAGATGATTTATTGATTGACAGAAAGCTGGCAGTTTAAATGGCCATTTCCCCTTAGCTAGCAGCTTACATGGCAGCACTAAAGCCTGTGATGACAGGACTAAACAGGCACTTTCTTGGTTAGCAGTCATCAGATTTAGACCCTCACACTTAGCCTCTGTAGGAAAGACCTAGTTCCTATTAATATTCCTTTAAAAAAAATCTATCCTCCCATCAATAAAAATGATTGCCCTGATGTTCAGGGTCCCCATCTTACACCTGCCCTTCATTTGGTTGAGCCCTTTGTGCGAATGCTGTTAACGATTCTGACTTCCTTCATAGCATTTTTGACCTAGTACCCCTGGAAAGAACATATCGTTTCAGTTCAGAGAAATCCCTGGGAGGTCAGGAAGCATTTTCATTTATTCAAGGGGAGACTTTCAGATCATGCTGGGGAAGGTAGTTAATTCGCACGTTTGTGGTAAGATTTTAATGCTAACATTAAGCTTTACAGAGTAGTTGATGCCATTTGGTCATATTTTGGTCTCCTAAAAGCCTCTGGCTGACTTAAAAATAAATCATTGCAGACAGACTGTTAAATTTTATGAGCTATGAATGTGCTTAATAGTCCAGGATAACAAAATGCTCCAAATTTCTCCATGAGCCATTGCTTCTACCTGAGCCCTTACACACATTTCAAATACCTCCAACCATACCAACGGTGATTATTTTGATAAAGTGGTAGTGGGGTGGGGCCTTTGTAAAACACTGGATTGTATCTGACCTCTTGGCTTATTACTGAGAGAGTTTGTTAACGCTAATGAAAGGTTTTTTTGTTGTTGTTTTGGTTAGCGCCTAATTAAAACCACTTCTGACTGCATAAAGGCTATGGCCTGTGAAAATGATGATTAAAAGGTTTGATTTCTGCTCATAACATTTTTTAAAATTAATTGGGAAGAATTTAATAAGCATCAAATGCACTTTACCCTGGTAACTGCAATACTGAACGGTGACGTTTTAAATAATTTTTCAGAAAAGGTTAGTGATTTTCTTTTTCTTGGGAAACATGGAGATGCAACTATGAGCATTAGTACGTCCAGTCTAGGTTACTATAGTTCAGTTAATACTGATCTCTAAACAGGTGTTCACATTTCACGTGTACAATAAGGCAGACTGAAGTTCTGTATCACTGAATTTTAGCAAAAAGAAAAAAATTAAAGGAATGTTAAATATTTGAAGTGCAAACTCATAAACTCTACATTGGGATCACTTTTCTGCTTGAAGTGCATCTGACTTGAGAATACAGGGAACTTTCTTTCCTGATGGCTTGGAAAAATATTTTTGCAGTAAGTCTTGTGCCTTCTTTACTATGATTGGTTGTTTTTAAGAAAGATGATCAGCTCTGTGGTTAGTTTCCCACAGTTGATAAAAAGATCTATCAAAAATATCACAATTAAAGAAAATGTTGGTTATCAAAGGCTGAAGAAACAGGGAAGAAATAGCACTTCTTATTTTGTAAAAGCACAAACACTTAAAGCTAATCACATTGCAGGTAAATCTAATACAGTATTAGGAAATTCCATAAAAAAGAACACAAGACCCATGTTTACTTCCATTGCTCCAATAGTCAAGCGTTAGACCTGCGTGAGAGTTGCACTGGAGCAGTTTGCTGGTCCGATGTAAGAGTTCAAAGTCCTTTTTGTGTATTTGGCCCAATGATATCCATATCCCAGATAAATTCAGTTCAAAAAACTGAAATTAGGGCAATGACTTTGTAAAACAAAGCAAGGATATGCTACTAGAAGTTGCTGTCCTTCTGTGGCTAATGCAGAAATAAAAATTTTGGAAGCAGGAAAATGACACCATCCAACAATTCCAGGAGTGAGAATGGTTCTTACCATTCATTGCAGAGAAAAGATCACCGCAAAGCTGGAAAATAGGATCATGGGAGGAAAATAGTATCCAAGGACACTTGCCACACACCAAATGAAACACCTGTCATACTCATTAAGTTCAATAAAGAAAACATTCCTAGCCGCCCAATTGCACGGACCCCATACACAAAGCCAAACTGGGTTTTGCCAGCCAGTAACCATGTAGCTCCAAAGGCCAGGAAAAATCCGTGGGTCCCACCAGAGCAGTCTCATTCGTGGTGCTGCCAGCTGCCATTTTTAATAATGTGACACTTTTAGTGTCTTTTGCCAGATGTGGTGAAAATCCATACCTAATTCTAATTCTTTTAGTAAAGACGGCTCATCCTCAAAGTTGTTTCCATAGATTGGCCGATGAGTTGTTGGAGTAAATGTCTGAGTTGGTGGATAATCCGCCTGGTGTGGGGCTGCTGTGGCTGCATCATGACTGGAGGGACAGGCGGGCTTGCTGCAGTAGTCATAGTCAGATTACTGTGTGCTAAAGGTCCTCTTCTTCCTCCATAATCATAGCACTGCTGTCATTGGTCATTGATGCTGTAACATTACGTTTAAATTATCAAAGCTTAACATTGCAAATGATCAAATGTGGAGGTGGGGACAGTAGCTCCAGCAGCTGCCGAACTCAGCTTAAGACCCTGAACGGGCACTGTTGCTGTGTCACAGGCCAAAGAACTCCACAGCATTTTTTAAAAGGCAACTTCAATGCAATTCTAGTTTTTTGTACACAGAACAATGACTTACTTCCTAATTTTTTTTATAGCACTATACACAAAGTGACCTAGGTTCTTGTTTTATAAAGTCTGTGAAAAAAATGGAAAGGACTTATCATGGTGGTTAATAACTGAGATTGTATTCTGGTTACACCTTTTAAGCGGTTTGACACTGATTTAGTTACCTAGATCCTTTCAGACTTTGTCTCTAAAAGAAGAGTAACTCTGGGGTCATTAATGATCTCAAATAAGGCAATGCCATAAAAGCAAACATATAAGTAACTGTACATATACGACTATGTACTGCTATTGCTTTTTTTGCAGATATTTGCATAGCACCTGCTAATTGCTTACAATATTGAAAGATCCTGGGGGTGGGCATAGGCTATCTAGGCATCAAATCATTTTACAAAGAACCTTAATATCACTCTGGTCACTGAAAGCAGCATAGGTCAGGAGACCCCAGGGCCTAAGAATTGGATATTGTCCAAGAAGCAGCCCCATTTTCTTTCTTCTTCTTTCTTTTGATTTTCTTTGTCCTTTTCATTTGCTTAAAAAATAATCCTTATCCACAAACCCTGTTTATTAAGACTCAGCATGTGGCCAGGTAACTTTGTGACCTTTGTTAAGACCCACTGACCAAAGACCATCAAAAACATATCTATAGTAAAAAAAAAAAAGGTTTAATAGTTTTGTTTTTTTAGTAGGGAAACATGCACACCAAAAGGCAAGTCAGGGAGGGATGCTTCTAGGGTTTGGGGAACTAGAGTTAGCCACAGGGTAGTCTTGGTGTGGGGATTGGTCTGATTTATAAACTAGGTGATTCTGTGGCTTTAGCTTGGAAGATATGATCCTGATGAACTTAGGTCATTCGTCTTGCAGGCCACAATTTCCTTCGGTTTATTTTTTGTGTGAGTCATGGCACAATTTTGTGAGCTGAGGGTCCTGTTTCAATTCTCAGTTACTCTCTCCTGGTCCTTCTTCAGCGTAAACTGAAGGGGAGGCCATGATCTCAGGGACATGTTCAGCCTGGGGCTGTGCCCTTGTCCGGAGCCTGCTGATCAGAAGGGCATGCAGAGAAGGTTGTGTTGAACCAGAGTCAGTCCCGCATGTCTTCTTAGTTGCAGGATGAGCTATTGAATCACCTGATGTGGCGATGACTGCTCGGCAGCATTTAAGACTCTGGAGACCACATGCTTGATACCAAACTAGGCAAAACTAAGACAAGGATTATTACGAAAGTTCCAAGCTTGGCCATGTGGTCCATAATGTTCAGATACTCAAAAACAACATATTCACACTATCTTTTAAATGTAAAAAGTGAATGTGTTTAGACTACTCTTGATAAATATTTGTTTTGACTGAAAAATACTATCCAAATTCAGATGTAGCTGATATTTTTGAGGAGAGAACCCACATCTTGATCCTAATAGTATTAAAAGCTTTTTATTTTTATTTTTTTAGTTTTATTTCTTTCTTCCTTAGCTGCTATCCTAGTCCAAATGTTTGTTATTTGCTACTCAAGTGACAGTTTTAGCAGAATGTGAAGATTTGTCCTTATCATAGTGTGGAACCGTTTCAGAAATAAGTTTAGTTCATCTTGGCATTTATTTGACCATGGGAGACCATTATTGGGCTGCAGGCTCACATCTGTCTAAGTTATCTTCTAATTACCCTGACATATGCTTTCCGAGGCATAATTTTCTCTATGCCAACGGTCTCCCAACTTTTAAATTGTGCCTCCTATCAGCAAAATATTTTGAAAATGTCTCTCTACAATGTGTGTGCGTATTCTTTTTTGAATTGTATGCATGTACTATTCTCATTCTGTATATTAAATATTAAGAAAGTCTAATTTCTCATTTTTGAGATAAAATATAAACAGAAATTCTATTATCTTAAAACATTTTCTGGGGGGGTATATAACTTTACTTGGGAAACCACAGTCGTATACTTCTGATTCTTTTTTTAAAAAAAGTATTTTATTGATATTTTACAGAGAGGAAGGGAAAGGGATAGAGAGTTAGAAACATCAATAAGAGAGAAACATTGATTAGCTGCCTCCTGCACACCCCCCACTGGGGATGTGCCCGCAACCAAGGCGCATGCCCTTGACTGGAATCGAACCTAGGACCCTTCAGTCCACAGGCCGATGCTCTATCCACTGAGTCAAACCGGCTAGGGCTACTTCTGATTCTTAATAATTTTTACGCTCTAATATTTCATTGGGATACATCTCACTTCTATTATGTTACCACTGGAGCAGCGACTCCCACCTGAGGAGGAATCTGAGAGGAGATACCTGAGGACCTGCAGTAAAGAATACTTTTGAACTTAGTTGAACAGTGTTTCCTAAACTTTTTCTTAGGGAACCCTTCATTTACATAATGTTTGTTAACTTAGTGTAAAACTGGTGTTCTTTGACATACACTTTGGGAAATGCTAGTGTAAATATGTAAAAAAAAATATAACAATATATGTCTGTAATCACAAATACTGGAGTTGAACACCCTCATCAATAGTCATGTGTTGGAGGAGGAGCTAGTCATGGCCGGGACAGGACTAGTCCATCATTACCTGCTGCTAATGCTGCTGGTTTGAGGGACTTGCCAAGGGGACTCTCCAGAAAAGCACTGTGTTTGATAATAATTCTGCTTTATCCCCAGAGAAGAATAGCCACCTGGTGCCTTGGATAGGGCTGTTGGACCCATGGTTTGCCCAGAGCCTCTTTTTCTCTGGAGGCCTGCCCACATTTTCACTGTCTCTTTGGTGTGTGTGTGTGTGTGTGTGTGTGTGTGTGTGTGTGTGTGTGTGTGTGAAGAGTGTGGAGCAAGATATCTTTTCCTACGTGGAGAGGCACAAGGACTGTCAGTGAAGTCAGACATGATGAGATGGAATAGAGGAATGCCGGAGACCAATTCCAGTATGACAGCAGGGCTGCATCTGGGAATGGCTGAAGGCATTTCCCCAAACCTGAAAACGGATGATTGCTTGGCTGCTCAGGGCATCTTAATCTACATGTTATTGCCTCCTACTGGCCAAACACCTGAACAGCCGTAGGCTAATTCCCCCATTCTGACAACGGACTCTGGAGGAAACCCTGACCCTTTGAAGTGTATATCTCTGCCTCGCCTCAGGACAATTTGTGTTAATAAAAAGCATGGGGTCCTGGGACGAGGAGACCTTAGACCTGAGACCTGAGGATTAGATCTTAGATCTTAGTTTCCTTTAAACTAAGCTCCTCTGACCCCCAAATGCCTTTCAAAATCATCTTTCGTCTCTGGACTCCTATTTAATCTCCGCACAGCCTTCTCCAGATTTCCTGAACCCTTCTTAATGCTGGAACAAGAACCCCGACAAGGAAAAGCCTGTAGCTCCCCTTAGAGGTAAGTATCTGGTCATCACTACTGTGGCAGGAAACTTGAATATTTTCTTTTAGGTTTGCATATCATGGATATTACTTGACGTTTCATATAAGAATCGCTCTAATATTTTATTTTAAAAGGCAAACAGAGCATTTATCCTTTGATATAGTGCTTGTTTGAATTTAGATGTTATTTTACAATGGCCATGTTTATGCAATAGCTACTTCTATCTAAGGGGTACAGACCAGTCAGAATCGGCATCTTTTTTAGGCTAAGAAGCAATCATGTACAGATGGCCAATCTGATCTGTAAACACTGTGTTTTATTTAAGCACAAATTTGGCTAATGTGGCTTTTATGAAGTTGTCTTATGCAAACTCCTTATCTTTCTTCCCCAGCTGAGCCATAGAAGACTTACCTGATCTGTTGTAAGTGATTCTGTTTAGGAAATGGCAGGCCCTTCTCCTAAATGTTACGGCATTAAGAGATGCTTTTCCCCTAAGATGCCTACAATACTTGTAATTCCTTTAAGGCCATTTTAGAATTCTGGCTGTTCTAACTTTGTACCCAAATGCATTGTTCTCTGTTTTATGAGGTTTATGAGGAAGGTGGCTGAGCCCAAAGGGCCGGTCCCTGGTTCAGCACATTCTTTCCCACAGTAATTTAGAGACGTTCCGTTAGCTTCTCTGGGACTCACAGGTTATATATTTATAATGAGATGCTGCAATACCTCATCGTGGACCCACACAATCATTTGTGCTAATGGAAAGACAACTCCCCACGGGTAGCAAATTGAGGCACATTTATCCTGAAGTGTGTGGGGAAGGTGCCAAGGGGTAGGCAAAGTCACAATTTAATCATGGCACATTTCCTTAGAGATTTAATTTTCTCAGAGATTTAGGAGGGGCAATATTATTTTTACGTGAAAGCAAAGACAAATTGGCTTGAGAGCAAATTAGAAAGACATGAATTTCTAACATAAAATGTAAGAACGCATTTTGCAGCCTCCCCCAGCCCCAGGGCATGCACTCACTTAGCAGTAAAGTGGATTTCTACAAAATGGCTTGAGAGACACTGACCTGCACTTGCAGAGCCTGGAAGTGACTTTGAACATGATCACACCATCATCTGCCTCAGGCTCACTCTGGGTCACTCCAGTATTTACTCTTTCCCTATTTAGGGTGGTTACATCTACACAGTTCTCATGTGCCAGGCACTGTATTTCAAACCCTTGACATACATTACTTCATTTAATCTTCACAAGAATCTTATAAAGTAAGAACTATTATCCCATTTTACAGACCAGAGAGCCAAGACACAGGGATTTTAAGTTATTGGTTGAGTCAGGGACTGTCAGAAGCAGAAACTGCTGAGATCTCCAATGTTCTGTTTCCCCGCCAACCCCTTGGGAAGGCAGACTCTGCTGCCCCCTGGAGGTGAGGAGGTGGGAGTGCAGGACAAGGAGTGCAGCTGGAGAAATGCACCCCTCCCATTCAGAGACTGAATCTTGAGGGCTGAGCTCTATCAATGGTGGAACACCATGACTACATTATCAATATGCCTTTTTAGAATCTAGGAGATTCCACTGCACACCTTGGTCTAATTCTTATATTTCAAGTGGATTTGTCATTTCGCCCAGGTGGGGTAGGCATATTACCATCCTGCACTCCAAGGTCAAAAGGGAGAAGGTCCTAGATAAAGTACCCTGGGGTTTGTAGTTCCTTTTGCTTCGAAGATGGAAAATAAAGACAGTTTAGTTCAACTTAAGGAGCATGTGTTAGGCACTCACTATATACCAGGCACTGGGTCCTATTGTCTAGTTAGAAGACACAGACATGTATAGAAATCACATTTTTGCAGGATGTATTAAGTGCTACAAGTGAGATAAAATAATGCCCTTGATCTTGTTTTTCCTAGTTCCTGATCTCAAAGAAGAAGCACCCCTTTCCCGTTGTTTTTTGAGGGAAGTGTGAGCAAGCCATGTGCTAGGTCACAGGTCCTATCATTTATTGGGGGGCAGCGTTATCTGATATCATGGTTGCTGAGGGGTTACCCGACAACAGATTGACATGGTGAAGGCATCATTTATCGAAACAATTCCCTTTGTTTAGCACTGTGATTCTTGGCCTGATGAGGGAAAGTGGTAAGAAATGTTGTTTGCTTCAGAACTTTAGTTTTCTAATCTGGCTGTCCCCTTGCCTCTGCTAATGTTATCTTTCTCTCAGGGTTTGAAATTGTTTGGTTTATTAAGGAAAGCCCGTATGAGGAGCTTCGTCAGTGTCATCTCCCAGACCCTGCCTGTGGTTTCAGGAGGAAGCGGTATAATAGGCTCTGGTCCCTTTAGGAAGCTTTATTTGAAATTCATTTGGGCGCAGACATTTTATGGGTGCAATCAGAGCCAGACATGGCTTAATGGTGCTCTAGGCAGGATATACGGTGACTGCTCCACACCTTAACCAAACAGCGGGTAAGCTTCTCTGATTCCCATTAATTAGCCTTTAGAAAACTAGACTCTATGACCCAAACTATAATTAAACTAAAGATAATGAGAAACAAACACAAGTTCTTTTTTCCTAAATTTTTCTTTTTCTTACTAATGAATAATTTTAAACTGTGGCTATAGCACTTCAATATGTGTATTTTGAATGGGCAAAGTGTGGAGAAACAATGTGAAATCAGCAGCAGGTTGATGTATTAGAACCTTTTCATGAGAACATTAAAAACATCTATGGTATAACTTTTGCATTTATTCTTGTGATAACTATTGCTTAGAGTAATTTAGTGTTATACAGGGTGGGACAAAGGTAGGTTTACAGTTGTTTGTATAAAAATAAAACAATAATTAATGAATAATGATACAAGAATAAACTGTTTCGCATACTCACAACTGTAACCCTGCTTTTGCCCCACCCTGTATTCTATGTTTACCTTGTTCTTCTGTACATAGGGCTTTAACATAGCAGAAATTATGTTCGAGAACAGATGCTATGACACCGGCACTATCCTCTCCACTTGTTAACGAGGACACTGAAATGTGGAAAAGAAAGCAACTTGCCTAATTTCACACAGTCGTAGATCTAGGAAGGAAACCTATATGTTTTAACAGCCAGTCTAGGGTCCCCCCCCCCCCCCCCCGCCCAAAAAACACACACAACAAAAACCAAAAAACAAAAACACAATTTGTTTCTCTGCTGTGATGATTTCAGTTTTGGTTGCTACTTACATGTGATTGTCACATCTAGCTTGATGTTCTTGACGTGTAGTAAGGCCCTGGGCACACAAATATCCCGCAGTGCCAGGGCTAACATGAATGAGCGTGGTGGGCTGGTGTCGGAACGGAGAGTGGTGGGGACTGTGGCACACCCGAGAGCAGACAGCCCACTTACAGGAGAGTGCCCTTATCTGTCTTCACTGGGCATACTGGCCCGGCACTGCCAAGTCTCTGACATTTCTAAGAGGAGCCAGAGATCTAGATTTTATGTGAAATCTTTCCATTTGGCAAATTAAAAATGTTCTTTTTTTCCCCCCAACTCTGGAAGCCAAACAAAACACATCTCTCAGGGAGATTCAGCCCATGACTGCCAGTTTATGACATGGGATTTAAAAAAAATGTGCATACAGAGAAGGAGTGAACAAATGAGGGCAAGTCGTTTACTCAGACTATAGAGATTTACTTTTCCTAAAGCCAGAAATTCTGACAAAGCTGGGAGCTCCACTGTGAAGTTTGGGCTGCTCAGGTGTGGGCATTTGGGGCTCCCCTCTTCTTGCAGAATTATCTGAAATAAGGAAGGCTTCTTTATTAGGGGCTGACCGCCGAGTACCCACCCTCTAGTATTGCCCACACTCCGACATCGAGCTGTGTGCATTGTTTCATATATTTTCTCCTCGTCATTCCTTGCCTCTCCTTGGGGAATTGCACTTTCAGCTGTTGATGAAACTGAGATCAGTACCATTTGCAAACTTCCCAGACAGAAAAGGCTTTCAAAGAGGGCAAAGTTGTTGTTTTAAACTAGATTTCTTTTGCTTGTGTGATCTGTGGATTTTTCTTTATTCAGTTTTCTGTCCCTGTAAACACAGAAAATTGAAAACTAATTTGATTAAATTTTCCCAGATGCGATCTCATGTGTATTTAATTTAATTTAAACGTTTTTGAATTTTAACCAAATCTGGTGCAAAGTGGCTATGTCACTGTTACGTGCCCCCTGCAAAAGGAAGCACCATTCTGGGATTTTTTATTTTGTTTTATTATAAAAAGAATGCGATGGCCCTGGCCTGTGTGATTCAGTTGGTTGGATGTCATCCTGTGCACCAAAGGGTTGCAGGTTTGATTACCACTCAGGACACATGCCTGGGTTGTGGGCTTGACCCCCGGTGAGGGTAGTGCAGGAGGCTGCTGATCAATGTTTTGCTCTTACACCGATGTTTCTCTCTCCCTCTTTCCCTTCCTCTTTCTCTCTAAAAAAAAATTAATAAAAATCATCTATGGAGAAAGTTCAGAAACTCTAGAATTGAACATTATTTGCTGAGCACTTACTATTTGTCACACACTGTGCTAAGCACTTTACAGTCATTTTACATTCTCTTTAACCCATTAAACCATATGTAAAGTCAGCCCCACTTTAAACATGGGAAAACTGAGTCTCAGAAAGGTTCAACACCTTGCCAAGGTCCTATGGCCTGTAAAACTCAGATTTATTTGATCCTCGAGTGCCACCATGTTAATATAGCATCTTTCTCGAAGAAATGGGCCCAACAGAATAACAAGCAAGCAGAGCTAGCTGATGTGAGACATGAAGACTGCTCTATGCAATTAAGATGATGTCAGTTATTCAGCAAAGCAGGGCACACTGGTTGTAATTATCAGGGCGATGAATGTCAGTCACATACTTCCTGGGACTGGTGGCAAAGAAGGTTCTAGAAATGCTAGTGAGGGCAACACACTCACCTTGCTTGATTAGTAATGTCTGGGTGTGCAATGCATGAAAGCCTCATGCCGTCCGCCATCTATGACACCGATGTTAAGTGACCATTGGAAAAAACAATGTCAAGTTTTGTGATAAGGTGGAATATTGACTTATGTCATGTTTTGTGTGAATTCAATGCCTGCTTTGTGTTTTAGTGAATGGATGCTCTTTAACTTATTTAACTAGTTCACTATTCTAAGGTACTGAGAATTCAGTATCTGTATATTTTGTTCTCCAACAAGTTGTTGCCTTAACTAATCATTTTGAATTGAACCCCACCCTCTATTGACCTCTATTTAGATTCCAGGTTTTGGTAGCGCATCAGTCATGGTACATTGCATTTGTGAAAAATTAAATCTAAATACCTCTTTTTGGCAATCAGAGTCTTGTATGATGTTTCATCTCAGCATGTGCCGGGTTAACAAAAGAGGAGCCAAGATCTGTAGTTGAACCTATTCTAGGTGCTGTCTGCTTCCATACAAACGTATGCCTGTTGTGATGCTAAAATTGTTTGCATCTAAACATGTAGACAGCCTGATGGAATTAGCATAACTGGAAAAAAAGAGAAGAATCAAGTTATTATCTTAAAACTTCTCCCTTTTGAATCAGCCTTTAAATTACAGCTTTATTAGTCTTCACTGGTTAAGTATCTGCTATCTGTTGGCTAAAATGCTCACAGATTTTAAAGCCTCTGGTGGGACAATTTGTGTATATCTTTTTAATTGGATGTATTTAACTTTCAAAAGACATTAATGAAGCCAAGTTGAAATTGATATTCTATGCCTGCTAACTGTTGATTTTTTTTTGCTACTAGTTATTAATATAAGCAGCAAGCAAGATAAAGGGAACAAAGAGTTTAAAAGTAATAACGTTGGAAGAAATTCCAAGGCACATTGGGGATCGCCAGCAGTGCCCTTGTGTGATAAAGTTATTGGAGTTATTATCATCTCAGCCTCTGCCTCCGTATGAGATACAGTGTAATTAGGGTGGTGACTTCTTTGAGTGTGTGGTAAATAACTTAGGGGAGGGACGTCAGGCCGCTGTGAAGAATAGGGCTTCGCTCTGAGACTAGGGAACTGTTGCAGCGTTCTGAGCAGCAGAGTTTCAGGATGACTTCTGTTTTAGAATGAAAGGGGCAGGGTGGAGGCAGGGACACTAGTCAGGGCCATGGTAACAATCCGGTGGAGCCATGTGGCAGCTCGGACAGAGCGATGACAGGTGGTGTGGTGTGGTCAGACTCTGAAGGGTTCCGTAGCTACTTCATAACCAGGCTTAGCACATGTTTTTATCTCCAAATTGGGGGATAGGAAAAGAGTAGGAAAGCATGTTCAGGTAAATGCTGTGGGCAGCAGTTGTGACCAGCACCAGGAAATGCAATCGGAGTAACGCCTTGGGGAGGCTTGGAAAGAGTGGCTGAAGACATATGCCCAAAGGGTAAGCCTGATTTTGTGTCCTCTTCATTAAATAAACTGCGGGCAACTCTTTCTCTGACCTTTCAGAGGTAAAACTGTTGATGAACCCTTGGGGGAGAAAAGGTATCCAGAGGAAAACAAGTGTCTTTCTTTTCAGTTTGAGGGAATATATGTAAGTAAATGTAATCTTTTTAAATTTATTTCATTATGAATGGGCAAATGGCATCTTCTTAGCTAATATAGGGTTCCCCAAATTTAAGCAGTTCGATAAACAATGATTTTTAAAAACTTCCATTTAAATATTTAAGTTTCAACAATTGAATTTGAAATTGCTTTTTTGTTTGTTTAATACCGTATAACTGGAGAATCAGAATATGGGTAGTGTTTTTTTCATTCCATAACATTATGAAATAATTCATTTATATATTGACTTTTTATTGAAAATTCAATTGAACAGACTGTCAAACTACAGTAGGAAGGCTGGGGAGGGTTGGGGGGCAGGAGGGGAGGGTAAGAGATCAACCGAAGGACTTGTATGCATGCATATAAGCATAACCAATGGACATAAGACACTGGGGGGTAGGGGAGGCCAGGGGATTGTCAAGAGCGGGGAAAAAAAGGAGACATATATAATACTCTTTGTAATACTTTAAGCAATAAAACAATTTTAAAAAAATGAATTAATGGTGGTTCCTTGGCATAGTACTAAAAAACCAAATGTTATATTTGGTACTTAGGGTCAGTGGGTGCTTCTATTTTAAAGGCTGGTTGTTGTATTAAAATATGGATCTGTAACAGAAATGGTGACTTTTCTTAATTTTTACATCAAAAGACAGAGCTATGAAAATATTTTCATGAAGAGGTATAAGCTCTGCTTGGAGAAAACCCATCCATTTTACATTCACTTATTCCTCAAGGGCCTGCCACGTGCCAGGCTCTGTTCTAGGCACGAGAGAACATGTTCCTGGTGCAGTCATTGTGCACAATGCTTCAAAGGGCCCAAACTCAAAAGGTCAGAGTTTGGAGTAAGGGAAAGGCTTATTGATTGAGAAGGAGCCAGTGGAGAAGATGGAGGCCCCAGGAGTCCCCCAAATTCATCTTAGGAAAGTACAGAATTCAGGCTTCTTTTATGTCAAGAGGAGGGGTGAGAGGAGGTGCTGTTTCTGTAAAACTCAAGCTGCAAGCAGAACTCTTCTAAGGGTGAACGTGTCTATATGCAAGACCAAGCAGGCCTGAGCAAGCTGGAGTCCAAGAGAGACCTCGCATTTCACTCTGCTACTACACGAGTGGACGAAACGACGTTCCTGCCTCCTGGAACCGCCATTCCAGGGGGGGAGACAGGGAACCATTTATATAACGTCGGGCAGTAAATTCAACATGCTGCAGAAATAAAGCATGTGAGTAAACGGAGAGTATGCTTGGAGAGGGTGGTCAAGGCAGGTCCCTATGGGGGCAGGCATGAAAGCGGAGGCTTGAATGAGAAGTCGAGCTGTGAGCCATGCAGATGTCTAGGCCATGAACGTCCCAGTCATGGGCCATAGCCAAGGGCGAAGTGCTGAGGGGCTTGTACCGCTCTCAGCATTCAGCCCCAGGTCTGTCTGCCTCTGTGTTAGGAACATAGCTCTGCTGTAACCCACTCTTCTGTCAGGGGTGCAACCAGGCGTTTGCTGCAGAATACAAGTGGCTGTGGACGTGCTGGTGTGGCCGGTGAGTCTACCTGTCGGCTCTCACTCCTGGACTCAAAGCCCTGGGATAGCCGGTGACTGCCCCTCCTCCGCTCAGTCATCAATTCTTGACGGCGCCTCTTTTGCATGTAGTCCCCTGATGTTCTCTGGGCTCGTCTTTCTAGGTCCTCAACAATTCAGGCCTAAATGGCAACCTGACACATTTACTTGCAGTCTTTTGGCCTCTGAAGGATGGGGATTGTGAGAAAGTTCATCAGCTTTCCCAGTTTTCTTCTGGAGTCAGGAAAAACAAACCTTTACCTTTTTTTTTTTTTTTTAACATGGGCAGTTCAAGTATTTGCAGACAACTATTACATAATTTCTTTTTGGCATTTCTTTTTCTAGGCCGACTCTCTTAGTTCCTTTAATAATGTGTCTATAACATGGTCTCCAGCTCCCTTATTTCTTTGTTGCCATTTTTCTGTCAAATCCTTTAAAAATGGGATGCTTAGAACCGAGTGTGTCATCTGGGTGTGCTCTGCTGAGTCTCAGGATGGAAGGACTGAACTGTCCCAGGATCTGAGCACTATACTTCCTTTATCCGAATGCTATGCTTTTGGTTGTCGTTGTTGTTAATCCTCACCCGAGCTTATTTTTTTCCGACCGGGCCTGCGGACTGAGCCTGCAACTGAGGTATGTGCCCTTGACCGGAATCAAACTCGAGACCCTTCAATCAGCAGCTCGATGCTCTAACCACTGAGAAAAACCGGCTAGGGCTGAATGCTATGCTTTTAATTACTGTATCATTTAGTTTAGCATCTGCATCCTATTATTAATTCATAGGTAACTTGTGAGCAAATTAGGCTCATCGTCGCTCAAAAGTGAGACAGACAGCCCTGGACAGGTGGTTCCGTCACTTGGAGTGTTGTCCCATACACCAAAGAGTTGTGCGATTCCTAGTCAGGGCACATAACTAGGTTTTGGGTTCAATCCCTGGTTGGGGCACATTCAGGAGGCAAAAGATTGATGTTTCTCTCTCATATAGATGTTTCTATGTCTCTCTCTATCTCTCTCTCTCTCTCTCTCTCTCTCTCTCTCTCTCAAAACATATCCTTGGGTGAGGATTAAATTTTTTTTTTTTTAAAGTGAGACAGACATAAGACATAAATTCCGACTGTGCCATTATATTAGCTGTATGTCTTGAAGTGAGTTATATTTAAACTCTCACAGTCTAAGTTTTATTAATTATAAAATTATATACATATCTCATTTATTTCTCACTTGATTGTTGTAATAAATAAGATTATACATAAAAAATGTGAGAATTTTTGAAGGCCTCTAGTATTGTTAACTCCTTTCTACTTACACCATAATCTATTCTTCAGGATCAAGCTCTCCTGTCGGTTAGTTAGTGTATGAAAAGAAGAAAGCTAGGCGTCATCCCATCTGCCCAGGCTATGTCTGTATTGCCCAGTGACCCCTGGAGAAGACAGACCTGGCACATAGTGGGCCCTCAATAAATACATATTTGTTGATTGATTTTATTTCAGGTAAGAGGGCTGAATCACTGTGGGCTGGCTGATGAGTCCAATGGGTGGGTGGCCTTTTAGTTTGCCTATTTGTAGGGTTGGCTTTGTCTGCTTGTCTCTCTCACAATTAGGAAGGGTTGGCAAGATGACATAATGAGTGTCATTAGTACATTATAAATGAAAGGTTATATTATAAATGGCCGCTTTACAGGGCCATTAATTCAGCCTGGCTACTAGAGGGCCATTTAGTGCCTTGAAATGGATAATTTGTTAAATGACACATAAGAAAGTTGAAAGAATTAATGTTGCTCTCCAAAGGGCAATCCACTTTTTCTTTTTTCGTTCAGGCTACATATTTATTCAGAGCCTTGGGTTCCTTGTAAGAGAGAAGCTATAAAATAACAATGTCATCATCTCTTCTTTATTTTTCATTTAGAGCTGTAAGACCGGAGGAAGAAACATAATATGCAGAATGGATACTGCCACGTCTGGAGGAATTTCTGCAGAGAACAGAAGCTTGCCAAACTGGATATAGGAAATCACAGATGACATGTACAGCTTTGGAAGAATATTCGAATTTGCATAGAACCTTGTCACCTTCATGACAGCTAAACCCATTGCACTTTTTATAATCAAGAGCCCTAAGCACAGCTGCCAAGGTGAATTTTAATCCTGGTTCTTTGGGAGACTGTAACCTTCCAGTGTGATGGGATGTGGTTTGTGACATAAGGCACAGAGTTCCTGCCATCAGAAGCAGGGATTCCTGTGCCTTTGTGTCTGTTCTCACCCTCCTGAGTATCAATCATCTTAGACCGTTAGTTCACAAAGAGCCTGAAGAGGAAGAATCTGTGTGTCTGCAGTCTTCTCAGACATGTCCAGACTGTTTAACGACAAGGAAAAGTATTAGTCCAAGTTATAACACTAACTTCACAGAAGCACTCAACCAAAATAACTCAGCCTCGAGAAGTCCACTGTCTTAAAGAAATTTGGGCAACTGAAAAAGGCAGACTTTTAAATTAATGCAATATAAAGCCTACATATATCACTGGCAATATCAGACTTGTGAGTCTCACATTGAAAACATGACATGAAAGGCGATACCCAGAGATCCAAAGGGAGATGCGATGCAAATTACAACCGAGAGGGTCTACCTTACTTACCAATGTGGATATTTGATGAATCAAGCATATAATGCTCATCCATTCAGCTGTTTCAGTGTTTTGCCTCCTGCCCTGAAAATGTCATCCATGAGATCATGAAGGAATAATCTGGGAAGTTTCACCATCAAATTGATTTTTCTCCAGGGGAGTCAGTTTTCACTTGTCTTTTATTTTCATCAATCTTTAGTCTAATGAAGGACTCAGGTAATAAGTGGGGTCCCAGAGATCCTCAGGTAGTGTAACAGTGGACCATTTATTCCAATCCCAAAACTGGACACATGGTCAGATGACTAAGGTTACTTGGTTTTCTTGAAATAAACCTACCCTGGAAATGCTGCCTGGGAATCATTGGCCAAGAGAGGCCAAGAGTGCTGGCTGTCTTCAGTACCTCAGTGAGTGTGTCTATCCTGCTGATTGCACCAGGATAGACCAGTGGGCACACAACCAGTCTCCCCCCATGGCCTGCTGGTGCTTGTCATTCTTGTGCCCCCTTTTCTTTAGTTCCTGGGCCAGGCCACGTGGATGAGGAGCAAGCAGGACAGAGCGAGCCCCGCTCACCTTGGGTTCATCCACATGCCAAAACCTGGCTTCCCAGCCATCTCCCTCTGATGGTTCCAACTCCTTTATTGTCTCCAATTTGACATCCCCTTAATGAATAGCTGTTTAAAAGTCTACCGAAAAGTACACGCAAGCCTCAAATCCAGGTGTGTCAGCTTCGATGCAGTAACTGATGGAGGAAGAAACAATCCAAGGGTGAGTGTTGAAGAGTGGAATCCGATAAAGGGAGGTAAGAAAAGGCTTTGCAGATCAGGAGGTTGAGGCTGGTTTTAAGGTCCTGGCGTTGGTGGGCACAGACATAGCTTCTTTTGGGACAGGCCTCACATTGCAGTCAGGCACCGTTTCTTTCAAAAGTGCTGGCAGCACTTGACTCGTTCTAAATTACAGGCATCCCTGGTTTTTATGCCAGGAGACACTTTCTCCAATGTGCTTCGGGAAGGCCAGATGGCCTTGTCATTGTGCTAATCAGCGGATTGTGGGCCCTAGAGAGCGTGCTGAGGACTCTGGCTTTGGCTAATTAATGCAAGCTCCCAGTCACAGGCAAGAATTAAGCAATCAACTCCTTTCTCTAATTCTGATACACTTTGGAAGTGTGCCATGATTAGTATGGTCTGAAAATAGAAAAAATAAAACCCACTTGGGCTAAACAGGGAATGACAGGAAAACTCCCATATGAACTTGGAAAAAACTTAGCTGAGATGCCTAATCAGGGCATGATAAATAAAACCAGACAGAGTCAAATCGCTAGTACTTTTATGGAGGGGGAATGTTTATCTCTATTGGTGGAGCTTGTGTAAAATTTGAAGAGTTAGCTGGAATCTGGTGGCCTCTAATTAAAGTACAGCTTAATATTTGATATTAATATTTAATATTTGGTACAATATTGAGGAAAATAAAACTGCTATTACCAGTAGTCTAGTGGATCTTTTAAAGGGTGGGAAGATGCTGTGAAATAGTTTCATAAAGACATTTCTCCTTTTCTTTCAGTCATTTTTTTGTTTATTATTTCTGTATACACAGCATCTAACAGATTGATTGACATAGTAAATGCTTAAAAATATTTATTGAGAAAAATGGATGAAAAGCAGATTGAGAACACGACTGTTATTTTGCTATTGTGTGGTTATTGCATGGGAAGCTATTGAGCTATTTATTAATTTATTTGCTAAACAAATAATTGTTCATATCCTACTATGGGCTTAGGTTCTAGGTTCTGGAGATATAGCAGTGAATAAAACGCAAACATTTCTGTCCTTTGGCAACTGACAGTCTACTCTTTTCAGTTCCTATGAATCTTTAAATTTGTGAAGATTATTGAAATTGACATGACATCTCTTGTAGCATATTTCTTCTAATTGAATAGCAATATGATGATTAAATGCAAGAAAAAAATACCAACAGCTTTTTGGGCTGTCAGCCCAAGAATGTGAATCTCTTTTATTTTCTTGTTTCCTTGCTCTAGTCTCACTGTTCCACTCATTCCATAGAGCAGTCTTCAAGGGAGCAGCTGCTCCTATTTCTTGGGTCAATTTCCCTTCAGTGAGGCCAGTGGGTGGAGAGCAGTGAGGCAGTGTGGCTCTGTAACTACGTGATTTGTCACCTCCACTGGCCTGGAAGGAGGAAGTGGTGAGAAAAAAACAGGATTGCAATACCCAAAGGTCTCTCAGGTGTGCATGCTCAAATTACTTCTCATTTTGTTCATAACTCCAGTTCTTTCTCTTGTCTTGCAGCCGTTGTCTACGGTACTTTTGAAAAAATCTCCCAAGGCTTTTTCTTAATGTGGTGCAAGCTCTAGAGTGCTGGACACTTGAAATGTGTTCAGTGTGACCGAAGAGTGAAATTTTAAATTTGATTTCATTAATTTAAGACTGATAATTCAGTTTTGGAAATATTTTATGAATATTTGGAACACCATGGTACCTGTGAATCTATTTTCTTCAACTGCTAATTTTATGAAATCTAAATACATGTCAAGTATTTCCACTAAAAATTTTAGTGTCCAAATTGAGATGCATTGTAAGGGTAAAACACAGACCAGATTTCAAAAACACTATAAAAAAGTAAATTATCTTATAAAAAAAACTTTAAAAACATTGATTACATGTTGAAATAGGAAATGTAAAACTACATGCATGGCTTGTTATATTTCTATTAATAGTGTTACTCTAGACCAGTGGTCGGCAAACCGCGGCTCGCAAGCCACATGCGGCTCTTTGGCCCCTTGAGTGTGGCTCTTCCACAAAATACCACGTGCGGGTGCTCACGTACAGTGCGATTGAAACTTCGTGGCCCATGAGCAGAAGTCAGTATTTTGTGGAAGAGCCACACTCAAGGGGCCAAAGAGCCGCATGTGGCTCGAGAGCCGCAGTTTGCCGACCACTGCTCTAGACAAGTGTAGTTCCTCCTCTAGTTGTCATTTATCTGTTCTTTCCTTATTATAAAGTAGTTACCATAAGATGCAAGCCACTAACCTGAGCAGCCAGGAGTGGTGTGCATAGTTTCACCAAGACTTTAACTCTCCTTTGTTAAACTCCCAGGAAGACCTTCCTTAACTTACCCGTCCAAAGAATGCTATCTGCTTTCCTCCTCTTCATTCTTCTCCCTCTACTCTCACCTCTGCTGATCTGCAGTTTGTCTTGAGTTAAATAATTAATTCATGTTATTTCTACTGCCTCACCTTGACATATTCCCTGCTTCTAATGTATAACAGATTTCTCCTTTGAAACCCCCCCGATCAATACAGAATGTAATTCACCTTATATTGATGTGATATTGAATACTGCCTAATGTTTCCAGGAGGAAAAAGCGCAATTAAAATACAAACTATAAATACATTAATTTGTTGCTGTACACATTTATTTTAAATTTAAATTATTTTTTAAATGAATTATTCTTCCTTGACCAGAGGTGTGACTGTGTATAAGTATAGTGAGCAAACTGGATATGGGAGAAATGTGGGCATCAAAAATGGATTTACCATCAGTAGTTTGGGTGAACAAGAGACTATTGGTATAATTAATAGGAGTAAGCAAATGAAGGGGAGGTGCTGGTTAGGGACAGAAAGTGAACATCTTCAATTGGGCATGTTAGTTTTGGAGTGCTGGTAGGCTTGAAGTCAAGTATTTTGGCGAGCAGCTACAGATGGACACTTAAAAATTAAGAAGAAGACATACCACTTATGTTAAATTTTAAATGTGTTGTAATCTTTGATTGCCACATTCCCTAAGGACATCACCTGTACGTCGATAATTGCAACAGTAAACCACATTTCAATTTGTACTGCTGAGAAAAATGTCAAAATTTGCATAACATTTTGTCCAGCATATGTCAGCTCATTCTGTCATTTTTTTAAAAAAAATCATGGGAGATAAGTGTGATTGCTAAATCATAATGAGATTCAGCATTTGTTCATTCAGTGTACTTTAGCACATCAGATCTGTATTGCTCATTTATCAAAGCATCACAGCTACTTATCTGAGCAATTTTCAGAGGAGTAGTCTTTTGAATATTTAACCATCTACAATAAAACAAAATGTTCCAAATTCAATATAGTTAATCTTTGAAATGAACAAAATGAGGTTCATTAACATGGACATCATACTTATGGAAGAAAAGCACATCTTCACAGTGGAGGTAAATTCAGACTCACTGTCTGAAGCTGTTATCACCCTTCAATAAAGTTTGTAAGGCAGATACTAGTCCTGATGATCATGCAGAGTGTGATTGTGGTATTCATGTGCTACGGTGATGAACAATAAGTTTAGTTTCATAAGTAATACAACAGGGAAGTCTAAGAAGAAATTTATACTACTTGACCCCTTTCTTTTAAAGTAAGTGATTCCTAGCACTTTGATATATAGGAAAGCCATGGTAAGGTCTATTGTGCTAAAACCCAATTTGTTATTAAAAGCAAGTTCTGAGGTAACTTCATTTAGACTTTTTTTTCCTCTAAAGCTATTAACAGTCAAGAGAGACCATGAAAGAGTGGGGCCAGAAGGGAAGGAGAGAAAAGAATTCAGTGTGAGTCTTCTTATTTGAGAAAGAAGCATTGGAGACAAGCTTATGCTTGAGTTAGTCAAGAAAACATATAAAAATAGATTCCTGATTGAGGCGAAATGGGAGTCAGATATGGCCAAGTCAGGTAGAGTTGAGGTAGAGCCAGGCTTTGCTTGGGGGTTAGTTAGTTGGGGGGACTGTTGAAATGAAGGAAGTTGCACTTGCCTGCCTTCTCTACCAAGTGTTGGGCACCCTCATGCTGTGCCCTCAGCTGGGCCCTCGGTGGTAGAGAGAGAATCAAGGATTTGCTAGATAGTGTCAGTGCTGCCTGGGGAACCCAGTTATTTGGGCTGTGGATTGTCAGCAAGGGGACCTGGATTACTTATTTGGTGTTTTTACTGCTATCATAAGGCTGGAGGTTCTAAAAGGTTAGAGTGCTAGGAGTGATATAAAGGGCTGTTCCAAATGCAGATTCCTGGCCAACTCTCTCATTTCTAATTCAGTGGGTCTGTAGTAGGACATGGATTTGCGGTTTAAATCAGATCTCTAGGTAATTCTGATGTGCCTTCAGTCTAGTTCCTGATAGGTGAGAGGGAAGGCTGAATGGAAACAAGTGCCGAGATAGCCTAGGAAATTGTGGACAATTTGCTCCCCTCTCCTTGTTCTCTTTGGGATCTGATTTGCTGTGTTTGACCTTTCTGCTCAGGGAGAGTGAGTGGAGGTGAGTGAGTCCACGTAGGAATCTGGATGAACAGTAACAGAATCCTCTCTTGATTGGCTGTATGTAGAGGGAGGAATGGTTTCTACCAGAATTATGCCCTTTTCCTTATTAGTCTCAGAATTTGCAAGGTCCCAGGAGGAGAAAATTGGTGCAACTTTTGGGCAGATGGCTCAGTACAGAGCACATTATTACAAAATCTTAGTATGATTTAGTATGCTGAGTCAAGTAATCATCTCACAGAAAAACACACACTTCAACGGAGCTAATCCTGACCTATTTGGAAAAGTATAACTGTGCAGAAGGGACTCTAGAGAGGATATATATATATTCTATCTATCTATCTATCTATCTATCTATCTATCTATCTATCTATCTATCTATCTAATTGGCAAAGCCTGAAAATCAATCTCCAGTTCTAATCAGCCCATTTAAAAATTGTGCCTACTAAAGCTCCAGTATAATACATCTTTATTTTAAGAGAACTAAAGGCTTTTCAGATTCTACACAAAACTCTACTATATGAAGAGCTTCTTAGTGGGCAATTAGTCGCTTTTTTAGCCATTCATTTTAAACCACTTATTTCAGAATTATTTGTTCTCAATCCTGCCTGTCAAGAGTACATATGCATTAAGGTACCTAATTGATAAAATAGCTGGGAATGACAAAGTGATCTGATTGAATGACTTTATTTTCAAATTGGGGGCTTCCAATTGGGGGATTAATTCAAAGGTGAGTTTTCACCATGATGAACACAGCAAGATTTAAAAAGTCTGCAAGTGCAGTGCTTGTACCTGAGAGCAGGAGTGAAAAAGGATTTTGGAAGGCACTTTCCTGGCAGAGAAGACGAGAGAAATGGAGAGCGGAAGCAGCCAGCTAAGCAGGGTCAGCCTACAGGCAGCCTTGTCCTTACGCTCAGTGGGGTTAACAAATAGCCAAGATGTTGAAGTAACACCTAGGAAGAAGAATCATGCACGTTAAATTATAACTTGGGAGTCATTGATTTCATGATCAGAATGGGAGAAATTTTGGTGAAGACATTAATTGGGCCAGATAGTGGTAGGATGTGGCAAGACCACAACTATAGATCTCTGGTTCAATTGTGTTAAGATCTGTTTCATCCTCTTTCAAATAGTTTAGTTCACAGGTTTATTTTTGTTAAATGCTAATTCTAGAAATACAACTTTGATTTGAATTATAACTTGAAGGAATTGCTTAAGATTCTTTTTTTATTTTTAAATTATAGTAGTTTCAAGTATACAACACAGTGATTCCACACATATATTTTACGAAGTGATCACCGTGGTAAGTCTAGTAACCATCTGTCCATGTACATAGTTTTTAAATGTTCTCTCTTCTCCTCATCTTCCTTTCCATCCCTGCGCTCACCTCTCCTTCCTTCCCCTTTCCTCCCATCCCCCTTCCTCCTCTCTCTCACATACACACACATTTCTAGCAGAGGCTTCAGTGGACCGTGACACCTAAGTACATGTGGTTCTTCAATAGACATAGATCTAGGCTAGTTGAAGTAACGATTGCATCTTCTAGACTAGCTAAAGCCAAAGGTTGTAGACACTAAATGAGCTTCAATGCCTTGGTTCTCCTTCCCTCTATCTTGGATCCCTTATTATAAAAGTCTCCCTGCTCTAGTCCTTTGTGCATAAACAAGAAAGTGCAGCCTTATGTGACTTTACTCCAGGGTTAAGGATCGGAGGGGTGCAGAAAGTTGATTCCCCACTTTCAGGGTCTGTATCCCACCCCCAGTGAGGTGCATAGTTTTCCTTAGAACCAGAAACCTCCAGACCCTCCTGAGATATTTCCTGCCCAGATGCTTTTCATCGGGATAAGCACCAGTAGCCTGTCCCTGTCCTCAAGGCCTCGCAACCTGCTTCTGAAGTTGCTCCCCCCAAGATCAGGGCCTTCTCTGGGATCTATGAGTATCTCTGAGCACCCACTTCTAAGCCTTGATGGGAATTTCCAGAGACTCTTTCCTGAGCTAGAACATCAGGAAGAAAACAGATACATCATTTAAAGATGAAAGAGCAATGCAGTTCTAGAGTTAGTAGCACCACAGATTGTCCTGAGATAACCCTAAATCTAATGACATCAAAATACATTTTATCCTATGTTTTCCCTCAAATTCTGAGGCAGGAACAAGAGGAATAATTTTCGTAATTGTAATGAAAATTATTGTAGGAACAAGAGGAATAATTTTCATAATTGTAATGAAAATTATTATAACAGTTAACTTTTGTAGCCAACTTTTGAATAAAACCAATATTTTGTGAAGCTAGAGCTACCTGTAGGACTTTATGAGATTCATGTTTATCAAACTCACAAATATATTACCCTTAACCATAACCACATCACTGATTGGGGCTTTGGAGTGATATAAAATTTAGGCAGTGAAGCATTTTTTCACATAAATTTGATACAGTAGCATCTGGTTTTAATGATTTGTTAGATAATTGTTTGAGTGTGGATTGCAAAATTTGTGAAGCATTGCAGATTTCTTTTTAATGGAAAGAGTCTAATGAGGGAATGAAAGGCAAATTTGGTTTTGTGAAACAAAACCAAGAGACAAGCAGTGGGAGTCAAACTGAGCTTCCCACCGCAATATTTCCTTTCTTGCACTTTCATCCCCTGTTAGCATTTCGCAGGTTCATTTCCCAGTGCTAATTTAGAAGAAAATTGATCTCCATTAAGGAATTAATTTAATAATTAATTAGGGTTGGTGTTAACAGCAACCCTACAATACATTTGTTAGAGTAGACATTTAGAGGTTGATGCTCTAAGTATTTTTGGTTACCGGCATTTTCACAGCATTACATATTCCTTTCATTTCCCTTTCCTCTCTGCCCCCTAAGTTCTGAAAGACAAAACCCAAAGAACTCACGCTGTTCATACTAGTATAACAGCATAACATGAAGATAGCTAGGAAAGAGAGCCCCTGTCAGTACTCTAAAAGCGAGTCTCTTCAATATGGTTACTGCCATAACCCCTCTTCCCATGGAACAGCCACACTTGACCAGTATATTGTTAAATTAGAGTCAATATTTTGTTTTGAACAATAACAAATATATGGGTTTGATCATTATTATAGGTTCCTGATTTACTCATTGATGAAACACCATGATTTTAATTATTTTGAAAGACAAAGAAAACATTGACTAGTTTATTTCCAACTGTGATAAGACTGTTCATGCCTGGTAACTACAGTCATTGGTATCATACCTTAAAACTTTCAGACTTGTGTTTGCTGTTGCTTAAAAAATAATCCATGGAGTGATTCTAAAAGTATATGTGTGCCTCAGGGAAAGTGTAACGTGAAAACCCCCTGATGGTTTCTAAACAGCTTTTAAACATGAATCATCCAAGTTATACAAATAGTATAATGATATCCCATATTTAATCCCACAGAAGAGTTTTCTGTGGAATCTGTGAATGTGGAGGATGTTAGAGGGCCTCAGCAAGGGCAACATTTGGTGCAGTAGAGAGCAGTGAGCTAGGAAACAGCCTCCGGGCCCGCCTGGGAGTGACCTGCTCCACTTCCTCAGCACAGTCACCAGTGGTGTCCCTGGCAGGGGGTGGTGTGGCATGACCAGAAGGGGACTGACTTTCCAGGGGCTGGTAATATTCTGTTTCTTGATGGGTGGGTTCATTTTATGAAGATGATTTACACACTTTTCTGTATGTATGCAACACTTCAATAAAAGTTTAAGAAAACTTGATGTCTGATGTTAAGGGGAAAAACACAGCCATGGCTTTGAAAACAGCAGCAACAACAAAATCACACCCATCCTATTCCCACTGCATCCTGTGCTCACCTCCACAGTTGCATTTTCCACATTGCGTTCTAATTATCTGTTGCATGACTGTCACCACTATTACACTGTGAGTATCAACTAGGGAGGGAAGAAAATAGTTTGGCAGAAAATGTCTAGAGCTGTGCCTGGCACTCAGTTGGGTTCCCTGGTTGATTGCTTAGTACGTCAGTGATTTAATGACAGGAGAGATGGACTCTGGTTTTTCACTCTGCCCCTGGGTAAGTGTGTTACAGTGCGCGCGCACACACACACACACACACACACACACACACACAGAGAGAGAGAGAGAGAGAGAGAGAGAGAGAGAGAGGGAGGCGGGAGGCTCTCTGGGTCTACTTGTCATGTAGGAAAAAACTTCAGGATGGCAGGATGGTTAAGACTTTTTCCAGTTTGAAAATTCTATGAGAATATATTGCTGGAAATATTTTAGAGTGTTAAACATATCTCAGGGGTGATTCAAATTAGAGAAAATAAAGATAACTAAAAAATAAAAACCCCAAATAAAGGATGGTTTTGAAATATAACTAGGGCTTTCAATTTATGAAAATAAAAATGGAATTATTTTTTTGAGTGCCATATTTCCCTGTTTAATTCAATCTTTCATTTTCTATAAGAGAAAAAGCACTTTATATGACTTGAATTTGTGATGCTAAAGCAAAAATAAAAAGTAAGGAGCCAATTTCTCTCTTTAAAAATGTCCCCCTAGACAAGAAAAAATAATAGAGATTGAGTCTATCCTCTTGTCCAAACACTGGACAAAATATATGAAATGCTGGTTTCAGACACTGCATACCAGGTGATGCAGGATGTTGATCTCTGCAAGTGGAAAAACTAATAGGATGAACCATGGGATTTCTTCAGTTCCGTGCTTGGAGTGAGATTCTGGGCTGCAATGTAGGGAACAGGAACCCCAGGGAAACCAGTTATATCCCTGATTTGAAGAGGCAGAGCTAGGAGTCCAGAAAGGCCAAAGTGGCCCGAATTTACAGGACAGAGTATTGGTGAGGATGGAGCTGAACAGAGGAAAAGCTCTAGAGATCTGTAGACGGTCTTCTAAGTCTTCATCTAACTGCTGATCAGAATGTGCTTGTGGGAAACTATCCAAGTCTAGGAAAGGAACCGCTGAAAAGGAGCAGAGGGAACATTTGTGGAACTCATACAGAGCTGGGAATAGTGCTCCTCCCGGCCAGGGTGGAAAATGCACTAATCCAAAGGACATCAGAGAAATAAAAGACTACTCACTCAGAAGGGTATTGCCTCAGTAGTGGAACAAATTTAGATCTAAACAGAGATGACTGAATTCCATCTCATCATCTTAACAGCAAGCCTAAAAAACCCCAAACAATTTCCAAATAATATAACTGCATTCCAGAACAAAGTTTGAGAATATAGGCATTCAAAAATATTCAGCACTTATCAAAGAAAAATTGCCCATGTCTGGCATCCAATAAAGAATTACCTGGCATATAGAAAAACAGGAAAATGTGATCCATATAAAAAGAAATATTGGTCAATAGAAACAAGCATATAAATGGCAGAGATGATAGAATTAGTAGCAAAGACATTGAAGCAATTGCTATAACTGATTTCCATGTGTTCAAGAAGATAGAGGAAACATTGCATATGTTAAGTAGAGACTGATAAGACATATACAGCTTCTGGAGATGAAAATGCAATGTCAAAGATGAAAAATTCAGTGAATGAGATAAAAGGAAAAGATTAGCAAACTTGAACATATAGCAATGGAAGCTATTCAGTTGAAACAAACAAACAAACAAACAAACAGGACCTAAAATAAAAAAAATAGAGCATCACTGAGTCAAGGAACAACTTAAAGTAGCCCAATGTATGTACAATTGGAGTCCCTGAAGAGAGGAATGAAGGGTGTTTGATAAGGATATTACTATGGTTATGAACCATAGACTTAAACAGGTGCTATTTTTCAAGACCAGGGATGACCTTCTGATAACCCCCCAAAGATGATTCAGGGATTATCAGGGATACCACTCTCATCAGAGGCCCAGAGTGCCAGGGCCAGGAGGCAGAGTGGTTTCAAAGGGTGGGGCCACTACTCCATTTCTGACCAAGATGTATTCCATCCTCCAGCCCAATATGCTAGGGGTGGCACTGCTACAGAGAGCTGTGACTCTGGAAGAGAACTGTGATTCGGGTGGGCCCTGGAGAGAGTTGTGGTGGCAGGATCCTACAAAACCATTGGGATGACATTGCCACTTCAGTGGCTCCAAAAGGCAGAGCATCTAGCCCAAAAGGATGATTTTTGAGCCCTAAGGCATAATGGAATTTGCTCCATTAGATTTTGGACCTACTTAGGATCTGTCACTCTTTTTTTATTTCTCCATTTTAGAATGCGAAAGTCTATCCTATGTCTGTCCCACCATTTTGGAAGTATATACCTTGTTAAATTTCACAGGTTCACAACTGGACAGAAATGTTGCCTCAGGATAAATTGAACTTCATGTCTCACCCATATCTTATTTAGATGATATTTAGATGATACTTTGGGCTTTAAACTTAGAGTTGATGCTAGAATGAGTTAAGACTTTAGGGGATGTGGGGGTGAAGTGAATGTATTTTACATGTGAGAAGGACAAATTTTGGGGGGTTAGGAGTGGAATGCTATGGACTGAAATATGTGTCCCCCCAAATTCATATGTTGAAGCCTAATCCCCAATGTGATAGTATTAAGAGGTGGGACCTTGGAGAGGTGATTAGCTCTAGAGGGTGAATTTCTTATGAACGGGATTAGTGCCTTATAGAAAGCTCTCTCACCCTTTGTGCCATGTGGGACATGGCAAGAAGACAGCCGTCTATACCAGGAAGTGGGCTCTCACCAGACATTGAATCTGCTGGTAACTTCATCTTGGACTTCCTAGCCTCCTGAACTATGAGAAATAAATGTTCAGTTTTTCTAAGCACCCCTTCCCCCTCACAGTCTATGGTATTATTTTTTGTTTTATAGCAGCCTAAATAGATGAAGACATCATCCCTTGAACATAGGAAATGAGGCTCCTATCCATCCTCTGGCCTTCTTCCCCATTCCTGCCCCCTATTTTTCCTACCCCATAAGGCAATAGTTGGTTATTTTCCCATATTTGACTTGGCTTGGAGTTGAAAGAATAATTATACTGCTTTTAGCCACCAACCAAAAGGGAAAGACAAAACCACCCCATCAATTAGAGCTAAGTTAGACAATTTTTTCCTGTGTTTTAGAAATATGTCCTTAACTCCATTTCAGTATTAGAAACACTGTGCTTCAGCATTTGACTTGTGTTCTTGTTCATCAGTTGTGATCTTGTGTAGGCTTTAGTGGTTCCCCCAAATAATTCTGATTTTCTTCCCTTCCACACCCATAGGGTTGTACTTTTCAGCCACTTGGGCATTCTTACCTCCAGGACTGTGAGAAAGTAAATTGGTGGTGTTTAAACCATGCAGTCCATGGTATTTTGTTATGGTAGTTCAAGCAGACTAATAGACATTAATTTATTTAATCACCACAACAACTATCTGAAGTAAGCAAGAGGAAGAAAATGACTTGCCCAAGGTTACACAGTGATTCCAACCCTGGCAGTCAGACTGCAAGTCCATGCTCTTAACCACTGTGCCATATATGAGAACTCAAATAGAAACCGTCTGTTAGCAGTGAGAAGCTCACTCGAGGACGAGACTGCCATCTCAGTAAGGTGCCCTCACATTTTGTGAGGCTCCTCATGGGTTCAGGGTGTAATGCAGCTGGTGGAGTCATTTGGTTGCTGACTTAGAATTATCTGATGTAGTTTTGGGCCCAGAGGACAGGCCTCTATTTGGGGGTGTGGGATGAGAAGAGAGATGGACAAAACACTCAATTTGACTCCTTGAAACTAAGATAGACCTGAATATGAGTTCTTCGTACTCTAGCTTGGGTAGCTGCAGAACACCCCCAACCATGGTGCTCATGACCTTGAGGTCAAAGTTCCCAGAGACACACATTTCCGTACTAAGGAGGCTGAAGACTAGTCAGTGGCTTCTTCATTCTATCTTTAAATGTAGACTTGATTTTCAAGCAGACATGCTGATAATATCATTCTCTTTCCCCTCCACGCAGATGGAGCATTTGGAGGACCCAGGTGGATTTGTGGTGACCGGAGGATACGACTTTAGCAAGAGATTATACTAATCTCCAACTCGTAGGCTTTGAGACTGACTTCTGTGTAGGTAAGTTTACAGTATCTTTCATAAAGACTAAATTAAATGCAAACATATTTTTATATTGTTATCCCTGTGAAGAGATTTATCTTTCAAAGCAAAGAATTATCTCTAACTCATAAATTCAGTCCATGTTTCACTTAGAAGAGTATTTGCTTTTCTAAATCTAATCCTCGGAAATCAGCCACGAGGTTCTCAAATATTTCAACCTTGTTAATGACCCTTGCTTTAAATTCAAGTCCCATTTCTCAATATCTCTTTGAAATAGTTAAGAAGCCATTGTCATTTTTCAGTTATTCCTCATATAAGAGAATTTTGTAGTGATCTGCTCCCTTCTTGACCCTCCCACAACAACTTTCCATAGAGGGAGGAGGGTAAAAACTTATAGGGCCCTGGACTTGGGGAAGGAGTGTGGACTGCGCAAGTTTGAGATACTGTTAGGGTTTGAAATAGAGGGCGTTTTGGTCACAAACATGCTACTCACAATTTAGTTTTCTAAGAGTAGATGTTTGACTTTGGAGTGAATATCAGAAAATGGGTAAGACAGTCACCATTTACTGAGTATTCACAAAATACAAGGTGCTGAACTAAGTGCACTGACATGTATCATTAATTCCTTATAGTAATCCCATGAGTAAGTATTATGATTAATCACCATTTAAAGGTGAGAAAATGGAGGCTTAGAGGGGTCAGATAACTTGCTGACGTAGGAGAGGTAAGGTTGCAAAACTGGTTAACGGCAGAACTTGAACTCAAGTCTGTCTGAGCCCAAAAATCTGTTTTGAACCCCATGCAATGCTCCATTTACTCAACAGATTACTGAGGTGAATCAAAGGGAGGCATCAGATGAAAGCATGTTCTCACTTCTACACACAAAAGATAGCAAGATGCTCAGATCTTGACATTTATTCAGCAAACATTTATTAAGCCCCATGACACGTGTCTTCTGATAGGTGTGGTGTGTTAGACACTATTAGGCAAACTATGTTAGGGATCCCCTGCTAGGAGGACTGGCATTTCCAGACATGTACTCTAGTGTAAGAGATCTCTTTTTCCACTTATGTCAAGAGCCAGAATGGAAACAAAAAGCTCCCTCATCCAATGGGGACTGAAGTGCTGAGACAGTTCTATAGTCCTTCAGCCTTTCTTGAATCTTCCCTGGGGATACTTCACAATTTATTAAGTGTTTAGTAGGTGCTCACGCTATGCCAAGCAGAGGGTGTGTACTAAAGAGACAGAGATGAGTAAGGTGTCTTCCCTGTCCTTGAGGGGCTCTTGGTGTAATGGGGCTATTTATCTGTTCCAGGTGCAAATACAGAGATTCTGTTACACTCAGAAATAGACAAACAGATGAATGCCTCTATTCAGGATAGGGTTTGAAGAACATTACATAAATGCAATAAAATTTAAAGTAATGAGGAAAAAGGAAGAAAGAAGGTTAGGGTAGTGAAGTTAGGCCTGGGAAATTATTAGTACATGAGCCAATGCCTAATGCTCGGTACAACTTATTTATTTCTATTTTTAAATACTTAAAATATTTAATTACAGTTGATATACAATATTATGTTAGTTTCAGGTATACAGGGTAGTGATTAGACATTTAGATAACTTACAAAGTGATCACCTTATAGGTCTAGTATCCATCTGACCCATACATAGTTATGACAATATGATTGACTATATTCACTATGCCACTGTTCTGTACAAGTTTTTGTGGTCAACTGGTCTGTAGCTCCCTAGCTGTCAAAGCAAAATGGGCAGCATGACCAGTCACAAGGCTCACAATAGCCACATAAACATATCTGTTTCTCAAGAAAAGCATATGCTTTCCTGGCTTCAAAACCTGAGAAAAGTTTTTGCTGTGAATCTTTTTAAAGGAGAACCATGTGAAATAGTGACCCATATCCTCAATACCACAGCTCGTTCTAGTGAACACAATAGGTAACCAGCTAAGTTAATAATGCCAAAGTGAAACTCTGAAAGAGACATTTATAAGGGCCAGAGTGGGAAATCCAAAGGCCAAGGTGGCTATTGCTCTGGCTTAAGCTGGGGCCAGAAATTCACCTTTGGTCTGGGAGGGATACTCTGAGATGATCGTGGTCCTAACTTATAAGCCCTTTAGGGAAGAGGAGTTAGCTGCTTTCCTTTTCTCTATACTACGTACACTCAATCTTCAGTGCTTCTGGCAGCTTGATCCCCTGCTGGCGGTTTTTTTTTTGTGTGTGGATCCCACATGCTTTGGAGTGAGACAGGCTGGAGTTTGTTTCTGCTCAGTTACTTCAGCTGTGTCACCTTGGGCAATTGCTCAGCTTCAGTTGTGAGCTGGGAGGGTAATACCTGCCGTACAGGTTTGTTGGGAAAAACAGAAGAGATGACCTATCCAACTATAAAGCTCTGTGCTCGGGGCAGAACAAACACTTATTTAACAGTAGCTTTCAAGACAGTGAAAGTACTGATGATGTTGGTTAAAATGTCACTTGCCTTCTTTGAATTACAGAGGGATGTCCGTTTTTTCCTTTAAGACTTAGTGCGATCAAAACTTTCATTATGTTAGTATATTTTGCTAGGTTTTGTTCCTACTAGGAACTTAATATAGCATGTCTAATGCTTTATCTAATTTTGAATTTTTATATAATCTTAAAGCTTTTTTTTGCTAATAACCAAGACAAATATTTGTTCATCTGAGGTTTGTGAAAGAAAATGTAAAAACCAAAAATTAAATAAAACAAAAGTCTTTCAAACCAACAAAAGCTTCTCCAGGTTTCCCCAAGACCCTAGGTAAGCATCCCACAAAAAATAACATCTATAGCTTAAAGAAATGCATGGGGGGGTGGGGGGAGACTGTGAGGTGGTAGGTCTCATTTTAATTAAAATGAAGATTTTAGAAGGAGTGATTTGGTTAATGCCCTTGGTTAATAGACAAGTACTTATTTGCATATCTGGAAAATGCATATTCAAAGCAGGCGATGAAGGCTTGCTATACAAAGGCTCAGAAAGCAAATAGCAGGCTGACCTTGGTCACCATGTGCCAAGTACACATATTCATGTACCTCAGGAAAAGGCCTGTACCTCTTTAAATGCTCACAGTTAGAAATATGTGCTCGCTCTGTTTCTCTTACTTTGCTCCTTCCTTGCTCTCTCAGCAGAGGTCTCTGTGCAGCTCCCCTCAGGTTAGGTGATACAGGTACCAGCTCAGCCAACGAGTCCATTCTCAGGGGACACATCCCTCAGTAGGCACCCAGGGAAACGCGGGTCAGCGTTATATGGCTTCTGTTGAGTTTCCCTGAAAATAGGAACAATTTGAATTTTAACAATGATATGGTGGAAACCAGAGCCCTGGGAACTAGAGAGCATGTGGCTATAATGATGCCTCCAGGATGGCAGAAGGTCATCCGGTCTCAGCCCTAGGTCATGTTTTGATTTGGAAGGTGGACTAGAGAAGATATTACGTGTGCAAATTAAGTCACCTTGAGTAAGGGCTTGAGTACTTGGGAGAAAAAGACTGGATTTCAAAGTAACCTTAGAGAATGAGTCAGACAGAGAGGAAGGTTAGGCATGATTTTATATATAGGGTGGACAAAAGTAGGCTTACAGCTGTTGGTATAGAAAATAATACAATAATTAATAAAATTAATAAAAATAATATAAGAATAAACTCTGTGTGTTCACATACTCACAACTGTAAACCTACATAGACACACAAGAAAGAGAGACAGAGAGAGAGAGAGAGAGAGAGAGAGAGAGAGAGAGAGAGAGAGAGAGAGACACACACACACACACACTGGGATTATCATATCCAATATCATATCCGCTGTATCTATCAATGCTGAGCATAAAATAATCACTAAAATACTGGTTTAATTAAATTAACTTAGAAAAGAAAGATTCACTCAAAAAATTAAGGCTGATTTTCTAGCAACCTGGTTCCCAAAGGCATCCAAAGTTCAGGATTTTTTTAATCAACTAAAAAAAGAAACATTGTAATTTCAGGTATCTTCAGTGCTAGTTGCTCTGGTTGCTAAAACAAAATCTTCAAAAAGCCCTCCATAGAACAATAAAGAAACAAAAGCTGGTGTTTGTTTTATGCCTCTTATTTCCTCTTCCCTTTATGCTGAAGATGTAGTTGGAGCCGTACAGATGCTGATAAAACTTTTAATTTAGATTTGGGGACTGATGGTGGTGGACCTAGTTCCCATTTATTGCTTACACAAATCCTGTTTCTCCCTCCCCACCTCCCAAGAAACTCCAAGTCCTCTTAGTAATTCGGAGCCACGCTCGATCTCCCCTCTACGTACTGCGGACACAGTTGGGATAGACAGAGCAGTGGGATTATCAATATTTAAGATCCTCGAGTGCAGAGGACGGTGAACATCCATCATGAACTGTCAGAGGTGGACTTCAGGTGGAAAGGCATCTTGCTCACGGTTCACAGTTCACCCTGCTGACGACCACAGAGGGTACACCTGTTTATAGGAGTGACCAGAACATGCCAGTTCACAGTCATGTCCAGGCCTGGAGGATTCTTTTGCTCTGTGGCCTCTGGATGCTCTCTCAGGCAATTATCTCCCTCATGACCTCTCCTGTTCCAACAGTGTTTTCTTTGAGCATTTCACACATTTTAAAGAAAGCTTTAAATAATACCAACCCAGGCTACAGAACTTACTCACCTCCTGAAAAAAATATTCCTCCTTTCTTGGTACATTTTCTCAGCATTTTTAGATATTGCTGTTATTTTCAGCCATTAGGCAAAATTTAGAGGAAAAGGAGATTTGAAACAATTAATCTAGTAGACTAGATAAATTTGTTGTTTTGTGTTTTTTACCTACCTTTGCTAGTTTTTTTAAGTACGTAATTTTAGAATAGTTTTTTGATATATACAAAAACTGCAAAGATTTGTAGAGTTCTCATATACCTCACACTCACTTTCCTTTACTATTAACACTTACATCAATATAGTGCATTTATTACAATTAATGAACCAGTATTGATACACTGTCATTAACTGAAGTCCATACCTTCTTCAGATTTCCCAATTTCCCCTGATGGATTTTCCTGCTCCAGGAGCCCATCCAGGAGCCCACAGGACTCTAGTTGTCACATTTCCCTTCGGCTCCTCTTGGTTGAGGCAGCATTTCAGACTTTCCTTGGTTTAGATGATTTTGACAGTTTTGAGGAGCACTGGTCAGGTATGCAATAGAATGTCCTTCAATTGACATTGGTCTATTGTGTTTCTCATAATTATGCTGGGGCTTAGGACTTTGGGGAGAAAGACCCCAGAGATAAAGTGCCATTCTCATCACACACAGTCAGCATGCCCTCTCTGTTGATGGGAACCTTGACCACCTGTCTGAGGTAGCATGTGTTTGTCAGGTTTCTCCGCTATAGAAGCGTTCTTTCCCTGTTTTCTATCTCTTTGGAAGGAAGACACTGTAAGCAGACCATACTTAGGGAGTGGGAGTTACACTTCACCTCCTCAAGGGAGAAGTGTCTACATAAGTTATTAGGAATTCTGCTTGGGAGATTTGTTTCTTCTCCACCACTTATTTATTTATGCAATGATTCACATCAATATGGATGCATTAGATGCAGTAGATCGGGTTATAAACCGATACTACTTTATTTTGTTGCTCAAACTGTTCCAGCTTTAGCCATTGGAGGCTCTTTCAGTTGGCTCCATGTCCTGTTGACATCATTGTAGTTTTAAAGTTTGTCTTTTTTTTTTTTTAGAACTTTTTTACTTTTAGAAATACAAGAAGCTACAGGCTCATTTTCTAAAATAATTTTTTAATTTTTCAGTTATAGTTGATGTACAATATTATATTAGTTTCAGGTATATAACCAGTGATTAGACATTTATATAACTTATGAAGTGATTGCCCCAGTAAATCTAATACCCATCTGACACCATTCATAGTTATTACAATATTATTGACTATATTCCCTATGCTGTACTTTTATATTCTACAGACTCCTTTTGTATAATTCCTGTCTCAGTCCTAGAATCAGTCATTTCTCCAAAGAGCCTTGGTTCTCTTCAGTGGTGAACAGTATTATAAACTAATATCTGCACACTCCCTGGGGGCTGTTTACAGTTCTGAATGTGGGTAGGAGTGACTTAGTACTGCCTATCTCACTTTCACCCCGTCGCTACTTAATGGGGAGTCAGGAGAACTGCAGAAAGGGGTCAATGAAGATGAAAACTGGTTTAGATATCTTCCCAGTAAGGCTTGGTACCCTGAGATTCACTTGCAGGCGATTTCAGTTTAACCGGCAGTCATGGTTAGAACAGTTCAAACATGTGTGTGTTGCTGAAGATATACACAGCCTAGCATTTGCCATCTGCATTTCACCCCAACTTTGAAAGTCTCTGGTGAGATGTTGGCTTGCTCATTCTAAATGTGTAGGGGCTTATAGCTTGCAGTTTGAATTTCACTGCACACAATTTAGTGGTGTGGAGCCACATTCACTTCGTGACTGAACACCTGAATATAAATGTGTGGGTTCTTTTCCGATCAAACTAAACAAGCAAACAAAAACACCCCTGAGCTAAAAGGAAGAGAATGCTTGCTATCCTTCAGTGCCAGGAACCCAATAAAACTCCCACTTGTCGCTGCATGTAATCAGTTAGAAGGTGCAAATAAACCACCAGGCGTTTCTCTGCCAGGGGAGCAGCGTGCTCTGTGTGAGCTGAGGTGCTCTGCGAGGGAAGCGTAGCCAGCTGCTTTCAGGGCCATAATTCTCTTAGGAAAGAGAGGAAAAAGCAGCTTTCAAAATAGAACTAACAGAAAAGAAAAACCAACAAGTTGGGTAACACGGTAAGCAGAGAGAGCTGTGGTGAACTGGTCCAACCTCATTACATGGGGGAGAAAACAGCTTCGGGAGGCCAAGTCCCCTGCCGTCAGCCCAGGGCTGGAGTGCAGGGCTCTGTCTCCGAGGCCTGTGCTATTTTCATGCTGCCTTATATTTAATGATCAGATAGACTCTTATGCCTGGTTTATGTTCAATGTCCTTGACAAGTTAGAAAATAGATGATATATTTCTAAGGTTTCAGTTCTCCCAGGGAGGAGTATATAGCAGTCTTAACTCTTCTGTAATTTTAGCTTAAACTGATGTTGGCTTGCCGTGAGACCAACTCTAGCGTCAATTCTACAGCTCTGGTGTTTAACATGTTGTAACAATGGTTTTTATGTCTCTTAGTTCAGATTTTCGAGAGGGAGAATCTGATTGGCTCATCCTAGTCAGTTGGCTTTTGGGTTGGTGTCTTCTTCTGATTCCCATTGGCTGTAGCTGGAGGTCCCGGTTACCTAGAACAGACATACAGTTTAAGTCTAGTCCTTTATCATGGGCTACTCTATGGAAGACAATATGGATTGGGCAGACAATAGGTATTAATTTCCCAGGGCTGCTGTGACAAGTCACCACAGACTTGATGGCCTAAAACAACAGAAATTTATTCTCTCACTGTTTTGGATGCCAGACATTGAAAATAAAGATATCAGGGGGTCCATGCTCCCTCCTGAAGCGCTAGAGAAGAATTTGTTCCTTGCCTATTCTACTTCTGGTGCTGCTGGCGTGGCTTGCCATCCCTTATCTGTGGCCACATCACTCCATTCTCTGCCTCTGCCTTCAGTGGCCCTCTCTCCCATGTGGTCTCTCCATGGGTCTGTTCCCAAGTCCCTCTCCCACTGTATGTATACGTGCTGTTAGGGCCCAGCTGGGTAGTCTGGAGAGGCCCCCCCCCCAATCCCTTTAACTTAAGTATATAGTTTGTCACGTGATGTATTATTCACTCTTTTGTCATAGAAGACAATATTTATAGGTTCTAGAGATTAGGATGTGGACATTTTTTTTTTCCATGGGCCACCATACAGCACACTATAGACAAGTACTTGAAAACTTGAAAATATTTTTCAGGGCTTTCCCCTTTGTCAATCATATTTTATAGGATAAGAATCAGGATAAAGATGCAGGTGCTGGATTCAAGATTTTCCCTGAATCAGTCTCTGAGTAGCCATTCATCAAAAGGATTTGCGGTGACTTAAATGCACCAACTCATCATAGTCCCACTGTGAAATGGCACTAATTGGCCCCATTTGGTCACATAATAAGAGAATGCGTTTGAAACAAACCTGTTTTCTTCTTGTTGAACATTATGCACAAGATGGAAGCAACAGATGACTGTGGAAGAAAAATCAACTCTAGAGGCATTTTATCATCTAACCTGGGCTTCATGAAGCGTAGTCAAAAACTTTATTAAAGAAACAGTCTTTTGCCCTGACCGGTTTGGCTCAGTGGATAGAGCGTCGTCGGCCTGCGGACTGAAGGGTCCCAGGTTCGATTCTGGTCAAGGGCATGTACCTTGGTTGCGGGCACATCCCCAGTGGGGGGTGTGCAGGAGGCAGCTGATCGATGTTTCTCTCTCATTGATGTTTCTAGCTCTCTATCCCTCTCCCTTCCTCTCTGTAAAAAATCAATATAATATATTAAAAAAAAGAGAAACAGTCTTTTACCTTGCCTTCATTTCTTATCAACCCAAAAGGAAAAAGGAAAGGTATGAAAGCAGAAAGTAGCTTCTGGGCTTTAGCAGGGAATGAGGAAGGTATATGTGCAGCTTTATGAAGGCTGTTGGAGTTATTTCCTCTGCCACGTTGCGTGTTCCCTGTGAAATTCCGCCACCCTGCTCTCTTGGCCATGAAAACACAATCCCACTGTCCTTGAGTCGACCTTTCTTGAGGAAATCCTCCTTTTAGACAGTTACTCTTATCAGTGCTTTTTCCTCCAGTGACCCAACTCCCAAGTCCCAGCTACTAAATTAGAGGAGAGGGATTATTCTAAGTGCCCTGTTAATCCTTTCTCCTCTGGGATGACTGGAAACTGCAGACTTAGGCCCTGTGAGGAGCACTGTCCTTCTGCTTACATCTAGTCTGCCTTCTTTGACCTTAGATTAAACAGGGACCTGCTTATTCTGCAGTCTGCGGAGAGGTCAGCAGTACCTGCAATGACTAAACCCACTTCTTTTGCCCCTGTTCTCACCCCTGGAAGTAAGAGTGGGTTCTAAAAATTGTATGAGGAAGGGCCTGAGCTTTCTGGAAGAGGAAGATAGGGGATCGGCTAGGGTTCTTTAGCCCCTGGAGAGCTTGTTGCTTCTTTCCACACTCAGAGTGGTCTCCGGAACTGCTGGCCTGCCTCCCCGTGCAGGGAGCAATGGGCCGCCCCACAGCCACCCTCCCCTCTGTTTAAAGCAGCGGTTCTCAACCTGTGGGTCGCGACCCTTTCGAACGACCCTTTCACAGGGGTCGCCTAAGAACATCGGAAAACACATATATAATTACATATTGTTTTTGTGATTAATCACTATGCTTTAATTATGTTCAATTTGTAACAATGAAATTGGGGGTCATCACAACATGAGGAACTGTATTAAAGGGTCGAGGCATTAGGAAGGTTGAGAGTCACTGGTTTAAAGTCTGCCAGAAACCAGCTTCAGTGGAGCCTTTAGGGATGGATTAGAGAGAGGCTTATTTGCTTTCCACATTGGCACCTGGAGAGGAATTATTTGAATTAAACAACAGAGAATTACCTTCCCAAAAGTACCTTGGCATTGGTATTGCATGGTATTGGCATTTAGGTAAATTCCTGAATCCTCTAGAGCTGGTTTCTAGACTTGAATAGGCCACTTCTAGATTCCTAAGAATGGATGATTTTGACATTCTCTAGGTGTAGCCAAATATCTCTTGCTTTAATCTCTTTCTCTGGCAGAGTATTTTTTAACATGGTGCTGAATGCCCAACATCTCTCTTTGTAATAAAATAGTTCTTATTTTTTTTTTTAAATTAAGTTTCTTAATATTCCCTCTTTGGACACATTTTTAATTTCTATAATCATTCTTATGGCTCTTCCTTGAAACTCCACCTTATGTCTATATTCTTGTAAAGGTATGGTAACTGAAACTACCCATGATGTTCTTATACAGGCCTGCCTGTCCCTCGATATAGTACAAAGCTTATCTTTAGGCAAGATATTATGGAGGAATGGCTAATTTGTTGTGATGATTAATTCTGTTTTTTTAAATTTCTTTTTTAAAAAAATTTCTTTATTGATTAAGTTATTACATATGTGTCCTTATCCCCACATTACCCCCCCCCCCCCGCCCTCACTCCCCTGTTGTCTGTGTCCATTGGTTAGGCCTATATGCCTGCATATAAGTCCTTTGGTTGATCTCTCCCCCTTACCCCCATCCTCCCCTACCTTCCCTCTTAGGTTTGATTGTCTGATCGATGCTTCTCTGTCTCTGGATCTGTTTTTGTTTATCAGTTTATGTTGTTTATTATATCTCACAAATGAGTGAGATCATGTGATATTTATCTTTCGTGATGATTAATTCTGTATCAACTTGACTGGGCTATGGGGTGCCCAGATATTTGCCTAAACATTGATCCTATGTTGTCTGGGAGGGTGTTTCAGAATAGGATTAACATATGAGTCAGTAGACCGAGTAAAGTAGATTGCCCTCCCCAATGGTGGTGGGCCCCATGCAATTGGGTAGAGGCCTGAAGAGAATAAAGGCTGAATAAGAAAGAATTCTCATTTATAAGGATATTTTAAAAATAATATGTTTCCTTTGTTAGTAGATCTGAGATATACTAAAATTAAAATAAGCTTTCTATGGGAAAAATAAAGAATTCCCTCTCTTTGCCTAACTGCATTCAAGCTGGGACAACAGTCTTCTGCTTTTCACTTGGACTCAGACTGAAACTTACACCACTTGCTCTTCTGGTTCGCAGGCCATTGGACTTGGACTAGAACTACACTATTGGCCAACTGCAGGTCTTGGATTTTTCAGCCTTCATAATTGCATGAACCAATTCCTTATAACAAATCTATTTATTCTCTCTCTCTCATATTGGTTCTGTTCTCTGGAGAAACCAGACTAATACTCTTGTCTTAGGCAGAAAATAAACCTGGGCCATCTACTTGGGCCTGAAAGCATAAACAATTAAACACTTCTTTTTTTAAAATATATATTTTATTGATTTTTTTACAGAGAGGAAGGGAGAGGGATAGAGAATTAGAAACATCGATGAGAGAGAAACATCGATCAACTGCCTCCTGCACACCACCTACTGGGGATGTGCCCTCAACCAAGGTACATGCCCTTGACCGGAATTGAACTTGGGACCCTTCAGTCTGCAGGCTGATGCTCTATCCACTGAGCCAAACCGGTTAGGGCAGTGGTCAGCAAACTCATTAGTCAACAGAGCCAAATATCAACAGTACAACGATTGAAATTTCTTTTGAGAGCCAAATTTTTTAAACTTAAACTATATAGGTAAGTACATTGTTATTAACTTAATTAGGGTACTCCTAAGGCTTAGGACGAGCCACACTCAAGGGGCCAAAGAGCCGCATGTGGCTTGAGAGCCAACCACGGGGCTAGGGCAATTAAACACTTCTTGAGTTATATCTATAGGGCATAGGATTCAACTTTAAGGGACTTCTATTGGTAAAAGATGGAAATATTTGAACATTAAAAAATGGCCCAGTTGGTGTGGCTCAGTGGTTGAGCATTGACCTATGAACTAGGAGATCACAGTTTGATTCTGGCCAGGACACATGTCCAGGTTGTAGGCTTGATCTCCTGGGGGTGTGCAGAAGACAGCTGATCATTGATTTTCTCTCATCATTGATGCTTCTATCTCTTCCTCTCTTTTCCTCTCTGAAATCAATAAAAATATATTTTTTAAAATGGCTGCCGTAAATCATGACTTTCATGTCAGGTTCAGGTGCCAGGACACGGCCAGGGTTGTGGGCCTTTGGTCTGAGGGATGCAGGAGTCTAAGATGATGTCTAGCATCACCGTGCAAGTGAGTTTCATGTGCCAGTGCTGCAGCCAGCCCCTGAAATTGGATGTGAGCTTAAAGACCCTGGACCATGTCACCATCCAGGAGCTCATAGCTGCATTAAAAAAATATTGCTATAGCTAGGAATAATGGACATCTATGAATTCAAATGACACTTCAAAAAGGAAGAAGTATACCATGTTGGTTACCTTTGCAGGTTGCCTGAGCACACACTCATTCTTCTGTAGAGTGATAATTAAAGTGAAAGCATTGAGTGTTTCCTGTTTTTCCTGTATAGACTGCATTTCATGATAACCATATAGGTGTGAATGTCCTTCTCCTGTACCCTTATTTTCCAAGTCATAGACCACCAAGAGCATACCTGAAATACAGCAAGTCAAATGTATTACTTGTTGTAGAGAAGGAAACTGAACTTTGGGGACCTGGGGCTTCTCAGAAATAGGGTATTAGAAGGAACATATTATAGGATTTATGCTGGGGTTAGGTGTTGTTGGGGTGGTTCAAAGAAGAGGGACTTAGCTCTGGATTGGAAGGGAGGGTAATTCTATGGGTATTTTAATAAATCTTCTTTAACTAATGCTATGATTTGGTATTTAATCAATCTTACAGGGTAGGCCAGAGCAAAGCTAAGGCTGTCATCTCGGATGCTGCAGTCATTCATGTATTTGAAAAAGGAGGACGTTTGATTTTTTGTGGTCTGCACAGTGACCTTGTTTGC
The DNA here is from genome assembly GCF_000147115.1 of Myotis lucifugus. Classification (NCBI taxonomy): domain Eukaryota; kingdom Metazoa; phylum Chordata; class Mammalia; order Chiroptera; family Vespertilionidae; genus Myotis; species Myotis lucifugus. Next base: position 45,904,737 of record NW_005871048.1, on the reverse strand, counting down.
CTGTTATTAAACAATATTATGAAGTATTTTTTTTTTAAATCTCACTTCAACGTCACAAGGTGACTTGATGTTCTATGAGATTGTTTATATCCAACAAGAGAACACTGGGGTCCAGCTAGGAGTATGACCAGCTCCTAGAGTTTAGGGCCTGCTTTTCTGTTTCTGTGAGAAAGGGCTTTCCTTTTCTTTCTTCTTCTTCTTTTAATAGAAGAATAGTAGAAAATAAAGAAGTGAAAGATTTGGATAATTCAATTTTCAACCCCTAATGAAAGAAGGGATCTAGGCAGTCTAGATGTTAAAATCATTAGGTGGAATGTTAATGGGGTGCTTTATTATGGATGATTCAGGATGATATTATCTGAGCCACTAATCAATCTTAACATCACTACAAGTGGAACAGACAGATGTTACCTGCCTCCAAGGTGACTCTCAGCAGCACCTTTGAAATATTTTTAGCCAAAAAAAAATTAAATCTGAATCTAGTCCAGTTTCTAAACTACTAGTTTTTAGGAAATATGAGGGATAGCACATCATTGTAAATAATACCAGGAAGTTACAATCAGCCAAATCTAGAATCTTCAGCAAATGTCGTGGGGAAAAAAAAAGAGGGGGAGATGTTATAGATGAAAAGAAACTTACAAAATATATCAGCCAAACACAGTGTGTGAATTTTGTTGGGATTCTGATTTAAATAAGCCATGTAAAAAACATTTTTGAGCTAATCAGAATTAAATGAATAGGGATGGTATTAAGGTAAAATTATAAATTGTGTTGGTTATGAAAGTGATACTGTTTTTATTTTAAATGTTCTTATTTGTTAGAAATATATTTTGAAGTATTTGTGGATAAAATGATATAAAGTCTAATATTTGCTCTGGAAAAGAAAAGGTCGGCAAGTGAATATGTGAAACTAAGAGGAGAGAATGTTGTTAATTCTTAATGCTGCCTGATGAGTCTATGGAGGTGGATCATTCTTTCAACGTTCGGGTATATTTGAGAAGTTCCAGAACAAACAGCTTTAAAATTGTCCCCCCCCCCCAAAAAAAGGGGAAAGGACATGCTAGATGCTCTTTCTCCCATTATCTCCATATACAAGACCATCACTCATTATTCAAAATAAAGAGGGGAAGACAGATACTCATCTCCCCTTCCAAATGTTCAAGCAGAAATAGTTCCATTTCCCAAAGATCTGTTCCATAATTCCCAGATACTGCTTTTGCTCAATCTCTACTTTAAAAAAACAAACAAACAGATACTTTAATTTTCAAGTTAAATTGTGAAAGAAAAAAAACCCAAAACACTAACAGTACCCTAATAACCAGTACCCTAATCAACCCTCATAAAAGAATGTGAGGGGCCTTCAGCTCTTTGGTGTTCAATTCATTGCTCCTTTTGCTTAGAACATACATTTTTAAGATTTTAATTTATTTTTAATTTATTGTTATACTATTACAAATGTTCCCCATTTCCCCCCTTTACCCACCTTCACCAATCCCCCTACCCTTCTGGCCATCACGGCAATCTCTACTTTAAACGGCCTTTAAGGGTTCTCTGAAATGACAAAAGTGTCCAGTAGTTATCAATTTAAAACTTTATTTTCTGCCTCACTCATTTCTTGGAGGTTATGTGTCCATCAAAATAAGTGGCCAATTATAGAAAGAATTGAGTAGATAATAAGATGGACCATAATTTTTATATGGTGGCTGTCATAGTCAGTATTTAAAGGCTAAGCTGAAAGTTGAATGACCATAATATTACTTTGAAAATTTCTATTGAACGCAACATTTGAAGGCATTTTCCACTCAGGAGCAAATCTTCTATAAATGTTCAAATTGTTAGGATCCCCGTGGACTGGGATAATGGTCACTGCCTAAAATGGGTGAAGACTGAAAGCCAATCCTAAGCAAGTAGCACTTTGCCCTCGTGGGCTATTTTTAGCCTCCGTTTGCCCCTAGAGATAGAGGTGAATAACTGTCATTCATTTCTCCTGACTAAATGTGCGTCTTGACCTTCTCTCTTATTTACTCACCAGGTTGGCATTTTGGGTTTCTAGTCCCTTTCAGATGTCCTGACCAATTCTTAAAAATTCTTAATAATTCAAGGACATCTCCTCAATAAAATACTAGATATGTGTCTATATCACAGAGTATCCGGGAGCAGAATTCTGTGTTGTTATAGAATGCCAGCTGAATGGAATCATGCAAAGTGGCTAGCTGTTCTTTTGTGGTTTTTTTTGTTTGTTTGCAATCTGGTGTGGTGGGAGTTTTGTAAAATAGACTGGATATTTATGTGGTCCCCAAACTTTTGTGGCATGGTTTTATTTACTTGTCAATCAAAATTATGTCTAATAACTGTCATGTTACAATTTGAGGGTAACTTGTGGCAGTTCTGTAGATTGGCTTCATTTACGAAGTGATGTTGATGACAGGAAATGGAAAATGATTTTTTCTGCACAGGACTAGGTCAATAGCATTGTACCTGAAAGCTAAGGTACTTAAATCTTTTCCTTTTATTTGGAAGGCTATTGCTCTTTTTCCCATTCCTGCTCTTTCTCTTTTAAAAAAAATATTTTTACTGATTTCAGAGAGGAAGGGAGAGGGAAAGAGAGAGAGAAATGTCAAGGATGAGAGAGAATCATTGATCGGCTGCCTCCTGCATGCCCCCTACAGGGGATCAGGGGATCGAGCCTGCAACCCGGGCATGTGCTCTTGACCAGCATCAAACCCGGACCCTTCAGTGTGCAGGCTAAGGCTCTATCCACTGAGCCAAACCGGCTAGGGCTCTCCCATTCTCTCCATATATGAGTCCAGGCCTATGTTTTATGGGGGTTTTGATATAGAAATAATCAAATAAGGTTACTTGCTCCCCTAAATGACTCAGTTGAGTAGGAGTAGGGAGACAAAATAAAAGAATGATATATGGGGCTTGCTAAGGATTTGAAGGAGAGAATGGGCAGAGTCTGCCTGGAGGGAAGGAGAAAGAGTTTCATAGGAGAAGTGGTGTTTAAACTGAGTCTTAAAGGATATTGTAGATGCTAGACTGAAAGAGGGATATGAACAAAGTTGGGGAAATCTGAAACAGTATAGTACATTCAGAGACCTGCAACTAGTTCAGTACTGTTGGAGGGTGTGTGTGTGTGTGTGTGTGTGTGTGTGTGTGTGTGTATGCAAGTAAGAGTGTTGGTGATTAGAGAAGTTAAAAGAAGAAATGATGTTGGAGAAATAAGCAAAGGTGAGATCATAGAGGGCTTTGTGTGTCAGACCTAGAAAATATAACTTTATTTTGTAGATGATAGGGTGTCGATCTGTTAATATGGCCGTATCCTTGGCATGGGCTTTCACCAATAGCCCAGCACTCTTATGCAGTCTAAAGCCCAGGGTGGCCTTTGGAGAGCCCATAGTAATCAAAGCAAGAGATGGACTATATATGCATTTGTGTCAATGTTCCCTTAGGGGGGCGAGGTAGCTCAGGTTTAGGCTTTGGAGAATTTGGCGCATTTCTTTTTCATATGGCTAAGAGTGTGGGCAGGACAACAATCTGGCATAGCTTATCCCAGGTTGAATTTGTTGCAGATATACAGGCTTTCCAAGATGCCATTTAATTAGTGCTGCTAGAATAACTATGTTTGGATTTCATGCAAGAACTTGATATGTCATTGTAGAGCCCTTTTATCTTCTTTCTGTCTTCAGGTTTCAATGAAATATCACCAGTATTTTTTGTCATTTATTTTAAGCTATCTATTATGTAACCCTGTTCATGATTTAAAATGGAGACTTCATTTGCTACTATTTCCATTTATAATTTGAGGTCTCTCATATCACAATTTAGTCTTTGATGTGTATAAAAAAGAATAAGGAGTCCAGGCATCAAATATTCCTGAAATAACAGTTCCAATTAGTTTTTTGGTGAACTTCAGAGCAAACAATTAACTCATTGTCTTCGAGAGATCATGTTGGTTCCTGTTTATGCTCTAATAGGAGATATTGCTCTAAACTTCTCCAGGGGGTTGAAAGAGGAAGGTATGGTAATGCAGTTCCCTCCGTTAACTGAGCAAATTGTCAGCTGCTTGGAGGGTTTAGGAACAATAAAATTCTCTCTGGGGAAAAAATCATGCAGGAAAAATTTTAACAATTTATATTAAGAACTACATGGAAGCAGCTACCATTTTCTTTTACTAAAGGAATCCATTTTGCTCATGCTAACTAGGCTTGTAAATGCAGAAGGCACCTTGAGACATCTGTCTTTTAAGCTAGTTAACCCTGAACCTATGCCTGGTTGTTGAAATTCCACTAACAAGACGTCTTCACTGAGTGTTCTGGTTATCTACTGCTGCCTAGCACATGACTCTCAAACTTAGTGGCTTAAACTACTTTTGTTTTGGTTTTGAGGGCCAGGAGTTCAGACGTGGCACAGTGGGAAAACCCATCTCTGTTTTCAGGGTCTAGGACAACTCAAATGATTGGAGGCCGGAACAGCTTGGGGCTGGTGGGGCATCTTTCTCTTTATGTAGTCTCAGGACCTCTCCATGTGGTCTTCCCATGTGATCTCTCTAGCGTTTGGGACTTAGAGTAGCAAGACTTCTAACGCAGTGGCTCAGGGTTTTAGGAGTGAGTTTCAAAACACCAGGGTGGAAATTTCAAGGCCTCTTATAACTTGGACTTGAAGTCATGTATTATCACTTTGTCATATTTAGTTATCCTCAGGGTCAGCCCCATTCACCATGGGAGGGGATTATACAAAGATGTAACACTGGGTGGTGTGGATCATTGGGGCATCTTGGAGGCTGGCTACCACACCGAGTCATTACCAACCTATTGAGACACTTCTGCAGTTCACTCTAACTCTTCTTAGAAATGAAGATGAGCTAGTTTTCTCCCAGGCCCACCACATCTAGCCCCCTTCTCCTAGAATATTCTTTTCATGGGCAGCTGAAGAGACCTTGAAAATTTATATCTGATCATGACTCTTCATGTTTAAAGCCTTTCAGTGGATTATTATTGCTCTTAGGATGAAGACTTTCATTCAACAAATATTTATTGAGTGCTTACTCTGTCCCAAGCAATATTCTAGGACCCAGAGATCACACAGTGTCTATAAATGTGTGTGTGTGTGTGTGTGTGTGTGTGTGTGTGTGAGTGTAACAGAGTAAATAAGTACAAATATTTACTGTGCTGTATTAGAGATAAAAATAAACCAGATAAAGGAAAAGAAAGGGCAGGTTGCAATTTTAAACAGGCTAGTAAGTCATTTGGGCAAAGACTTAAACTGAGGGTGTAAGCAATGCAAATATTTGAAGGAAGATAATAAGGGCAGAGGAAATAGCAAGTGCAAAGGTCCTGAGAGGGAATCCTGTCTGCCTTTCAAGAAAAGCCAGGCTACTGTGTCTGGGGCTTGCAGAATGAGCATGAGAGTAATCAGGACAAAGTCAGAGACTTAAGCAGACCAGATCATCTAGGAACCTTGTAGGCCATAGAAAGGACTTGGATTTTCACTCTGAATGAGATGGGGAGCCTTTGGAGACTTTGGGAAGAGCAGTGATGTGATCTGAGTCATGTTTCAAAAGGATTGTTCCTGGGGGGGGGGGCAATGGCAGAAATTGGAAGACAATTTACATGACTATTACAATAATCAAGAGAGGAAATGGTGGCTTGGGCCAGGATGCTATAGTGAACATGATGAGAAGTGGTCCAGTAAAGGATATATTTTGAAGATAGAATGAGTAAGTTTTGTTGATGAATTCAGTATAGAGTATGAAAGAAAGGGGGAAGTCACAGATTTTGTCAAACAACTAAAAGGATAGAGTTGCCATTTACTGAGATGGAAGAATCTACAGGTAGAACAGATATAGGTATGTGTTTAATTTGAGCATGTTAAAAAAAACTTTAATATGACCTTCAAGGACATATTTACCCTACCATATCCTGGCCCCTGACTCCATACCTCCATGCTATAGTCCTGCTGATCTCACATTTCCTTGAAACCCAGGCCTCTGTCCCCCTTAGGGTCTTTCACAAATTTGCCTTCTATCTGGGATACCCTCCCTCACCCCCTCAGCTAATTACTCCCTAATCCTTCAAGGTTCAGCTTAACTATTACCTGCTCAAAGAAGCCTTCCAGATCCCTCTAACTAGCTTAATGTTTCTACAACACCCTAAAATTATTGTTTCATGTCTGAGGCTACCTCTGCAAGAATGTATGCTACTTGGGGAGAGAAACCATTCTTGGCTGCTCATCCCAGTATTCCCAATGCCTGCCTGGTGCCTAGAACCTGGCATTACTCAATAATTGTTTTAATCATCTCCTATATTCATTCAAAGATGATAATATAATTACCCTACAATTCTTTTTATTAAAAAAAGAAAGACTGACTGAAACTACTTCCTTAATACAGAATGTCCAGAAGGGTATACATTTGCCTTATGGCTCTGGAAATCATCTCAGATGCCTGAGGATTCTTTTATACTATTAGCAGGGCCATATTACATTCACACTGTATTCAGACTTGCCCAAAGATTTTCTTCATTCAAAAACCCACTAAAGCATTCAGTGGCATATCATTGAGTAAGGGGAGGGTGTCACTGGTAATTCCCATGCTCTGGACTACCATTTTCCAAAGTCTTACACTTTCCTGTGTATGGCAGCACTTACGTCATATTTCTGAAGAGCTTATGCTGTTTCAATGAGAAGAGATGCTGATTCACTGCGAGTGAAATGTCATTTCAATTCTTTGCAACCTTTCATGGAGAGTATTTGTAGAAGAGACTTTTCAGCACAGAAGGTGAGAAGGCAAACGGAAGTATCTGAGAGATGGAAGGCAGTTTATTCTGAGCATATATTTAGTAGCCTACTGACAATAGATGCACATGGAGAAATATGCAGAACCATAGAGGAGGAGTAAAGGTGTAACAAGGCAGAACGTTTGGGTGAGACGCTGCATTAGGTGTTTTTAGTTACCATTTAGATTTAATTATTGTCAGTGGATAAATTTATCTTTATTAAATAATATACTGCAATTTTCTGGGACTAGCAAGTGAAATATCTGGGGACATACTTTTGTCCTGAAAACCTCTCTAGAAATCTTCATGGATATTTTCAATGAACACTATGGCATTATCCAGGAATCACTCCTCCTGCGGAGCTGAGCTACAGGCAGGGTCCTCTTTGGCTGCTCCAGAAAGTGGGGCTGTGACCGCAGGGCCTGTTCTCAGGAAAACATGAAGTGGGCAGAGATCGTCACTGGAGTCTCCTCCACTGCCCAGGCACTTTGAGGACAACCCCTTCCTAATGTTTTCCTGATTCCTGTCCTCCTCCAACCTGAGCTTGCCAGAGATATTAACATCTGATCTCCAGTTTTGTAATAAAGACTCTATTTTTGAAAAGGGACTTGGCAGCATCACAGATCATTAATGAAGGATATTTTGGGGGTGGATAATGGCCCCTCAAACACTCCAGAAATCCTACAATGCAGGCAAGTTTCTGCATAAATTAAGGTAGGTCCAGGGGACAGTTCATCTCTCATCTTTCCAATTTGCCATTGTGTCTGTCACTCAACTTCTGATTTCTCTACACTTGGCTTCCTCCACCTATCAGCACTCCCCTTGCTTTCTCTTCCAGTGAGAGTCAATGCAAGGATAACTTGTGGAGGTAAAATTGTCCCTTTTGGATGTATTTGCCAAAGTTCTTTTGGTGGAAGGTGATTGAAACTCCCAACTTAAACTAATTTAAAAATTGACCTTATTGGTTCATTGAACAAGAAAGTCCAAAGGATGGAGGTATAGCTGCAGGCATCCAGAGTTTCAGATAATGGGGCCAGTGCTGCCTTCAGGATCCGGCTCCACACAGCATCATTGTCAAACACGGCTTGCAGTCTCAGAACGGGAGACTGCCTTCCTGCCCTCCCCGTGTCTGTACCCAAAATGATCTTGCCATCCGGGGCAATAGAATATTTTGATTAACCAGCTTGGGTCACATGGGTGGGGCAGTCACCCAAGAAAGAAATTCAGAGCCAACCATGTATTGATGGTGTCTCCAGGCTGAACTCCACATGCTGCGTAAAGTCCGCTCTGCTGGGGAGGAATTTTTACACATCAGGCTGTATTTCAGTTCATCACCACACAGTGCTTTTTTCCACCCAGTTGCCTTACTCTGAGGCTCCCAAGGGCAGAACAGGGACAGATAGGTAGATGTTTCAGGGAATGAGTTTCAGATACAAATAAGGAAGAACCCCTATGTTCATTGAAGCATTATACATGGTAGCCAAGATATGGGAACAACCTGAATGTCCTTCAATGGATGATTGGATAAAGAAGATGTCACACACACACACACACACACACACACACACACACACACACACTGAAATGCTACTCAGCCATAAGAAATGATTTCCGTTTGCCATTTATGACAACATGGGTGGATCTTGGGAGTATCCTGCTAAGTGAAACAAGTCAGATGGAAAAGGACAAGAACCATATGACTTCACTCATTTAGGGATATAAAACAGAAGACAATAAACCAAACCAACAAACTCATAGACACAGAAAGCAGAATGGTGGTTACCAGAGGGGAAAGGGGGTCAAATATATATTGACAGGAGGAGACTAGACTTTGGGTGGTGAACACACAATGTAGTATACAGAGGATGTATTATAGAACAGTACACTTGAAACTTATATGTTATTAACTAAGGTTATCCTAAGAAATTTAATTTAAAAAACCAAACAAGCAATTGAATCTGAGTGGATGTGAAGGGGCTGCCTACTCCATAACCACCTGGTTCCAAAGGCAGTGCCTTCTGTCCGCTGAATGCTGGTGCTCTGAAACTGTCCGAGTACTTAAAACTGAGCACAGGAAAGACCTATTGATGGAAGGTTGGTTTCTGTACAGCAAGGCTTATTAGGTTAAACCCCATTGGGTTCTGTAGCACCTTAAACTAATGGGAGTTAATTAGTGTACCTAGAAAGGTGCCAAGGGGTTCCCTTCAAACCTTGCTTCAACATATTTTCAATATAGATGAAACTGGTCAATTTTTGAGGGAAAAGGAAGATGACATTATGTCACCAAAGAGGAGAAGGCTATGACTGGCCTTAGCATTTCAAAGGGCTAATTTGTCCTCTCACGTTGAGGAAATGCTTGTGGGAACAGAAAACTGAAACCCCTATTATTCAGAAGTTACAAATTGCAGATTTAATTAGAACAACATTTCAGAATCTAACCTGTCTTGAAGAAGAGGGGCTTCCATGTGATCTAAACCATCCTATTTATGTAATATCCTTTGGAATTATTTCTATATACATGGTGGGGAAAAGTTGGTTTATAGTTGTGAGTATACGAAAGAGTTTATTCTTGTGTTACTATTTATTAATTATTAAATTATTTTCCATCACAAACAACTACAACCTACTTTGCCCCACCCTGTAATTGGAAATGACATAGGAAATACAATTTTTGAAATATATCTTGAAATACCAAAGAGTTCAAATTTTTTGCTTGGTTATAGGATGTGAAAGGAAAAACATCGTCTGTATTTTGTATTGTGTGTTCCCCAATCCGAGTCAAGTCTCCTTCCCTCACCATTTATCCCTGCTTTCCCCTCTTCTACCGCCCATACCCCCCTTTCCCTCTGGTAATCACCATACCGATGACTGTGTCTATGAGGTTTTGTGGGTTGTTGTCATTTTGTGAGTTTCTTACTTCTGTCTTTGACATTCTTTAGGTGATTAGCAGACATTTGGTTGTGTTCAACTCTTTCATAGAGATATTTGTTACATGTCAAAAGGTCCTTGATATTCAGTTCTGTCCAAAACGTCCATGGCAACACAGCTCCCCATGCCCAGGCTTCTCCACCAGGTCTCGACCCAAGTTCACCGGAAGCAGAGTCTTCAGGTAGTTTCTCTGGGTCTCTCCTCTGCAGATGGTTGCTCCCAGTATTACTTCTTTTGATTGAGAGTGTTTGACACAGGGCAAAAGCAGATAACTATTCCTTTAGGTTCAAAGGCACAAGAAGGGAATGTCCAGCTTTGGGGCCCTTGCTTTATGAAATGTGATTGGTTTTTAAGTTGGATTTCCTTACTTGTGAGTAGAAGCCTGAAAATTCATAAGGAAAAATATTACTTTACATTCATTATGTATTAGATACAATTTAACCCAATTATTAATTCCAAATCAACAAAGTTTAGATCACTGAGGTTTCCCTTATTTTTATTCATCTGGGAAACTGGGATATCTCAGCTTTTTGCCTGGAGGCTTCTATTAGCCTGTGTTAGGGTCCCTTCCTGTTAGGGTGCCTACTGGAATCTTTGCTGGACCTCTGAGATGCACAGGTGGTCAGAGGCTGCGCAGCAAAGTGGCTGAGAGCCAGTCTCTGCAGCAGATGCCTGTGCTTGAACCCTGCTTCTCTATACAGTATCTGTGTGTTTGAATGGCGGAACCTCTTTGCGTCAGTTTTCAAAGTGTAAATAAGAATAACTATAACAGTAAGTACCTCATCAGGTTTTTTTGAGGACTTAAAAGGCTTTAAGACTTGTAAAGAGTTTAAAAGAGTACCTGGCTTATAGCAATCTCTCATAACTATTGCGTATGTGTACCAGTCCATTAATTTTATTTTACAGAGGGAATTTCCCTTTGCAATCATTCAGCTAGGTGGTTTTCAAATTTGGTCTTAGGTCAGAATCATCTGGAAGGCTTGTTAAAACCTCGCCTTCAGAGTCTCTAATTCAGTAGGCCAGGCGCGAGGTTGGAGGGCAGATGTGAGACTGCATTTCTAACAAGTTCCTGGTGAATATTGGCATTGCTGGTCAGGACCACACAGGTAAGATTCTCAGGCAAGAGCAGAGGAAGGCGAGGCTGTCACTGGGTCCTAGTCAACTGTGCAGGACCTTTATGACACTCAGAGAACTGAGGGCACAGTTAGATAGATCAGCCACATGCGCTGGGAGGAAGGAGTGGCACAGTTCAGTGGGCCCCTCAGGCTTCGGAGTAAGGATGGGGGAGTCTAATCACTACCAAACACAGCAAACAGCTGAGTGAGCGGGTTGGACACATCAGTGCTTGCAATTGAGCACAGTCAGGGAAAACAGTCTGACAAGTAACATATTTCTTCTTAGTTATGTTTTTCTCACATTCTCTCCTGCCCCCAAACAGGATGCACCTTACAATTCAATGTAAATGACTTACCCTTCTCAAAAAGTGTTATTGTATTGATCATGGCTTCTTAAAATCAGTCCGATCTTAGAATTGAAGAAATAATAAAGAAAAATTATGGGAACAAATTTAATCCTTTAGGTTGTATTTTATTTATCAAACCTCTTCTTGAATTCCTTTTCTTCCCTCTCTTTAATTTGATTGCCGTTCATTTGTGCCTCAGACAATGATATTATTTTTCTTTAAAAAATTTTTTTTTATTAATTTCAGAGAGGAAGGAAGAGGGAGAAAGATGATGACAGAGAATCATTGATCAGCTACCTCCTGCGCACCCCCTACTGGGGATCAAGCCCACAACCTAGGCATGTGCCCTGACCAGAGGAATGGAACCATGGCCTTTTGGTTCATGGTTGACGATCAACCACTGAACAACACTGGCCTGACAGCACTGCTTTTCTTAACAGTGAACTTTCTTTAGTTTGAGGGCAGGAACAGCTCTCTGAAAGCTCTAAGGTTCACCATGGCATTCCTTATTTGATGCCATCGAAAGTCTCAAAATTAACAGGGGAAGGAAAGTTTGTATAGCTCTGGAGTTATTTGTTAGGACTGAAGCAGGAAGCAGAAATATCATCTTTTCATATCAATATTAATGTTGCAAGGTCGAAAAGAAGAAAGGCTTGTTGGGATTTCTAAATTGAATAGATATGGGAGGCAGAGAGGAAATTTGTTTATGCCGCTCCGCGTGTCGTCTATACGAACGCTCTTGTACAGGTGAGAAATACTTTTAGATCAACAGATAGCATATTTCCATGGGTATGTTTCTAAACCTTTTGGCAATATATTTGATAAATATCGTTTACTATTAAGAAGCTTCTGATATCTCCTCTGGATGACGCAAGGCCCCGCCATTCATTTTTCCTTCTTGTTTTTAATGTCAGACCCCTCTAACATAACAGAAACACAAACAATATACCAAGGAAAATAGCAACCCATGACTTGGAGCCATTTATTCCATTTGAAGACATTAATGCAACAAAAAGATTACTTGATTAAGTGTTAGTGAAATAGTAGCATTTTGCATTAATGAAATACCATAGAATAAATATTTGTATTATATATTTTTCTGTCTACCTATCTACCTACCTATTTAAACCTGTGCCAAAATTTGTCCTTTTGTGTGATGGTGATGGTATTAAGATGCTGTGGTGGAAACATTCTCCCATGCACCAATGAACTATATTATGCTTTTCTGAGCAATAGTAAAAATAATACTGCTTTGTTTTTTCTTGGGGGATTTCTTTTCAATATAATTAGAGATTTTAGAACTTGGTAAAATAAGATTTTTTTCAACGATGTTGAAATGACATTTGTGCTGCTGGCATGATCAAACCATGCAGAGACCACCAAACGCTATTGCTTAGTGCCTCATTAACACTCCTGGAAATGACTTGGAGAACACAAAAGGTTCCCCGTGAGGAAATGTGAAATGGCAATATAAAGTTGGCATGGAAGCTGTTCCCTGGCTGTGCTAATCCCTGAGCCTTTTGGATCTGCCATGCCCAGGCAGAGCAGCCTTCCCTGACTCTGAGGAAGCCCTCAAGAGAGACTCAGATCCTGTCAGGGGTAGGGGGTTGGGAGAGGGGAGTCACCTAGTAGTAACGGCCAAGAGGTGTGGGTGGGCAACTACTGCATCTACTGCACCCACTCTACTTGTGAATCTCCTTTCCTTATTTCTGTTGGTCTGAGGAACACACTGATTTTCATAACCTCATCGGAAGTTACTTCCTTGATATCTCAGTTTTCTACTGCGGGACAAATCACCACGCGTTGACTTGCTTAAAACTGCACTCCTTTATTAGCTCATAGTGCTGTGGTTTTGCAGACACCTGGGTGGGCTCAGCGGGGTTTCTACGCTCAGGGTATCACAAGGCTGACATCAGGCCGCCAGGCTATTCTTCCCTGACACTCTAGGGAAGAATCTGTTCCAAGTTCAGTCAGGCTGTTGGCAGAATTCAGTGCCTTGTGGTTGTAGGACTAAAGCCCTCTTTTTCTTGCTGGCTGTCAGTGGGGGTTGCTTTCAGCTTCTAGAGTCTGCCCACCTTCCTGCTCATGTGACCCTATCCATTTTTAAGCCAACATTGGCACACTGTATCTTTCTCATGTTTCTAATATCTCTGACTTCTGCCACCACTCAGTCTTGCTCTTAAGGACTCCTATGCTTTGATTTGGCCCATCTGGATAATCTCTTTATCCAGATCATATAACATAATCTAGTCATGGCCACAATATCTCATTCTATTCTAGGGATTAGGATGTAGCATTTTGGGCAGGGTCATTTTCAGCATTCTATCACACTGATAAAAGCTCTTTCCTATGAAACCTCCTTTTCCACCTTTCCCTGTTCCCTTTGCCATTAAACCCCAAATCCCTATTGTACTTTTTTTTTTATCAGAGCATATAGAACTCATTATTGCACTAATTATTATTCTGGAAGGCAAGCTTTGGAATCCTGTAGTGAGGGTTCAAATATGATCCTGTGCTGTAAGATCTCGAGCTAATTGCTAACCTCTTTAAATTTTAATTTTTCTTAATTGTAAAAACAACATTGATGGATTGTTGTGAAATTTAAAGGAGATATTGTGTGAAGGAAAACCCCTATTCTGTAAAACTACTGTTTGTAATTCTCTGCTATTCTTTGGACGGCCTCTATCTAATTCTGAAAAAGTAACTTTGCTTTCTAGTCTGCTTGAATAATGGAGGAGATAAACTTAGCTGTCTGACCTTGTAGGCCAGAGACAAGATACACCCAATACCATGCCAGGTGCATTTTTAATTGATAGAACTGTGTAGTTTTCAAGGCCGCCACCAGCAAGTGCACAAAGGGCTGGCTCTTCTATAAAAAGGAAAGTTCTGCTTGTAGCTTTGCTTAGAATTTGGATTCATTTCCCTAAGCCCACCGCGATGAATAAAGTGTAACTCCAAACTCTCAGAGCGCTGTTTGGTTCTTGTCCGGTTTTTCTGTAACAATTGTATGTTAGCCACCTAGTATAGCATTTGACATAATACAGGGGCCCTCCCTAAATGATAGTTTTTCTTTTTCACATGCTTATCTGTTTCCTCTTTCTTTACCATAAACTGTAGACAGGTGGGTTATGTTTTATGCTGATCTGTGTTTCTAGAGCTTTAGCGTAGTCCCTGTGTTTCTTTGTGGATTTCAGTATCTGTTATATGACTGAGTACATTATGTCCTTCCCTATTTCCTTATCTAACAAGTGAGAGTATAAATATATTTCATCTGTTTTCAGAGTTGGTTGGTAAAACATATAGGGCAGTTGGTAGGAATGCACTTGCTGAATATAAAACAACACATTGACGACGTGGGGTGTGCTTCACGTACTCGATTGTTGATAGGGGCAGAGGAATGAGAAGGCATCTCAGTCTGTTAGTGATTCTCATGCAGCCACTCCTTTCAGGTACCTTCCCAGTGTGGAGAGTAGGTTCTAGCCACCAACCTGCTATAACAGAGTTTCCTACCTAATTAGGATGCATTCTTTTGCAGGTGAGGATTATGAAGATCAAAACACGCGATACATAAATTCATGTAATTTCCATTGATTAAAAAATCTTGAGAGTATGAAATGCAACAGAAGATATAACCAAGAGGATATACAAGTAAAGGAATAAAGGTGTTGTGTTTTTATAAGGGGTGAAGGATTTAAATAAAAACAAATTAGGAACATAGTTTAATGTTAGGGGATACAGGAAATTGTACGTGAGAATTTGACCTAGAGTAATTTCCTGACAGGTTGGAGAGACTTTTGTTTGAAAGGGATTTAAATGAAGATGTTAATACTGGTGGAAGTGGTTACTACATAAATTAATCTCCATAGGCCTAACTGGTTTAGTGCCACATTAATTTAGTCAAATTACCTGTCAATTAGATTCATTTTAATGAATGGCCCACCATTAAAATAATTCTCTATTAATTGAGAATATTAAATAGTAGGATGTTATTAAGCAATTCTTCATTAAGACTAAATGGTGGAAACAATTTTGTGTGCTAATTCAGGCCAGGATTTTATTGTCCAAAAGCATCATCATTAGATCATTCCCCATTATAATATTTCTCAGCGTTCCGTGGATCACCTCACAGTCTGTCTGGAAAATCCAGGCACAATTTCTGCGTTTCCTGGGCAGCAGCACAGACACATACTCACCAGATGCTTCAGCGATTTGTGAGATTATTTCAAGACAGAAGTTCAGAGAGGCAGTGTGATGGGCCTATCAGATTTTAATACTGTCTGAGTTTATTTCTCTCGCGAGGGGTTTATTCACATTAGGCTACCGGAGGGACATGGAATCGATCCTGTTCTGCAAAGCATAGTATTTGAGCACAGTAATCATGAAAGATATTTTGGTATGAAAAGTGCTCAGCTATTCAGGTATACCATATTTTACTTTTTAAAAAGTGAATGAATATTTTTTTGAAACCCACAGGATGAATATCAATTTTTCTAGAGGGACTAGTGGAGAACAAATGTGGTTAGTTCCCTCACATTCACACGATAAGGAAAAAGCTTTTAAAAAATGACAGATAATGCCTGTCATGGGGACAACTTTCCTATTTTTGTTACATTGAAACTTTAAATCCCTCTAATTGGGGTTTCCTGCCATTTGGAGTTAATGTCTTAAATCCTTGAGTTATGCAACCCCATTAACTAATAAGAGATGTGGAAGTAACTCATCCCACACACTGAAGAGAATTCTTTTTTCTTCATTGTATTCTATGTTCAGTAGTTGGTACAGAATTCTTTTTTGAAATGAGTTATTAAAAGTCTGTGTTTAATTTATTCTCAGTTGAAATTTTACAGAAGGGGAGAGAATATATAGTGGTAAACTATGATTGACTAATTCAGATTCTTCTTTTTTAAAGAGCCTTAGGTGAGTTAGACCAGCTGATTGTATTTCTTTTAAAAAAAGTTTTACAGTTTTCTCTCTTAAAAAAAAAAGATTTTTTATTGATTTTTAGAGAGAAACATCAATGTGAGAGTGAAACATTGATTGGCTGCCTCTTGCAGCTCCCCTACCAGGTATCAAGCCCACAACCCAGGCATGTGCCCTTTTGGTGCATAGCATGATGCCCAACCAACTGAGCCACACTAGCCAGGACTGATTGTATTTCTTACGTCATTGTACACCATTACGATAAATCCGTGCAAATCTTGTCATGAGTTTTATTGTTTTAAAAATGATTAATTTTATCCTCAGTCTATCCTCAAATAATTTAATCTTACCCACAAGCCTCCAGCATTTACTTAGATGTTTGTGTATGCTGTTGAAAAATTTGTGTTGGTTTTTGTGTGTCGTAATGTTCACAATTATATATTATATACAATTACATTGGTATGTAAGTTTCATTGTATTTCACTCAACATTAATATTGAGCTCTATCATTGTTGCTATATATTACTTCTGACTACTGTATACTTTTCCATTGTGCATAATTTATTTTTTAATTCTAAATTAATGGACTTTCAGCTCTTTTGCTACTGCAAATAACACTGTATAAATGTTCTCATACATGGGCCTGTATATTTATTCCACAGAATAACCACGTATGAACTCTTTATTCTGACTTAACATGAACTTTATATTGCCCCATTGTTTCATTTTTATTTTGCTTAGAGTAAATTCATTTTTCCAATTATTCCTTTGTTTGGCTCTTTTAGTACATTGGAATTTTGGTTTGCGGCTACAACTTGAGTTCTATTAATTTTCTCTCTCTGCACTTACACTTCCTACCTAGCAATTTTTCAGCTACCCCCAGGTCTTATGTTGAGTGTTCTGTCTCACTCTGATCATTAGGATCACTGAGCCGTGGACATGGGACTGAGGTCCTGGTTGGGAAGCTGATATTGCTTCTTCCCGTGTGCAGACTTCCTCAGGCAGCAGTCTCAGCTTACCTTATTTCAGCTCCTTGCAGAGGGGCAGCCCACTCCAGTTCTGGTTTTAAGCAGTCGGCCTGGCTTAGACTTCTGTCATTTCAGGTGCTGTGGCTCCCCATTATTGATCATGCTGGTCTTTACTGACTGCAGACCATCCATGTTACACAGCATTTCTACCACAAGTACACAGCTATGAATTTTTCTTTTTATCTGACTCATCTTTACTTGAGTACTTGACATGCCATTAAAAATATACACATAATGCTGGTCCTTGAAGCTCTCATTCTTCCTTCAAAAAAAGTTTTTTTTTTTAAATTGATGTTTTACTTCTTAGATAATCTTAGTTTCAAATGACATGAAGTTCAGAACTGGGTTGAAAGATCCTGAAAATATGTCTGTTTAAGTCATTTGCTTTGTTTCTGTAAAAATGTGATCTTTGTTCTTTGCACAAGTCTTCAGAGAATCATAGGCCATCTTTAAGGCACTCTGGTATCAGCTCTGTTTGCTGTTTTATTAAAGTCCAAGATGTACCTTGGAGTTCTAATTAAATGACTTTTTGAATTCAAGAAATAGAAATGTACATGTGTCTTTTTAGTTTGAAATTCGGTAGTCAAATATACACCTCTTAGTAATGTTTTTCACCACAATTTTTTAGATGTGAATCCTGCGATCATATTGTAATTCCCCAACCAGCACACCCTCCCTGAGCTCCCTCTGAGGTTCTTCAACAAGTGAGCAGGTTCCTCCTCCAGTGAAGAGAAGCCAGACCCTGGAGGTGGTTTTCACATTTTCCCAGGGTGAGCTTCATTTAGTTGATTACAGATATCTATTTTTTCTTCTCTTTCTCCCAGGATTTAAAATATCTTTCTCTCAATCTTTGGAAGCATTGTTGAAGGGAGGGGAGAGGCTCCCACAATGAGATTTGAAAATAGCCCTTTAGATGTCAACATCTTTGGCTGCTTTTAGAAAATTTCAAAGTGCAGGGCTGGTATTCATTCCAGCATACTTTATTATTTGTTTTTTAATCCTCACCCAAGGATATGTTTTTATTGATTTTAGAGAGGAAGAAAAAGAGAGAGAGAGGGAGAGAGAGAGAGAGAGAGAGAGAGAGAGAGAGAGAGAGAGAAGAGGGAGAGAGAGAGAAACACTGATGTGATAGAGAAACATCTATTGGTTGCCTCCCGTATTCGCCCTGACCAGGAATTGAATCCACAACTTTTGGGGAATGGGATAATGCTCCAACTAACAGAGCCACCTGGTCAGGGCTATATATTTTTAAAGCCCTCTAATGACAATGTTCAATTTTAAGTGTATAATTTGATGAGTTTTGACAGAGATTTAGGATTATGCAACCACCACCACATTCATAATATAGGGTAAGGCAAAAGAAGGTTTATAGTTGTGAGTTTGAGAAACACAATTTATTCTTCAATTATTTATTATTTCACATACAAACAACTATAAGCCTACTTTTGCCCCACCCCTGTATATAGTTTCCACTTCCCTTTATGGAGATGGATTAAGCTCACACTTTAGTGTTTATTGAGTTAAGTGGAACAAATCTCTTCACCAAATATGGTCTTTAGTTGTAAAAGTATTTTGGAGCTACACAGAGAAACACACACCCTCTTAAAACTTTTGTCCAGGTTTGTAAGCGAATTGAAGTCAACAGTTGGTTCGTTCTGTTCTTTAAAAAAAAATGAGTCAAATTGGTTGTCTGGCTCAGTTTAATAAAAAATATGTAAAATAACATACATCTTTATCACATTTATATTTTATATTAGAGAAAATGCATTCTGGATCATGAAGCCAAGTAGTGACTTTTATATGAAACTTGGCATCCGAAATGCTTCCTTTCCTGGAAACCTTGAAATGTAGGAGGAAATCAAAGTTATGTGAGTGAATTTCCCGGCAGTTCCTATGATACTTACAGACGGAACGACTCCAAAGGGCTACGTCTGGCACATTTTAAGTTTCCTTTCATCACAAAATAACCAAGTCCATCAATGCGTGCCTTTTAGAGAGAGCTGTACTGTGTTCTGGGACATACTAAGCATAGTATGACGTTCACTCCTGCCCCCGTTGGCTCCGTGCCAATCTCCGCCCTCACACCTGATGCACAGGGCAGAGACCCTGTCTGTTTATTTAGCAATCTGACCCCATCCCCCAGCACAAGGTCAGGCTCCTCAGGAATGGCTAACACTTCAGTTCCTTCTTTCAAATTGTGCCCAACAAAGCCAGGCAAGGTGTCTGTCTGCACCGAGCTGCATCGCGAGGAGAGCCATGCGTAGCCTTGGAAGAGAAGGTGAGGTTGCCGGGCAGAACTCCCTGAAGTTATCTCAGAGCTGGCTGGGGGGCTTGTCTACTAACCTTGTCAATAAAAGGAAAACGGAGACCTTTAGCCTAGAAAGGTGTTGATTTGTGATTTGCAGGCTCTCAGATAACTTCTTTTTAGTTCTGTCAGGATAAATGAGACGAAAGTATTACATGCTAAAACTCTTTTTTTTTTAAGTGCTTAATGTAGTGGAAAGGTGTTGGTTCTCTTGCTAAGAATCAGTGTTAATTAGTGTTACTCTTACATCTTGTTTATGAATACGATCCGCTTGTTTTGGTCCCTCTTTTCCATAAATCGCCTCACAGAAAACAAAATAAGAAGTCTACAGGTGTCAGTTTCTGTTTTGCAAGGCAGCATTGAGCAGACCAGGTACTAGCAGTGGCTCATGTTCATGAGCGAATTGCTATCCACTCATTTCTGAACTTGTGAAATGACATATGATTTTACCAGAATCCTGTGTACTGTGCATCAAAGGGAACTGCCAACATGAAAAGCCCATATGCCCACATGCCTCAGGCTGGCCCTTGGGAAGCATTCCAACCCTGTGCTGAACCTCATGCTGTGATATACTGGGTTGTCCGCTGAGCTGCATGCCTAGGCAAACAAACACACATGTCATCTATAAACAAGGAATAAATCTGAGGTTGATAATATTTTTTAATGAGAAATGTATTTTATTCAAATTTTTTTCTTGTGACATTTACTAAGCTTATTATAGGAAAATAACAATATTTTTAGCAAGGATTCTCAAATTCTGGTTCCTGACCAGCAACATCCGCATCTCCCGAGAAATTGCGAGAAACTCAGATTATTGGGTCAATCCCGGAACTGCTGAGTAGGCTGAAACTTGGTGGGTTGGACCATCTGTATTTTAAATAAGCGCTCTAATGTGATTCTGATGCCTGTTTAAGTTTGAGAACCACAGGCCTATACAATTTGGTGGTGCGGTAAATTTAACAGGAAAAAAAGGTAATATTTTGTATACTTTAGTATTTTATGTACTTTCTGTATTTTAGGATTATGTATTTAGTATTTTAATACTTTAACATTTTATTTTAATACAACAAATTGATGGACTACTAGGACAGCATTCTTAAGGACATGCATATTAGGATGAGTTTTATTATAAAAATAAAACCAATAAAATATATATAAATAAAATATTTAGACATATTAATCTGGATAGTTTTTTTACAGGTCAATGCTCCAACCAACTCAGCCACATTGGCCGGGGCATGTGGTACGCTTTAACTTAAAACAATTTTTAAAAGCATTTTAGTTTAGCCTATTTTATTTGATAAAAGATATAAGCATGTCTGTTATTTTGTATGGACACATTGTATACTATATATGATTAATAATTTCAATGCTTGGCCTATGCCAGATTTTATAAAAAAATTTCTATCATTAACTTATTTCTTACTGTTATAATTTTCTTTCTAAATAACTTTTGATCCTTCCCCATAATGACGGTATGAATGTGGTTGTCAACATAGAAGTCCTGTACACCAAAAGGTTGCGGGTTTGATCCCCAGTCAGGGGGGCGTATGTAAAGGCAACCGATCAATTGATGCTTCTCTCTCACATTGATATACTAGTCTCTCTCGCTCTCCTCACCTCTCTCCTCCTCTCCCTAAAATCAATAAGCATACCCTCAGGTGAGGATTAAAAAAAAATACATTCATCTATAACAACCTGAAGAAGTGGGAGAGTGCTATAGTACACAGAAGAATATGTATAGGGAACGATTTAAGGCAGGCTGATCCATGCATGGAGAGTCTCATTTCCCTTTAGTGGACTAAAAACCTATAGTAAAAGTAAAAGAAGCCAATATTTTGTTCATCAGTTTATTTTGTTCATTGGATTCCACATATGAGTGAGATCATGTGATACGTATCTTTCTTTGACTGGCTTATTTCACTTAGCATAATACTCTCCTGGTCCATCCATGCCTTTGCCCATATTTAAAAGACAGTTATTAGATTTTTTTGCTTTTGAGTTGTAGGAGTGATTTACAGATTCTGGATATTAAAGCCTTATCAGATATATGATTTGCAAATATTTTCTCCCAATCCATATATATCCTTTTCACTCTGTTGATTGTATCTTTTCTTTTTTAAAAAAATATATTTTATTGATTTTTTACAGAGAGGAAGGGAGAGGGATAGAGAGTTAGAAACATCGATGAGAGAGAAACATCGATCAGCTGCCTCCTGCACACTCCCCACTGGGGATGTGCCCGCAACCAAGGTACATGCCCTTGACCGGAATTGAACCCGGGAACCTTTAGTCCACAGGCCGACGCTCTATCCACTGAGCCAAACCGGTTAGGGCGATTGTATCTTTTGATGCGCAAAAGTTTTTTAGTTGGATGTGGTCTCATTTATCTATTTTAGCTTTTGTTGCCTATGTTGTTAGTCATATCTAATAAATTATTGCCACGTCCAGTGTCATGAAGCTATTCTGTTATGTTTCCTTCTAACTACTCATGTAGTGTTTTTTTAAAATATATTTTATTGATTTTTTACAGAAAGGAAGGGAGAGAGATAGAGAGTTAGAAACATCGATCAGCCACCTCCTGCACACTCCCTACTGGGGATGTGCCCGCAACCAAGGTACATGCCCTTGACTGGAATCGAACCTGGGACCTTTCATTCCACAGGCCGACGCTCTATCCACTGAGCCAAACCGGTTTCGGCTACTCATGTAGTTTTAACTTTAAATTGTCATGCTCAGTAACTTTTATTTTTTATTTTTGGCAGGGGTATAATTTTAACCACAATTTGTAACACTGTGGATGAAATAAAAAAAAACATTTCTTTGATACAGTAGTCTGAAGAAAGCCACAGTTCAAAAATTTGCCCATTGTTGAGAAACATTATAACCTCACTGAACTATTCAGGTTTTTCTTTATAATAAAGGCATAATCTCTTTTTAAAACATTCCATCTGTTGAAAATATCTTTTCAAATTAGTAATAGACTTTGAGATACTGTGTTTCAAATAAGGAATATTTAAAAATATTTTTAATGAAAATATAAGACATCTATTTATAAAATGCCTGGCTGGCTCTGAGATTTTTTTTTTTCTGTTTATTCCGGCCAAGTTACAATTACTAAAATTTCATATTGGGAATGTGGTGCAATGGAAAAGATACAATCAGTGATTTTAGAACCAGCAATTTCCTGAGTAAAGGACTGGCTATTTGGCAATGAAGAGATGGCATTTCAAAGTTTAACATTTGTCTATAATTCCAGAAACAAAACAAAACAAAACAAAACAAAACAAAACAAAATAAACCGATTGGAGAGCTTAAGTTTAACAAACGTGGTTTTATACTCAGTCCTTTTCCAAGCAAAATGTAGGTTCCAAGGTCCAAAGAATTGGTTCATGAAAAGCTCTTTTCAGAATGAAACACAACCTAAGAAATTGAATGGGAGGTCTAATGGGATGAGACTGCAGTGATTTCCTACAATGGGCTCTCTCTTAAGCTCTGTGAAACATGCCTACAGTAAATGGCTGGACATACTCTCCTCCCTGAAGATATAGATGTCAAAGAAGCACTCTTATTTTTTGCTCTAAGAGAGTGTCTCCTCTTAAAATAACAAATGTTGCAAAAAGAAAGCTTAGGAGGAGGATTTAAACCTGTTGACAGTGAGCAATAGGCAGCCTGAACAACACTTAGTAATATTTTAATAACACAAGGTAAATAACTCCCAGTGAATTTTAATATATATATTTAAGCCTCCTCTCTCTTTTTACTAGCGAGAAAGGGAGTGGAGATTTGTCAGAATTCACTGGGGGCAGGGGAAGGGCTGAGTGCTGTCATTCACCTGATTCACAAGGAAAAGGGCCATGTCAGGGGCTGACAAAGGTAAAGGTGGTGATGAAAGTCACCTGTGACTTTCTGAATGGCATGATAAAAGTGATTATATTCAGTACATTGGTTCAACAATAATTGGAATGCCTGCTATGTATCAGGAACTTAGGTGCTGGGGATTCATTAATGGAAAAAGAAAAAACATCATCAAAAAGTGCCTCTTGTCATTGAATAGAGCGAGAGCGGGTGGTGAGGGACCAAAGATTTAATCAGTCTGTTGAGATAAGCACTGCAATAAAGAAAAAAGCAGTGTAAGGGGGCTGTTCCCTTAGATAGGACGGTCCCAGAAGGCCTCTGTAAAGAAATGACGTTTGAACAGAGACCTGACTGAAGTGAGGCAGCAAGCCCTGTGAATCTGAGGGGAGGGAGTTCTAGGCAAGGGAACCCCAAATGTGAGGGTTCTGAGGCAGGCGTGTCCTTCCAGGAAGAGCAAGGAGGTCCGTGTGGTTGGAGCAGAGGGAGCCAGGGAGAGAGTCCCAGGGTAGAGGGCAGAGAGCCAGGCTTGGGTAGGATCACCCTGGTAAGACTTTTAGTTCTCCCTAGGGGAGATAGGAGGCAGAGGGAGGAAGGGACACTGATACTGTTCTTATCCACATTTCTAGCAGGTTTTTTTTGTGTGTGTGTGAATAAATGTTTCTCCATTGGTTTGCTTTTAGTCAGTCTCCAGAGTCTTGCTGTAGACAGTCTTGTCATTTTATACTTGTCTCTTTGGGGGCAGAATTCACTGAACTCTTCACACCCTTCTAGCTGGAAACCCTGCTTCCATGACCTTTTAAACGCTTGTTACACTAGTACTGCTCCTTTCTACCTTACTAGGTAAGATGCATTTCCCATTAAATTTGAGACTTTATTTTCTTAATGCAAACATTAAAAAACTGTTTCACATGGTGAATATTTCAGATTAGTTGAACTGTCTTGGTCTCCTTAACAGAATGACACATACATGTGATATTGAAGCACTGAAGGGTATGCATTTCCCCTACAGTGCTGCTCTAGGTGTAGCCCTCCTGTTTTGCTACATGGCATTTCTATATTTCTATTGTCCTTCAGAGTAAGCATAGTCAATAGCCATTGTGATTTTTCTCATTGCTTAGAAAGTGTGCCTGTTTTCTTTCTGAGTTATCTTCTTGTTTTTGATTTCTACCTTAATCACATGCTGGTGAAGTATGTGGTCAAATTTTGAAATATTCCATATGTACTTTAGAATAAAGGTTTATTCTTCAAAGTTAATCTTCTACATATGTTCATCACCATTAAACTTGTCAATGGTGCTATTTAAATCAACATTATCCTTTCTGATTATAATTTGATTGTTTGCTCTAAAAGAAAGGAGTGAGTGGAAACCTCCACTGTGATTTCTCCTAATGTGTTTATCGGTTTTTGTTATATCTACTATAAGGACATGCTATTAAGTATGCCCGAGTAAACGGGACAGTTTCTGATTTTGTAGCAACCACCTTTAATTCTAGTTTTGCATGTTGTCTTAAAGCCTATTTTATGTGCTGTGTAGTATAGCTACATCATTTTGGAGGTTAATATTTGCCCAGTATATTACCACGAGTTTTCTATTAGTCTGTTTATCATGTGTTTTTATTTCTTTCCTACAACCTTTTGGATTTTTTCTCATTCCGCCTACTCACTATTTACTGTTTTAAATTTGCATATTCCATATGTATTCTTTTTTATTAAAATCATTATATTTCTATACATTTGCAATTCCGTATGTATTCCTGTAGTGCTTATCCCAGTTATGTATCATATTTAACATGATCTAAAGTAAACAGTGTGACTCTCCTTCTGGATAATACCAGGGCTTTAGGTCATTCTACATGCTCCTAATTTACATGCTACTCTGTCCACCCATGACCATGCACGTCCCTAGAATCCAGGACTTAAATGTTGTGTCTGTCTCATTCTGAAGAATGGTGGAGAGTATGTGGGATTTGTCGTGTTCTCACTTCTCTGCATCAGCTGCAGCAATTGGAATAGGAACCGTGAGCTTTAAAAGGGAATGAAGACAAACCCATTCCCATCTCCCCACTGGTAGCGCTCACACACAATGAAAACCAGTATTACTGTGTTTAATGCTGATGTGTTTATTAACTTGCCTTTCCCCTTGGTCTCTCCCATTTTCCTCCTCGGTCCCTCTTTACTCTCTCTTATGGGTACTCTCTCTACTCTTGATTTTTTTTAATGATACAGCTTTATATAAATGGGGTTCTACATAATAAACAAGATCTGAAACTTGTTTTCAAGTACTTGTTACCTGGTACAGATACTGCTTCTATAATTATGATGATGATGACAATACTTTTAATTTTTTTGTTTTATTTTTCCTCTGAAGTGTTCCACAGGGTAATTATTTCAGGTTAGCTGAATTGTCTTGGCCTCCTTAACAGAATGACACATAAATGTGATATTGAAATGTACCTTTAAAGTAAACAAAGACTCAATTTCCAACTTATTGTCCCCCTTCCTCCTGCCCAGCATTTACTGTTGATTACAGTTCTCATCTACATCTGGAGATGTCCTCTGTCTCATGGGTGCTTCCTGCTTCTGAATTCTTCTTTCAAATGTCTCCATAAAAAAAATCACAATTTGAGGCATTGATTCTAAATACCAAAGATTTTCCCCCAGTCCAGCTGCCACCAAAAGTCATGTGTCCAGCTGCCACCAACAATGCTTCTAAATGCCAGTCAAGGCATGCTAAGCAAAGTACATGGCATTTTTCTGTGACTCATAATAATAAGTTAAAGCATCTATTGACAGTCATCAAGGATGGAGGGTGAGACAGAGTTTTTTACATGTAAATGAGAAAGGTGCTTAGAAAAACAAGATGTACTTCTGAGCCAGCTTTTGAAATTAATACACAAAATAGGAAGATAGAGTCTAAAAAAGTCTTTGGAATATTACTTTCAATTTGTCAATTTGTATCAAAATATAAAAAGAAAAGTTGTACACATTTTGTTATTAAGTCGAGGCTCAAGGGATATAGTATGAGCTGATTTGGAAAGTATGATCTGAAATTGGAGATCTGATCACCTTTACCTATTTTTTCTTCCTCTTTTCCTCCCACCTACTTATACATTTTTAATCCTGCCCTCACCAAATTACTGTTTCTGTTAATTGAATCTGGTTACTAAAAATGGAGAGTGACATATCTTGTGTATTCAAAACTTGACCCACATCTTTGTGGCCAGGAGCATAACTTGGAAGTTAGAAATATTTTTAAAAGCCCCTGATGTCCTCAGCAATTAATAATAATAATAATAAACAATGACAAATATATATATGTAATGCTTACTTTCTGTGAGGCACAGTATTTTATTTATTTTTAATTTTTAAATGTTTTTATTGATTTCAGAGAGAGGAAGAGGGAGAAAGAGATAGAAATATCAATGAAGAGAGAGAATCATTGATCAGCTGTTTCCTGCATGCCCCTACTGGGGTTGAGCCACAAACCTAGGCATGTGCCCTGACTGGGAATCGGACCATGACTTCCTGGTTCATAGGCTGAAGTTCAACCATTGAGCTACACTGGCTGGGCAAGTATTTTACATAGATTAACTTATTTCATACTTCACACCAGTCTATATTACTGATGAGAAAGCCAAGTTACAGGGAGGTTATGTTTTTTGCCTGTAGTTGAGTAGCAGATCCAGGATTTGAGACAGATGATCTGGATCTCAGAGTTCAGGCTCTAACCCTCCATTTCACAGTGCCTAATGAATTCTTTTATTGTTGTTTTTTTATGGGAGGTGCCAGAGTGTATCCTTTACTGAGAATCTGGCTGTGTCAATAGGTCCACCACCCCAAATTAGGCTCCCATTGCTCCATTCCACACTGCTACGAGTCCCCCCTTGTCCACACCTACTTTCTCAGTCTCTGAATCCCAGAAGTACTTTCTGCTTTCTGTAATTATTGGTGGGATAGAATCTATGTCAACAATTTGTATTTTTGTTTAACTGTATCATGAATCTGTTTTATCTTCCTACTTAGAGTATATAGCATCTGGAAGCTTGAGACTATGTCCTACATTTCTATCTTGTCACCAATCCCTAGCACAATCCTATTGCCTATGTAATATATTGGTAGGTAAATGAGTGAGTAGTAATTGAACAACAAGGATGGAAAGATTGTCTGAATATCTAGGAGAGAAGAGTTTAGCTTAAAAAGGAGGTAGGGATGGAAAAAGAAAAGCAAAGAAAGAAACTACCAGCTTTCAAGTGTACGCATTTCAGACTAGGAAAAAGATAGGATGAACTAACTTGACAATCAGATCTCTTTCTAGTTGAGGGAGAGAAAAGCGGGACTTGGATGCTCCTCTGTGACTGTCTTTTCTCTTGGGTCGATGCTGTATCCTCATCTCATCTCTGCAGCAAAGTCATGTTTTCTATACGCAGGAAGGCCAGCCTGACAGTGCACTGCTGTCAGCCAGAGTCACCATGAAGATGGGGAGAAGGATCTATAAGGGGCTGGCTACATTCTAAGGTGAAAATCACAAGGAAAATCTAAACCTCTTGGAAACAGCAGCAAACTAGGCATTTGCTGAGCTGTACCATCAACCCCCTTTGTTCCAAGAACATTCATTCCTCCACGGAACTTGAAGTTATCTGGCCGGGGGGGGGGGGGGGCGGTGATATCTTGGCAATAGTAGCAGACAGGAGACTTTATTACGTTATATTGGTATTTTTATCGTTGTACCAGATTAGATAAAGTGGAAGCTTGTTTTAATGAAAAAGATGAAAAATTTGCAAACACCTGAAAGGTTCAAGCCAGGCTTGGGTGAATGATGAAACATTTTGCCAAACATAAAATTATGAGATTTTACAGAGAGTACATAAGATTTTAATTTGATGCACATTTTTGTGCCATTAATTTTAATAGTACATTTTAAATCCAATTGAAAGAAACATTTTTTTGCTTTAATCTAATATTCTCCTGCAAGTCACATTTATAGGCAGTATGGAAAAGTTTGCTTTCTCCAATAATGTGTGTTTCTCTCTCCAGACTTCCAGTTAAATTTTATTAGATTACTCTCTAAGCTATTTCTGAAGTAAGCAATTTTAAGCAAGTCTCCCTTCCATCCCAATTTTCTGGCAGACTGTTGTTCTGAGATAACCACAATTAATTCACTAATTTCCTTCATAGACTAATTAGGAGCTGTTATCAGATTACTCTGAAATTAACTGGAAAGAGTTCTTAGGATAGTTTTAACAAACATGAGCTTTTGGCAAAGTAAAATGTTGCTTTGAATTATTTTTAACTTGCCTATCATGGAAAGATTCTAGCTGCAACTCCTACATAGTTGTTGATAATTGCTCACAAACCCAACAGCAAGTTGTTCTTTATAAAACATTTCATGAACATGTTCCCTTAAAGCTAGCTCACTGCATCCCTCCCCAGTGAACATGTGTGTTCTCACCTGCTTGGCAGATCTATATCCACTTGAATGTAGATGCCTGAGACTGTCACTGATGGGCTTTAAGGTCATTTGCATAATTCGTCTTCTGCTTTCATGCACACTGAACAAGTTTTTGATTATGTATAGGCTTTCTAAATAGACTTGCAAAGAGAATGCACTTATTTATGAGTGACCCTGGGTATTGTGGTCTACTCTTTTTCATTGACACTTTGGTGGATGCAGTGGTCTTTTGTGAGTTTGATTAATATGAGAGAATGGTGTTAGTCCTTTAGAAAATGATGAACTCTTGGTACAGTGACAGAATAATGATTTTAGACTCTAGAAACTGGATTGTACCAAGGAAATGGTGATATCTACCTAAAGGAGCAGCTCATTGCTCCAGGTGGCTCTGTAAATCTACATGGATACAATTGGCTGGCCATGTGACTATGAAGGACTGGCTTCCTTAGCACATCTGCAGTGGCTTCATTGACTCTCTCTCCCCCTAGCCTGTCAGATTGTGGAGGGAGGAGGGTCTCCTTGTTTGGCAACTCCCTTCCTGGGTAAAGCAGAGTAGAACTCAGTCTTGGTCCAGCTTCATGGAATAATTCTGCCATTCTATGCATGGTTTAACTTTACTTTTACCTCTGTCTGATCTAATTTTCAGAGATGAGACACATGCTGCCTACACTTTAACCCTGAACTTACCTGCTAAGTATTACCAAATATTACCTTAGTACTTCATGTAATATCACCAAAGACAGATGTGAATTACCTCTAGTATTTGTTATATACAGAATGACATATGTAAAGTTACTACTTCAGGAAACATCACTCATTGGTCATACATATGCATATGTAGACATCCTTTCTTCATGAAGTTTCACAAATGAATTCTTTCCCTTCTATTTCTATCAATATCTGCATAGAGAAGATCTTCATTGGCTCATGGACTTGCAACAGATTATTTCTTAAATGCCTTTTGTATAGTCATAGAACTCTGGCCTGGGAACCAGAAGACACAGACCATAAATAAGTGTGAACATGAACAAGTCAGTCACCTACCTGGACCTTAGTTTTTTTAAATAGAAAAACATGGGGATAGACTAGAATACTTGCAGAAGCCCTTGCTGCACTAAAGGGGAGTTGCTTTGTCAGTTCCCCTATCCCCACCTCCACCCTAAAGAGTCCAATGGCTTTTTACTTTTTATAGAAGAAACTTTAGGATTTTAGGCCTTTATATTCTGGGCAAAACGATTTGATCTCATTTTATTGATGGTTTTACACACATGCCTTACATGATGGCTCTTCCTTCTTTGCTCCTGCTGCTCTTCCTACCTCTTGCCTCCTCTGTGCTTAACTGGGTCTCAGTCTTCCATCAACCTCCGAATCAGGTTCTGTAACAGTAACACCCTCCATCATCTGCCAGGATCCACAGTGATTTGTCTTCCTTGAGCTCCCACTGGGCCTATATATGTGTTCCTGGAAAACCGTGTATACCAAAAGTACCAGAACTCGTGGGGAAAACAGATTTGGTGCAGATCATGCAAAACCGTGTGACCACAGCACTAATGAAAACAAAAATAATCCCGATCTTAGCTATTGTAAATAGCACTGCTATGAATATAGCAGTGCATATATTCTTTCAAATTAGTGTCTTGGGTTTCTTTGGATACATTCCCAGAAGTGGGATCGCAGGGTTAAAAGGCAGTTGTATTTTTAATTTTTTGAGGAAACTCCATACTGTTTTCCACAGTGGCTGCATCAATCTACATTCCCACCAACAGTGCACGAGGGAGGAGGGTTGGGAGGCTGGATGAAATAATGTGAAGGGCTTAAGCAAAAAACTATATATATATATATATATATATATATATATATATATATATATGTATATATAACACATAGACAAAGATAACAGTGTGGTGATAGCCAGAGGGAAAGGGGGTAGGGATAGGTGAAGGTGGGTAAAGGGGGGGGGGTAAATGGGGACTTTGCTTTGGGTGATGGGCACATTGCACTGTGCAGATGATGTTTTGTTGAGCTGTGCACTTGAAACCTTTATGGTTTTGTGAACCAATATCACCTCAATAAATTCAATTAAAAAAGAATAATCCTAATATTAGTTTTAGTAGAGTTTCAAAAGACCAGTTAAATTCCTAAAAAATGAGAAATACTACAGTAAATGTAGGATTTTACCTAAAAAACACTTCAATAATAGGAGGGTGCGGGTAGATATACGGTGAAAGGGAGGCTGCTGAGGAAGGGAGATCAGAACAATATGTACACTGATCTGGGAGAACCTGGAATAGCCCTTCTAAGGTGCATGACCTAATGGGCAAATGTACAGTCACTTGCTGTCGGCAGTGGTGCAGTGTGTGTGAGTTCATCTGCTAATACTTGACAACATATTATGAATGGGCTAAAAACAACCACGTGTAAACCAATGCAACTTCCATATTTATTCTGAGATCATTCATTTACTGATCCTGTATAAGCTATTTTGCATTATGGTAACAGACATTGTACTAACACAGATTATGCTCTTCTTCTTCTTTTTTCTTTTTTAGGTATTTTATGTGTTACCAGCAGATATTTTAATGATTTTACTTTTTGTTTTGTTTTTAATGATTTTAATAATAACAAAAAAGGGCTAAGGCATATGAAGAATTTCCCTGGGTATTCAGCCTGCTAATTTGTCTTCTTTACAAACCATTTCTGAAAACAAGTACTTTCAGAATGGGAATCTCTTTAATCTCTTGTAGTAAGCTCTTTGAAGAGGAAGGGCACCGAGAACTGTTTAAATTCCCTGATGCTATTCCCTAGTTTTGACCTAGAGGGTGCTTAATATGTGCCTAATTAATGACTGATTGCCCAACACACATACACACACAAGTATAATTAGGAGTAAATACTATTTAACTCAGTTACCTTTACACCATCATTCTAAATATTTCTCTTACCAGTCAGGGATAAAATTATGCAAATGAATGAGCAGGTTTCGCATTCAGTAAATCATGGAAGGAAAAACTATGTATTCCGTCTTGCTGAATTTGTTGTTGTTCTGGTTAGACAGGAGGGGCGACTCCTGAGGGAAATCGCCATGGTACCAGGCGCTGTGGACCTGCAGGAAAATAAGCATTTCCAGAATTCTACCCTAAGGAAACGAAAAGCGTAGATGGCAAAGGAGAGAAGTAGCAGCTATGTAGAGTCGTGTCTCTCTCCCACACGTGTGCGGGATCCAGCACGCGGGCCGGGCCTAACAGCATATGGCGTTGGTGTGGGTAACTTCAATGAACGCGTGTTGGTGTCATCACGCACTGGCACGCGTGGTAAAATCCTCTGCTGACAGGTTCTGTGTGCTGCCAGTGAACATGGTGCTAAACTGTATCACTCTGAAAATAATCCGAGTAAGAAAATATGATTCCTGTCTCCATCCTCTGACAGAATGTTGACAAAGTGCTCCCTTAGGGTCTCACAAGCTATGTGTAAATCAGCATCTTGTAAGTTGAGAAAAAAAGAGAAAACAGTACACACAAAACACATTTTTTTAGAATCCGGGGGGGGGGGGGTTGGTGTCCCTCAGATCCCACTTCAGCCAAAGAGAATTTGCTGCCAGGGCAGGTGAAATTGTTAGCTTGTTTCCAGGGAAAGGGATATTGCTATAGGAAACTTAAAAATGATGCTATGGGATGCCCTAACTGGTTTGGCTCAGTGGATAGAGCATCGGCCTGTGGACTCAAAGGCCCCAGGTTCGATTCTGATCAAGGGCATGTACCTTGGTTGCGGGCACATCCCCAGTGGGGGGTGTGCAGGAGGGAGCTGATCGATGTTTCTCTCTCATCGATGTTTCTAACTCTCTATCCCTCTCCCTTTCTCTCTGTAAAAAATCAATAAAATATATTTTTAAAAAAATGATGCTATGGGGCTGCCTAGGAGACTCTTTTCATGAGCAGGGATACTCACAAAAGGTGACACATTCCATTTAAACTGGGTAAAAAGGAGCAATTGAAGAGAGGTACATTTCTGGGAATACTTTGGGTTATGGAGCATGGAACCTCAGAGTTCCAAATATGGACTTGGTTTTGCTGTGGCAATTAGCTTCCAGCAGGCAACATCTGTTTTCTGCTAGACATGACTAAAAATGTGACATCAATGACAAATACACTGGGAGTTGCAGTCCAAGCCTGAGAGCTTGAGGTCTTGGTAGTTATCAATGTTACTAGCTGGTTCTCAGAAGAATGAATTTCAAAACCTACTAATTCTATGGTCATTTCTCCTCATTTAAAAGTATTAAGGAAGTGGTTCCTCTTATTAGGTTATTTTCCCCTTGTGCTTTATAAATTTTAGGCAGTATTATCTCTTTAGATTGTGAAGAACATGACACGTGTCAGTGTAGTTTCTATTCCAAGCACTTGTTGCTGTTTGATTCAATGTTCACTGAGCATCAGAATCACTTGGGCAGACTTAGAAAATACTGACATCCAGGCCTTACCCTTAAAGATTCTGGAACAACTGAGCTGTAAGCTTTTGAGGTTCTAAGATGCGGCTGGGACCAAGGACAATCTGATATAAACCACACTTGTGAAGGTAATATATTAAAAGGACAGTGTCTGTTATGAATAGTTTTTCAGTTAATGGTAGTGATGATGATGGTGATGGAGGTGGTGGAGGAGCAGGAGGAAGGAAAGAAGGAAGAGGAGGAGGAGGAGGAGGCAGAGGAGGAGGAGGAGAAATAAGTGCCATTCTGGCTGACAATATCTTAAGTCACAACTTCCTTGTAGGCAAGAATGACATTACCACTGTTTTCTGTCAGCTTATTCTTAAAAACTGAATTCCCTTGTTCATCCAGGTGATAAATAGATTCACCTGTACTTCTTGGATTTTAAGTCCCTGTTCATTCTAAGGTGCCTCATCAAATTGATAGTAGTTCTTTTTGAGGAAGAGGGGGATCATGGGTGAAAGAAACAAATTTGCACCTTACTACAAATCACATTCTATTTCAGAAATAGTAACACATGGGGAAAGAGTTTGGTAAAAACGAGAAAATAGCCCATGACTTTCCCTTCCTATTAAAGTTGAAGGATCCTCACCCAGTAACATTAGCCTAAGTAATGATGGGAGTCTACAGGGAAATATTGATCTTTATAAGCAACATAATGAAATCACCAAGTTCAGAGAAAAATAGATTTCCTCTCTTTCTCTCTCTCTCTCTCTCTCTCTCTCTCTCTCTCTCTCTCTCTCTGCATTTTAATAGAATCCAAATCAGTGATCTCTAAGAAGCACCTTTGCCAACTTCATTGCTGAAAGTGCTGCTACAAGTCATCAAAATGCTGTTTGGTCAGCCACCTTCAATCACCTTTGATGGGGAAAGCTACTAAAGAGCATAAGCTTCTAAAGACACAAAAGTAAAACAAGCAAACTAAACTGTTAAATTGAAAAGAAATGTTCTTCAAGTACAACTAACCTAAGAAAAAGATGTCGCATATTAGCTACAGGTTGAATTATTTACTAGCTTATCAGGTAAAAAAGTTCATTTATTTGGTCTGATAACATAAATTACATTTCAAACCTTGAAAGTTCTTCTAATTTAGTGTTACTTTTGGATCTCTCTCTCTCCCCCTCTCCCTTTTCCCGCCTCCCTCTTTCTACTAACCTTGAAATAATTATGATCTCAACATAACATTAAATTACTCAAGACAGTAACCTTGTGTCTGTAAAAGATATCACCTTATAAATGATTTTTAATTAACCATTTGATCTTTTTCTTTCCCTGGAGTAATCCCCGTTTATAATTGTTCTTGTGTTTCACATATTATAATATTAGAAGGATGTCAACTACAGGACTTTCTCTTGCTGAACTATACAGGCAAAGTAAAACCATCTGTCTCTTCAGCAATAGATAACCATCTAATGGTATTGTTCTGTCTCTGAGGGCACAAAGAAACCCGAGAAATTCTTAATATTTTCTTTGGAAATATTAATTTTCTATACATACTCTTACTTATTTGCTATTAAGCAATTTTATCCCTACTGCAAATATAAAATCAGAATATCTAACAAACAGTGTAAGAGTACATGCACCAAGTTTTTGCTGTACCCCATAACCCCTATGTTCTTATTTTTGGAAGACATTCAAATATATGAGACTTGAACATTTGATGTAAGCTTTTCATTATGAGTATGACAATTGAGGAAAGCAAAAAAAGATTGTATCTGCAATTTTTTTGGCAAACTACCTATTGTGAAAGCATCTCTCTCCACTCCCAGCTTTATTAAGGTATAATTGGCATATAATGTGTAAGTTTAAGATGTACAGTGTGTTGATTTGATACATTTATATATTGCAAAATGACTACCACCATAGTATTAGCTAACATCTCCATCATGTCACGTAATTATCACTTCTTTTGTGTGGTGAGAACATTTAAGAACTAGGAGCAATTTCAAGTATATAATACAGTATTATTAACTATAATTGCCATGCTCCACATTAGTTCTCTACAATTTACTCTTATAACTGAAAATTTGTACCCTTTGACCAACATCTCCCCATTTTCCCTACACCCATTCCCACCCCTGATAATCACTTTTCTACTCTTTCTGCAAGTTAGACTCTTTTAGATTTCATATATAAGTGCTTTTTCTTTCTCTGTTTGACTTATTTCAGTTGGCACAATACCCTCAAGATCTATCACAAGTGGCAGGACTTCCTTCTTTCTTATGGCTGAATAATATTCCGTTGTACACATATGCCACATCTTTTTTATCCATTTATCCAAGACAGATACTTAGATTGTTTTCATATTTTGGTTGTTGTTAATAATGCTCAATGAACATGGAGTGCAGATATTTCTTCAAGACCTCATTTTCATTTCCTTTGGTTATATACCCAGGAGTGGGGTTGCTGGATTATATGATAGTTTAATTTTTAATTTTTTGAGGAACCTCTATACTGTTTTCCATAGTGGCTGTCCCAATTTACATTCTCAGCAACAATGGCCTTGGCCAAGTAGCCCATTTAGTTAGAGTAGTGTTTCCCAACCTTTTTTTGGCTATGCCCCACCTAAGCATCTCTAAAATCCTGATTGCCCTCTCCAACCCCCGCCCCCATTGACATATAATTCTTATTATTCAAAAAGTCAACTTCTATTCACATGGAGGAAGCCTAAAAGCCCATTAACTTAGTCTAAACAAGCTTCCAAAGAACATAGCATCCATGAAAGAGAAAAATAAAAGAACAAAAGGACAGTTGAAGTACTGAGGAAGAAATCACTAAGAAATTGTTAAAAAATAATAATAATATGAAATGATATGAAAAATAGCAAAGTTTCAAAACATATAATAGAGAACGGAAATGCATAAATATGTTACAATATATATTCACATACTGTATATGAGGCCCCTAGAACCATAAGAAATGCAAAAAATTCACTGTTAACACTTGGGTTGCGGGTGAATTTCCCGCCAAAATATAAGATGGCGCGTTAAAATGCCTATATCTTTTGAAGTATGGGTTCGATTGAAATGAAATATTTGGTAATACGCAGTTACAATCGGCCCGAGTTTACACGTTTCCCGCACTCCACCGCAAATCTATATGAACCGAGTTTAAGACGGCTCCCGCGGAGTACGCGCAATTCACGCGAGCCAACTTAACTCGTTTCCCGCAACCCAAGTGTTAATAACTCATTCTTGTACGTGCCCCACATCTGGAACTACTGGGTTAGAGCATTGTCCTGATATGCCAAGGTTGTAGCAGGGCACATATAAGAATCAACTAGCAAATGCATAAATATGTGGAACAATGACTCGATGTTTCTCTTTCTCTCAAAATAAAATTTGAAGCACCTTCTCAACAGCAATGCACAGGGTTCCCTTTTCTCACATCCTCACCAACAGTTATGTCTTTTTTATAGTGGCTATTCTATAGGTGTGAGGTGATATTGTGGTTTTGATTTGCATTTCCCTCATGACTAGTGATGTTGAGTACTTTTTCACATATCTGTTGGCAACTTGTAAGACTTTTTTCCTCCCTCTGTTTTTTTTTTAAAGAATATTTTTCTTTGATTTATTTTTTTCAGTTTGAAAATAATATGCTTAGGTATAGTTTTTATTTACCTTTTTTTTGGTGTTCTCTGAGCTATTAGATCTGTGATTTGGTGTCTGATGCTAATTTGGGAAAATTCTGTCATTATTACTTTAAACATTTCTTCTGTTCTTTTCTCTCTTTCTTCTTCTGATAATCCCATTACATTTATGTTACACTTTCTATAGTTGTCCCATGGTTCTTGAATAGTCTCTTCTGTTTTCCTTCATCTTTTTCCTCTCTGATTTTTAGTTTTGGAAAGTTTCTATTGACATATTCTCAATGTCAGATTTTTTTTTTCTCAGCCATTTCTAGTCTGCTATTGTGGCCATCAAAAATATTCTTCATTTCTGTTATAGCGTTTTTTACTTCTAGCATTCTTTTTTATTTTTTTCTAGAATTTCCATCTCTCTGCCTACATTACTCATGTGGTCTTTCATGTTGTCTAATTTTCTATTAGAGCGCTCAGCAAATTAATCATAGTTGTTTTGAATTATGGATTTCATAATTACTACATCCCTGCCATATTAGAGTCTAGTTCTGATGTTTTCTCTGTCTCTGTGATTTTATCTTTTTGTTTGGCTTGTAATTTTTTTGCTCAAAGCAAGACATAATGTAATGGATAAAAGGAACTGCTATAAAGAAGCCTTTGGTGGTGTGGTGGTAAGGTGTGGGGAAGGGGAAGCATTCTATAGTCTTGTAATTACATTTTAGTCTTTTAGTGAGTTGTGCCCCTGGACTGTGAACTTCAGTGCTTCTCAGATGCCTACCCACCCCCCACCCCCAACTTAGGTGGACAGGATGGCTAGAATTGGCTGGAGTTGGGTATTTTTTTCCTCCAAGGTCAGTTAGGCTTTGATAAAAACACAGTAAGTTAGGGCCTGGTAAACCAAATTCTAGAGGGGAAGATTTTGATAAGAAGAACAGAATGCTCTGGTGTGTTTTAAAATACATCCAGCTCCCCTGGATGGAAGCCCTGAGGGCATGTTTTCTCTGATTTTCACTTTGAGAACCAGGTAGAGCTCCTGTAGGTAAAACCACACAGATAAAACTCAAGACTTCTTCACATTGAGGTTTTCCCACCCTGGCACGGGTTTCTGGGGAGGTTCATCCCCCTGGGTCTCTGCTCTGACAAGTCGTGATTCTCTGTATTCTCCTGTCAGCCTCTCCAATTTTTGGAGCAGTGGTTTGCCCTGGGGACTCGCTTCTATGACAGATCTCAGAAGGAATGTTGATTTTTCAGCTCGTTTAGCTTTTTACCTGTTAGGACAGAGTGCCAACTTCCAAGGTCCTTACAGCTGGACTGAAAACCAGAGTCTCATATTGTCCTTTAAATGTTAGGTTTATTCCTAGGCATTTAATATTTTTATTGCTATTGTAAATTGTCTTTTCTACCATTACATATTCTAACCAATGTTAACTTATACACAAAAACTATTGTTTTCTGTATGTTAATTTTTTCCTGTTACCTTATTAAATTCTATTATTGTTTGTAATAGTTTACAGTGGATTTTGTTGGTTTTCCAGGTATACAGTCATGCCTGTTTGCCACTGTACAGCCAGAATACGATGGGAATGATGGCCCCTGGGGTTGTGAAACATGGTGGACTCGCTGATTCATGTCAGCTGAAAGAGAGACCATTTACCTTACCCTTTACCATGTTTATACATTTCATTTCCTTGATTTGCCTAATTGAATTGTCTAGTTCCTCCAGAACAATATAAAAATAACAGTAGAATTCTTTACATTTTTACCTTGTTGTTGACTTTAAAGGGGCAATATCACTATTGTTTTCTATTAAACATGATGCTATTATCATGGTAAAGATATCTTGAATTTTTTCTATGTTTTAAAATTATTTTTTTTTAAAAAAATCAGATATAGAAAAGATTTTTGAGTACAGGTGATATTTGAGCTATGGATGCCATCATAGTTGCAAGAAAAGCAATTGTGTATATAGAGAAATGAAAGGACTATAGATTAAACCTGAGAAAATACCTGTATTTCGATGGTGGAAGAAGAGAGGAACTGCAGAAGCAGTCAGAGGAGAGTCCAGGTCGAGATAAAACTGCCTGATAGTATTTTGAAAGCTTGTCAGCACTATTTGTGGAAATGTAAGCTATTTATGCTTGAACAGAATTCCCAGCGACCAGTAGAGTAGCAAAATCAGGATATTGTTTCTTTGGTTTTGAAGAATGAGTATTGGCTTTGTAGAATTGCTGCAGAAGTTATAAGTGATGGATGAAATAAAAAAACATCTCTGTGTGCTGCAACATTCCATTCAGAGGCAATCAGACAGGCCCACTGAGCTCAAAGCCCAAGATGAAGTAAAATGAAGGCCTTCCTCCACATTCTGAAACACTGAGCTATTTCTTGTTTTCCTAATGTTTCACAAAATTACATCTGTTACTCTGGAGAGACACCTCACATCAGCTCTAGGATAACAACATAAAAACACGACTCGCAATTGTGCAAAGTTTCCTCAGAAATGATTCTGCATAATGCATATTTTAGCGATGCTCTTTGAAGAAATGGTAAGTTCACTAAATTGGAAAGTATAGATGGAGGCACCTGAATAATTGTATCACAAGTGAGATCTTACATATTTTGGATATAGATAAATATGTAAATTATAATGTTGAAAGAATCCAGAGAAGAGCTTCATTTACGTTGAGAATGTCCTATTACTTGTCTTTCCATTTTCCTTCTTTAGCTAATATTTCTCTATCCAGGGAGTTCATTAATTACCTTAGAGATCTTTTTGACATATATTGTAAGTTTAGGGTATTATTATTTAAAGTCATTCTTTTACCTAGTTATGTAACTACTTGTGGGCCCACCAGAAGTTGATTGGCAAGATCTGTTTTCATGAGGATTTTCTTTTGGAGAAAGGAGAGAGGACAGAGCAGAAAGGCACAGAGCCTGTGGAAGAGAAGGAGCATGGAGAATATGGAAGAGATTGGTCCCCATCAATCAGCCCAGCCCCCAGGATTTCTAACTGAAGTATAGGAAGGAAAGGGCTGCCAGAATAAGCTCTCTGTATGAACCATTCTTTTGAGATACCGGGTTGTAGACATCATGGATTTGGTTCTGGTGCCAAGGAGATATTTTGGTAGAAAGCTTTGGACACATTTCCTTGAGTTTAAACCCCAGCTCTGCAAATGTCTGGCTTTGTGACAAATAAATTACTTCACTCAGCCTCAGTTTCCCATCAGTACTAGTTTTTTGTAGCTGCCATAGAAAATTACCACAAACTCAGAAAACAAGAGAAATTTATATTCTCACAGTTCTGGAAGCTGGAATTCGAAAATCAAAATCTTGGTGAAGCCATGCTCCCTTAGGAGGCTCTGGGGAGAATTTGTTCCTTAACTCTTTTAGCTTCTGGTGGTCACTGGCATTTTCAGATTTCTTGCCTTGTGGTACCATCATTCCAAACTCTGGGTCGGTCTTTCTCTCTCTCTCTCTCTCTCTCTCTCTCTCTCTCTCTCTCTCAATTTCACTCTGCCTCTCTCTTAGAAGAGGCACTTATGATGGAATTTAGGGCCCACCTAGATGATCTACCAGTTCAAGATCCTTGATTTAGACACATCTTCACAGACTTTTTTGCTTTATAAGGTAATATTTGTAGGTTCCAGGGATTAGGCCCTGAAGGTTTTGAGTGGTCAGTATTCAGTCTATCACAACTTCCTACAAAGTGGAGATAATAAAAATGATAACAACCTCCTAGTTTTGTCAAGATAAAGGAGAAAACACAGGTAAGTTCTTTAGCATCATTCCTGACATAGTGTAAACAGCCATACGTTTTTATTCTTCTCACTAAAGTGTAAGCTCTTTGTAAGCAGTTACCACATCCTCTTTGCACACCATTGTAGCCCTGGTGGCCAGTCTAGTGCTAACAACAATAAGTATTTGTTAAAAGAAGTATAGTAAAAAGGAATGTTTTCCCCAAATTTGTTTGCTCAGAATGCATCATGGGTACACTGGGGAATCTGGAGGGTGTAGTAATACTTTGGTGAGTTGATGTTTGCTTCATTGGGGCCATTGGGAGATAGTGCCTTTGAGGGGGAGGTAAGGGGAGATAAATATTGATAGTGGCTGTTGATGTTCAATGTTTTCAAGTACTGCATGGCTGGTAGTGGCAAGGAGGCTATCTGTAAGTGGCCCAGATTAGGTTTTTGGTTTGGAGCAGATCAAGGTGGACAGAACTAATTGTGAGCTCATATGAGACACCAAAAGGGATTCCCCCAAATACTTAAGTGGAATTTTGCTGGAATCTGGGAGTCGTGTGTTAATAGAAAGGAGCAAGATCTTGATTTAAAACTAACCAATGCAATAAGCACGTTTGTTAACAGTCATATCTGGTTCATAATTTGCTTTCTAATTCTGTTGTTTCTTTTTCATTTACCTACTTTTATTTCTAGTAGTTCTTTCTTCTGATTACAATAGTTCCTATTGCTTTTGTCCTCTTATGGTGGCCTGTGTCTTCTTACATAGTTTTTAAACTAGAGCAATAAATCTTCAGTCAATGGTTGCACTCAGCATTTTGATTGATTAGTCTGCTATTCAAATACAGTTGAAAATTGGCATCCCACTTTTAACCATAGCTATAAAAATGAAACATGGATTTAGAAGTCTTTAGTGGCAACTGTCTAAGGATGACCATGTAATTTATTGTCCAAATCAGGATACTTCCAAGAGTGAAAGGGAGGACTATTAATAATTACCCCAAGACAGTCTCAGACCAATCAGGATAAATGATCACCCTATGTAAAGTCCCAAGTCGTTACTTGATGAAGGTCTGGGTGTTTTCTCTCTTCTCTCAGGACATATCTGGCCACATCTGGGGGAGAACAGTGCCTAGACTCAGACCTACCCACTAATTTAGGGAGTAACCCCAGCTGAAAATGCAGATGCAGTGATCAGTTCGGAAAGCTAAATCTAGCATCCAGATGGTCTAGCAACATTTCCCAGGTGAGCAGACCACTTATCATAAGAGACCAAGATAAAGCGTTAAATTCTACCAGAAAGCAGAAATGGGAAATCCCATGAGTGATGGTTGGCAATAAAAACAGGCAGGTTATCCGAATATGGGCTCAAGAAGGAGTGTCAGAATCATGTTGTTAAAAGACAAACGGGACCACCAAGAAGGGCAGAACCTCAATGGATTAAGTTGAAGAAAGATAAAAGTAGATAACTTTGGTTCAGAAGAAGCTGAGGTCATGAAACAAGTGTGTAGGAAAGGTGCATACTCTGTCTGAAGAAAACAGTCCAGAGAAAAGGTTTAGAATACAGTGAGTCAGGAAAAATTAAGATCATGCATAGGAAGACAAAGAAATGGCAGTAAGACATGGACATAGAATATTCCCCTGATGACAGCAACTAAGTAGAAAGCCAGATCCACAGGGACAAATGCTAAAAATTGTAATTCAGCAAGAAGATTTTGTTGAATTATGGATTGCTGTGCTTCCCTTTCTCAAATGTTCTAAAAGTGGTCATATAATTTTTAAAATTAAAAAGTTAATTGGGAAAACTGTCTTTCAGAAGACACTTCCCATTCTATTCCCCTGCCCCCTTCTTCCCTCCATCAGTGATGTCTTTATAGCCTACTAATGGCCTGGTGCATAAAAATTCATGCACTCGGGGTGGGGGGGGGGCCGGGAGAGGGTGGTCCCTCAGCCTGGCCTGCACTCTCTTGCAGTCCAGGACTTCTCAGGGGATGTCCGACTGGCAGCTTAGACCCGCTCCCTTGGGGATCAGGTCTAAGCTGGCAGTCGGACATCCCTCTGGCAGCCTGGGAGCCCTTGGGGGATGTCTGACTAATGGCTTAGGCCCGCTCCTCCTGGGAAGTGGGCCTACGCCATTAGTTGGACATCCTTAGCGCTGCCATTGGGGCTCCCACCACCACTGCTGCGCTGGCCAGCCATGAGCCAGCTTCTGGCTGAGTGGTGTTCCCCCTGTGGAAGTGCACTGACCACCAGGGGGCAGCTCCTGCCTTGAGTGCCCCCTCGTGGTCAGTGCATGTCATAGCGACTGGTAGTTCCGCCATTAGGGTCAATTTGCATATTACCCTTTTATTATATAGAATTATCAGTCTCCTTTGCCAAATATCCTTTTTCCTTATTGTCACATGGAATCTTTTCTAGAGAGAAGCTCATTTCAGCAATATCAGACCACATAGCATGAGACTCACAGCATCCTCTCTGTAGGTGTTATTGAATGTTTGTTGGAGTGTCTTGCTAAATCTGCGGAGGCATTTGCAAATATCCAAGCTGCTCTTCCCATTCTCAAATGTCTGGTGGAATGATGGGATGTAGGAAGGCAATGCAGAAGTTGAACAGCAATAAATACAATTGCTGTGGGTTGTTACCTCCCAGGATGCAGAGCAAGAGCAGTTGGGAAATTTTAATTCATTTTAAAGCTGGAGTTCTTCCTAAATGGATCATATTGGGTTCACAGCTGATCTTAATGGGGGATGGTACAAAAGGTAAAGTAAATCAAGAGATTATGAGCAGAGGAATCTCCTACTGCCTTTATATCCCTCTCTTGCTGAATCCCTACCTACTCTTAGGCTTCTGGTTCCCAGAATGTCCAAATAAAATATCACTTAGGACTTTGTCCCTATGGATGTGATTTGATGATTGGCCTGAGACATCTTTAGCTAGGAGCCACTTAGTTCAACGATAACATAAAATTTGTCGTTCTGTCCAAGGTTGGTGAGTATGCTATGAGAGAATAAGGTCCTTTGTTCCCTTCACCCCATCTGATCCTTCACATCCTTACCCATGTGGAGGAGGGGGACCTCCAACATCATAATACATCAAAGTTGTGGTAGGTAAGGCAACTTGAAGCTAGAAAGAGGTCTGTGGAGGCAGGAATACGACCAGGAGTGCTCCCAACCTTATTACAGAGGCAGTGTCAGGACAAAGCCC
Organism: Myotis lucifugus; assembly: GCF_000147115.1. NCBI lineage: Eukaryota > Metazoa > Chordata > Mammalia > Chiroptera > Vespertilionidae > Myotis > Myotis lucifugus. Next base: position 45,861,013 of record NW_005871048.1, on the reverse strand, counting down.
CTGGAACTAATCCCTTGATGAGAGGGATTTCAGGCCGGCATGGTGTTGATTTTGTATAAACTGAGAGGCAACTTAATAGGAAAAGTAGAGGTGTGCTTTTAATCTTCACTCATTACTTGCATCTTGTGTCTGCTGGCAACAGTCTGATCTTTATTTTGGTATGGGGCTGAAACGGGACCCCTTCTGGATGTTGGGTGTTCTTGTTAGATGTTTCCACACTGAGAAAGAGCAGAGTCCCTGGCGTGGGCCCAGCGGACACAGAGAAGAGCATGCTGGGAGATATTTCCTACTTCTCTGCTGAAGGGCCCCATGGAATGAGTTTACAAGCCCCTGCCCAATTTTGTCCCCATTCCCAAGGCAACCCTCAGAGTAGTCATAGGGAGCTGGGCTAAGGACATTCTAGGAACAAAATGTATGAGAATGATAGTGGCAGTCTGCTAAATTCCTGCGATGTCAAGGTGAAACGTACACTGATTTTTCTTTTTCATGTTGCTGCCATTGTCTTGGAGTGTGAGCATTCAACTTTGATTAAAATGTGCCCTTTCCAACCACCAGTTTATTTGTGCTTCAGTCAAGACAGACGAATCCCTTAGAAGATACTATCAGGCCAGTGCAGTAAGAATGATTATGAATCTGTGACAATTTCCAGACAGAGAGGTCTGAAGTAGTTGACATGTCATTGCTCAGAATTCAAGAGCATTGGTGGAAGTCTTGAAAATGGAACAGATTTTTCTGAACCTTTTACTTGCATCAGCATTAATTAGCCTTCTTTTTATTTTTATTTTTAAATAGGGCATTCATCTCCACATTTATGTGTAAAATATATTTTTCAGGATGCCTACTATAATTTTTGCTAGTCACTTATGTAATAAATGTATGATATTTTTGAGGGCAGCTTTTATTCACAAACAAACCAGTTCCAATTTGCCTGGGTCTGCAAACCTGCATAGGAAGAGAAAGGGCTATGAAAGAAATGAGCAGACTCCATGCTCTTAGTCTCCACGTATGATCCCACCTCAAGCTGCTCACAATGACCTGTGCATTCTGCTCTTTCCATTATTCATATTTGCAAATAGGACAAGTAATGCCTGCCCCACACAGCTCCAGGGCTGTTTGCTGACAGAGTGAGATAAAAATGAGGAAGCTTGTTGAAAGCGAGGCCTCTCGTAATTGTTTTTCATAGATAAGGCAGAAAAATCAACCCAGTGGAGCCCCAAGGTTCATTAAGTCAATCCTTGAAAGAACAGATTGCAGTTCTAGAAGTTCCTTCTTAAAATACGTATTGTTCAGAATCACTGATGCATACTTTTCAGTGGAGTCAGTTAGATCATGCAGAACTATAATTAAAAAGGGCTGACTACCCAGCCAGCATGGCTCAGTGGTTGAGCATCGACCTATGAATCAGGAGGAGGTCACAGTTCGATTCCCAGTCAAGGCACATGCATGGGTTGCTGGCTTGATCCCCAGTGGGGGGCATGCAGGAGGCAGCTGATGGATGATTTTCTCTCATCATTGATGTTTCTATCTCTCTCTCTCCCTCTTTCTTCCTCTCTGAAATCAATAAAAATATAAAGAATACATTAAACAAATAAAAAGGGCTGACTTTTATTTTCAATAATATAATGTACTATCTACAGAATACATTCTGTCAAAGAATACAAAAAATGCTTATTAAAATGTATTTAAAAATGGCTAAGCTTGCCGTAAAGGAAATTGTAATAGGCTAGAAACAATGAGAAAGCATGACCTTAGACAGGTAAACAAATGTTGGCACTGGCCTTTGCCTAGAGGCATTGGTCAGAGTAGGTCATACTTTCATAGGTTACACTTATGCATGCGTGGGTAATGGCTGAGTCTGAGGGAAGAGGTCAGATCAATCACCCTTGAATAAAGCTCATTCTCCTGTAAATGCATTAGAAAAAGTCACAGGGGCAGGTGGTGAAGATACTGCCTGTTTTGCCTTAGCTCTGGGTGGAGTGGGGAGAGCACATCTCTCCAGAAAATTCCTAACTTCAGTCCTGCACTCACATGAGTTAGGGGATGGAAATACACTCCCTATGGAACCTGTAGAAAATTTAGTCTAAAGTGCTAATGGACTGGCTGTGCCTCTTGGTACCTGGCAGAAGGAAACATACTTCTCTGGAGGAAAACACTCTAAACTAAGACTTCAAAGAATTCCCTCAGGTAAGTGTTTGAAATCACTTAATAAGATATATTAAAAATAAGCCATCATAAACCAGAGTCCGCCGAAGCAACAAAATAACAGAATCAAACTTTCAAAAAAAGAGATTGTGGAATATTCAGATAACCACATAGACTAGTAAAGTAATCTTGTAATAATATGGCCTAAAGAAATGAAGTCATTGAAAGTATGACAAAGTGTTGACGTTTTTTTAAACTCTGACTTCATTTTAGAAGAGCTCGCAAGAAAATCTCATGTAATGATGCAACAAAGGAATCAAACTTTAATATGGTTACCCCCGTTTTTTAGTACTTGGTTCTATTAGGCAGAGAAGGCATCATCCGACTTCTCCTGGCAGACAGTGTGAAATATAAGATCAAAATGAAGAGCTTTATTTGTGGGATGGTGTGGAAAAAAATAGTGCTAGTATCCTCCCTGTATCCAGGTATGCTATGGATTTCTGGAGTTCTTGGTGCTGCAAAAATATTTTAAAATTTCACAGCCTTGCGGCTGTGTAAAACCAAACATGTTAATGTTTTCAGGTTGTTTTTAAAACTGGTTGCTGTTGTTTGTTTACTTTTTGCTACCCTCCATGGTAAGGAACGACAAAGGCACTAGGATAAGAAAACAAATACTGTCTGACACACCCTCCCAAATATGGCCCAAAAGAATGGTTTTTTAATTTCTCTTGTAAGACACCAGTTGTTATTTCAGTCAGAATGACTACTTTTCTGTTTTAGCCTCTTCTCACAGCCAGCTTGACAAGAATGACATTGTTTAAATAGATTTTATTGCAATTCTTCAAATGAGGGGTTGTTCAAGTTTATTTATTTATAATTACTATTTTGCAAATTGCATTTTGCCTTTGTATTGCTCTGCTGATTTGATGCAAATCACTCTAATCTTGAAGCCCTTAGAACTGCATTTACTTTAAGCATTACAAATTATGAATTCCACAGCTATACTTGTTAGATTCTTATGCTTTATAGGGTTTTCTAATTATTGAAAAAATATTTCCAAAACATTAATGTATATGCTAATGCCAAAATTAGATGATCTTTAAAGTTAATCCTCAGTTTTTCAGCTTCAAAGAAAAATCGTGCTCCTTTTTTGGCATAAACTTTCCCATTAATATGGTATAGTTTAAAATATTTTTATTGTAAAAATTTTGAAAATTGATGGTGATTATTATAGTAGAAATCTGGTAATAATATGTAATACAACCACTTCAGTAAAATCATAGATCTAAAGTAACTTGAAAAGAACCATAAGTAGAGAGTGGAAAAAAACATGTCAAATATGGATTCAGGAAAATGTTAAATAAAGTTCAATTAAATTCTTCACATTTGTGCCTCTAGCATCATTCTAGCTTCCGTGAGGCTTAGTAAGAAAGTAAGATATGGTCTTTATAAAGAAATAACCAAGTGTTAAATTGAGGTTAAATTATGAGAGCAGAAAGATGCAAGGGAAGAGAGGTTGGCAAGATCGGAGAAGTTAGGATATAGAATAAATCAGGATCCTTGAAGGACAGTGAGGTACATGTGAAAAAAAGGGGCCAAGGGAGGAATAATGAGGTGAGTGGAACAGAATAAGTATAATGTGTTCTATATCGGAGTGTAATTTTCTTCAAATTCACTCATCCTCAGAGAGCACCTAGTAAAAATCTCCTTTAAAAGGCAAGTTACTTACAACTATATTTGAATTCATATGCAAGGTCTATTAATTTGATACGAGAGGTGAGCCATCATACTTGCAAAAGTATCATAAGGATTTTTATGTAGGTCATTCCTTTTTACATTTTGAAGGTGGGACAACCTAGTTGAAGATTTCTCATTAATCTGGTAGTGGTTGGAAAGTCGCTGCTCTGATTAGAGACCCCTTGATAAACAAATAAAATGGCAATGTCTGCTGGAGTTTTCTCTCAACATGCTTTAGGAGGTGCAGTAACTGGAGGGCAACTCAAAGTTAAAAAAAGAAGCCTTAATCGCCCAGCAGGCATGGCTTAGTTGTTGAGTGTCGACCTATGAACCAGGAGGTCATGGTTCCATTTCTGGTCAGGGCATATGCCCAGGTTGCAGGCTCAATCCCCAGTAGGGGGTATGGAGGAGGCAGCCAATCCATGATTCTCTCTCATCATTGATGTTTCTATCTCTCTCCCTCTCCTTTCCATTCTGAAATCAATAAAAAAATATATTAAAAAAAGAAGAAAAAGAAGAAGCCTTAATATATGAAATAGATTGCAAACACTGGTGTTCCTCTTGAGGTTCTAACTGTCACCCTTGCAAGAGTTGGTTCATCATATAAGCTAGGATTCTGTCTGAGAACCAACACAAAACAAAACTCTCTCTCTCTCTCTCTCTCTCTCTCTCTCTCTCTCTCTCTCTCTCTCATAACCTAAAGAATTTGTAGAACTTAACTATGTACTTCTATGTTGTGCTGAGTTCAGGGTCTTAGGGCTTCTCAGTTCAGCTTCCTACCTGGGTTATCCTTTTGCCCCTATGAATTCTAAATATTTCAGGGGCAATTATTGAGAATTTATTAGTAGCCTAGCATTTGATCACTTTATCGTAAATATTTTCTGAACATTCAAAAGTAAATTATATGCTCTACAGATACAATGTTTGGTATATGCCTCTTATTCTACTATTATATTAATTTCTCTGTCAAGAACTGAGAGCAGTATATAAAATCGTCTATTGTAATTATAGCTCTACAAATTTATAATTTATTATTGTTTTTCTAATAATTTGGTGTTATATGCATCTATTGTATTTTATTTAGTCTTCTGATTTTTTATACATATTTCCTTATTCCCTTTGATATTCCTATTTTGCTTTTATTTGCAATTTGCTATTTTTATTTGACATTTCTATTCTTCTAGTGGTTGTTTTTTGTTTTTTTTTTTTAAATATATTTTATTGATTTTTTACAGAGAGGAAGGGAGAGAGACAGAGAGTTAGAAACATCGATGAGAGAGAAACATCGATCAGCTGCCTCCTGCACATCTCCTACTGGGGATGTGCCCGCAACCCAGGTACATGCCCCTGACCGAAATCGAACCCGGGACCTTTCAGTCCGCAGGCAGACGCTCTATCCACTGAGCCAAACCGGTTTCGGCTAGTGGTTGTTTTTGAACTCATATTCCTCTCTCCATAGTATAAATTTAGCATTTTATAGCAGTTCAAGTGCCTACTGTCTTTCAATTAGCAAGCTGAATAATTTACATATATGATTTAATATTTGCACCAGCCATGTAGATATTAATTTTCCATTTACTGATGAGAATATACCTTCCATGAAGTTAAATCACAGCTTTAGAGCAGAAAGCTAGTAATTGGCAGGGCCAGAATTTGAATGCAGGCTTCCATGGCTTCTTTTATCTACTAAGCTATGTCTTCTTCAGAGTTTAAAGTATTTTTTTTTTGGGGGGGGGGGAATTTACTTATTTATAATCCCATAGAACTATTAAGGAAAGAAGAAAACGGAATTCTTGGCTCTCTCAGAAGAAATGCGCGTTCGCCTCTTAGAATCCATGGAGAAGGAAGGGCGGGAATACGTCGGGCTGACAGTGGTCTGGAGTTGGCACAGGAGTCCTAGGCCTAGGGAGTCAGTCCCGTGTTGTTTGGGAATGCCTCTCCTAAAGTATTTTTATCTCTTTCCTCCCATCACAACTTGTTTCAACTAACATGAGCTATTAATCTAGACTTTTAGTATTAGTTTTTTAAGGCATAAATTTTTCTTCTAAGGTTTTTTATATTTATATTAACTTTCTCAATAATATTGATAAAACTTAAACAGACCTGACATTTTATTGATTACTCTGCTTTTTTAAAATTATATCATTGTAGCCCTGGCCGGTTTGGCTCAGTGGATAGAGCGTCGGCCTGCGGACTGAAGGGTCCCAGGTTCGATTCCGGTCAAGGGCATGTGCCTTGGCTGCGGGCACATCCCCAGTGGGGAGTGTGCAGGAGGCAGCTGATCGATGTTTCTCGCTCATTGATGTTTCTGGCTCTCTGTCCCTCTCCCTTCCTCTCTGTGAAAAATCAATAAAATATATTTAAAAAAAAATAATAAAATTATATCATTGTAGTTCATCTATTTTTGCCATCCCTAAGAGACACTTTTTTATCTTTTTAAATTTAAATGTTTATTCAGCCTCCATGTAGTTGTGGCTCTTTTATTTTTTAATAATTAAAGTTATAAGGCTACTAAATGGACCCTTTCTATCTGAAAACTCATATCTCCTTTTTTCCCCCCAAACCAAAACAATATTATTCAATCATTGTTTCTCCTCTGGCCTTTCTGTCCTCTGAAAGTACTTTAAACTAGATATTCTAGATACCTCCCACGTTGCCAATGTAGTTATCTTTCATTGTAATTTTCCATTAAATTCTGGGATAATTTGTCAAATGTGTCTTCTAATTCATTTGCTTGTTTTGCTATCTAATTAATTTCACTTTACTGCCTCCAGTAAAATTCATCTCTCTCGATTTTCATCTGAAGACAATCTTTCCGAACTCATATCATTCCTTTTTCCTACCTGCAAGTACAATTGAGAACATGAATAAATTACATTTTGCAAACTTTACAGTATTTGTCACAGCACAATCCTGTTATTTGTTATGACTTCCCAAATTGCCCACTTTCTTGGAAACTACTGAAATGTTTCTATTGTCTGGTAATTTTTATTTGTCATCCTCACAGGAGAATGTCTTTTATGTCTAGTATTTAAAGTTGAGCTGTGTTCTGTCAGAGATTGTTCCTTTAGCTTTTTAGTTCCAGATAAAGAGGAAAGTGGAGGTTTGTATTATTTGATGTTTTGATGTTGTCCTTTTTGGAGCATGACACAGAAGCATGACTATGTCTGGAAACTTCATGATTGTAGCAAAGAATTGATCTGTCCAGCAAATATTTACTGAGGGCCAGCTCTGTGCCTGACACTGCTGGTCACCGGAGATACGATGATAAGTAGGACAGACCTGGTCCTTGCTTTTGTACAGATTAAAAACTCCTGGAAAAGTCTTATCAAATAATTACACAACGGTCTACTTAATTACCAGTAGTAATAAGGGTTATAAAACTTACTGGGTTCCTGGTGAATTGGAGGGACCAATAGGAGACTGTTGTTCACAGTGTAGTGAGCATAGGAGTCTAGGGAGACAGAAGGGGCCAGATGACACTAAGAACACAGAGAATAATCCAGAAGCAATGGAAAGCCATTGTTGAGTATAAAGTGGGTGGATGGTATATTTAAATTTGTGTTTTAAAGGCTCACTCTAGCTTCACTGTGGAGGACAAATTGGAGGAGCCAGGTGGATATGGGGAAAAGACTTTAGAATGTTTTTGCAGCCATTCAGACAAGACATGTCTCTGGCTTATTGTGACGGAGATGAAACTCTGTGGACATGTTTAAGAAGTTTAGGTGGCACAGTATTATGAAGAAGAATGGATAGCTGGTTCATTGTGGAGGTGAGAAAGAAGGATTGCATTTTCTTATTTTCTTATGGAATCATCTGGTAGCAACCCTCTCTATCTGGCGCACTGTCTGTCTGCCTTAGAAGCAATGACCTCACCATCTACTCCAGGTGGAAATGAGGTTCAGAATGGGTTTCTCTTTTCATGCTACTCTTCATGCTTAGTGAAGTTAATGGTAGTTTCTAAATGTCTGTACTTCTAGGACTCATGAGGTAATACGGAATTGAGAATGCAGGTTCTAGAACCATACTGGGTTTGAGTTTTGGTTCTTCCACTTACTGTCAGAGTGGGTTAGGGCGAATTGCTTTATTATTTTTGCCTCAGTTTTCGTATCTGTAAAATGGGGATAATTCTAGTATCTACTTCATTGACGTGTTGTGAGGTTTGAGCTACTATTTATAAAGCACTTGCAATAGTGCCTGACACATTGTAAGTGCCCTAATGTTAGTTGCAATCATTGTTACTCTGATTTTAGTGTATGTGTTGCTGAAGCAAGCATATATTACTCTTATTTTATGGTGGCTGGGGATCTTGTCCATTCACCTGGCCATCACTTCCATTCTTACAGGGAGTCTTTTCTTCAGTTGTGACTCCATGTATGCCAAAGATTATATAATTTAAAAAATTACTTTTTCTGGCTTATGAGTTGTACCCAATGTTTTTCCTCTATTAAAAAAATCTTTTCTCACTTAATTGGAAAATTGGGTTATGACCACTACTTTAAACAGAAATTCTCTACTAACTTTTAATGGTTACCAAGTCATGTCTTTCTGGCATATTCATTTATTGGATGGTAGAGAACTGATGTCGTGTATCTGAGAAGCTCCCTATGGACATCAGCAGGAGGTAGATATGTGACATAATGAGCTGTTCTACAAGGAAAATGTTTCAGTCAGGATTGCATCAGAGAAACAGATCCAGCAGGAGATATATGTTAAGGGATTTATTGCATGACATTGGCTTATGTGATTGTGAGGGTCAGCTAACCAAGTCTGAAATCCAGAGGGCAGGCTGTCAGGGAGGGCAGGCCACACTCTCAGATCCAAGGTAAAGCTGTGGTCCAGAGGCAGCATTTCTTCTTCAAGGAAGCATGGGTTCCAGTCTTAAGGTTTATCAGCTGATTCAGTTGAGACCACCCTGATTATCTGAAAATAGTCTATATTCCTTAAAGTCAATAGATTGCAGACTGTAATCACAAAATATCTTTAGCATATGTAGTGTTTGATTGAATAACTATAACCTAGCTAAACTGGCATATAAAACTATCACAAAAACAAAAAAAACCCATAATACCTAAAATCTCTTAGAAATTAATTTGATTATTTGTTTTTGGGGAAGTTATATGGTCTACAAATATAATCTTTAGGAAATTAATTTCAAGTGGCAGGAAAAGTTTTCTAACACTTGAACTTTACTATTTGAATTTTAAAAGTTACTGATGGGTTTTATTTCGGATGTATTTATGCTGCATTAATTTACTACCCTTCTCCCACTATTCCTTTCTCTGAATCAGGTGACAGAAGCATCCATTAATTTTTGACTGTGCAAACTTCTATATAGTTTCTTTTCCCCATTGTAACCATTCAGAAACCTTATTTTCTTCAATCTGGCCTTTTGTTTTTTTTTCCTTTGACTCAAATTGGCCTCACCTAGCGCTCAGGACAATGAGATTCTAGTCACCAACCAGTAGTTTCAGAAACAAGGCCCTGAGTCTATTGACTTTGAGACAGAGTTTTCAGTTAAGCTAAATGTAATATCTTGGCCTCAGTTGTGTTTTAGCTCCAGACCCAGGGAAGCTCTGGAAGCTATAAGAGAGCCAGGTCTTTGAGCATGAGCTACTGGGCATGGCGCCATACCCTTCATAAATTCTTATTTTCTTGGCTGCAAACTCCTGTTTGAGCCTTATTGGGCTTTGATGCTCATAAGCAAATGGACTCCTTCAGAACTGTAAAATCACTCCCTTTTTTTTTTTAAGTCATAATTCCCTCCATCTCCATTATTTTGTTAATTCTTTTCTTCTTAAAAAACAGGAGCAGCTACAGTGTCTTCTTTTTACTTATACAATTTTAGATCCCTGAATGGGCTTCTTCTATGTAGTACCAGCCAACTTCATCCATTGCTGCTTCATGTAGAAGGCTGGTCAGGATTTATTGTCTCTGGCCAGCAGCACAGCCAATCAGGTAAATAATCCTTTCACACTGTCTGGTGGACTTTGTTGACTGTACAAAAATAAGACAGGGCACATTCTGAGCTGAGACAATCCCATCTATGTCACTTTGGTTGTTTGATTTTAATTTAGAATGTTCACTTTCCAGTTAGCCTGGTCTTCAGTTAGGTTGAACTCAGCTGGAGGTAAAATCAAAACAACAGAAAGAATCTAGGGGAGTCAGCGACCTACTGATACTACTCAGAACAGCAAGAATGCTCACTGAGAGAAATTCCAAAGAATTGAGATAAAAGAGGGCTAAACAAGTATCAGGAATCAACTGAAGGTCAGTGGCATAAGAGACAGAGAAATCTGGGAGATGGCAAAAGCCATGAAAACTAAGCAAATGGGAACCAAACTATAAAACAAATGATGTGATGTCTGGAAAAATATGGCAGAAGGAGTTTGAGAAAGGACATTTGTTTTCTTCAACTGTGATATACTGAGTTCATCAGTATTACATTTGGTCACAAGTGCCTAAGAATTATTACTTCAGGATTAGTTTTTTTTTCTTTTAACTTGCCATTAATTTATTTCCCTTCCATTTATTCAAATAGGTATTTTTCCATTGGTTTATTTAATTTTATATATAGTTTAGAGCAGTGATTCTCAAAGTGTGGTCCCTGAACCAGCTGCATCAGTGTCCCCTGGGAACTTGTAGAGATGTCATTCTCAGGCTAGTCCCAGACCTGCTGGGATAGGAACTCTGGGAATAGGGCTCAGCAATCTGCTTTAGCAAACCCTCTAGAACAGTGGTTCTCAACCTTGGCTGCACATTAGAATCACCTGGGAATCTTTTTAAAATCCTGATTTCTGGGCCTCATTCTCCAGAAATTCTGTTTCTTTGTTACTAATGTTGTGGCCCCACCCCATAACAAAGAAACAGAATTTCCAGAGGATGAGGCCCAGAAATCAGGATTTAAAAAAGATTCCCAGGTGATTCTAATGTGCAGCCAAGGTTGAGAACCACTGCTCTAGAAAATTCTGATGCAAGCTCAAGTTTAAGAACTACTGGTTAAAATATAAAACTGTCTTTAATAATGTCAACTTTCAGCCCAGCTGTCATGGCTCAGTGATTGAACATTGACCTATGAACCAGGAGGTCATGGTTCTATTCCCGGTCAGGGTACACGCTTGGGCTGTGGGCTCAATGCCCAGTGGGGATGGGGGATGGGGGGCATGTAGGAGGCAGGTGACCAATGATTCTCTCTCATTATTGATGCTTCTGTCTCTATCACTCCTTCTCCTTTCCTCTCTGAAATCAATAAAAATATATATATTTTTAAAAAGAGTGTCAACTTTCAGTGTTCCATACCACATTTTACATATCTTGAATTCCTGTTAGAGGATGGTAAGCCTAGTGCCTCGCCCATTACTTCTTGTAGGTCTGTTTCTTTCACAATATTATCTGGACTCACTTTTAATACAGAATGAAGGCAGGCACAGAATTTTTATCTTTGTCGGCTAAATGGAAGTACAGAAAGTTTTCGTACCATTTCTGATCCTATGCATCTTGATGCTGGCCTCAAAATAAATCCAATTCCTCTACTGGTCTTTAGTACACATACATTTCTTATTTTTAGGGATTTGGTAAATTGCAAATGTCCTTTGGGTTCATTTCAATTGAATTTATAATCAGGCTCCTGAAAATATGCTGAGAAGCGACTCTCTCAACCTTTGAAGTGACTCACAGCAAATTTTCCTTGAAGAGATCCTCTTACAGAAGCCATGTGTATTTGATCTTTCTTGTGCACACTGTCTGTCCTGTAGTTTTCATGAAACATAAAATAGACTTCCCTTCAGTCTCTTCCCTTTCCTACATATTGCTGCAGTATTTTAGTCCAATCTTGTCTTTCTTTTTCTTCTGTTACTCTTTTGTAACAGTTGCCAGATACACTCTCTGTGTGTCTTACAGAGATTCCTTTTTATGTCTAGGAATGAGAAGAGGATGAGGTGGATGCACTCGGAGGACAGGGTTGTAAGTTGAAAGCTAAGAAATCTGATGCCTTTAATTTTCTCTGTGGAGTAGAAGGTACGGTCATCTGTTGAGATTTGGGGAAGTAAGTGAATTGGAGTAATAGAGAAATATGGCCATATTGATGATTAAAATATGGGAATAATTCTAAGCCATGATGTGAGTCCCATTTGCCCTAATTTCTATGCCCCACTCTTTCCAGGACTCCCGACCTGCCTATCATTCAGCATCTGGAGGAGAGTATTGTCCAGACCAAAGCTCTACAGCCCCTTTTCTGATCAGTGGATGCCATTCCTTCCTGTTGGCTAAATATTTTGAAATTTACTGTGAGCAAAGATTTTTTGAGAAAAGAAAATATTTGGCATGGGGGTTGTATAGAATGAGATAGTGAAATGAACACAGGAATGCAGTAGACTTCCCAAAAGCTATATTACAGGCTCAGTTGCTGGTGGGTCATTATAAGTATATGGTCTTCATCATTATGGGATTTTCTCAACTTCGGGCAAGGAGAAAGTAGATACTGTAGTTGAGTCCATGAGAGGTTGGGAATTTGCCAGAAGACCTCAATAAAACGGGCAATGAGGCAGAAAAGAATTCATATCTCTACTATATCAGGGAAATTTGTGAAAAAAAAAATAAAATGGGCAAAATGATTACCAGTAGGGTGTCCTTTGAAAGAAAGTTAGAAGATGGTCTAGAGTACCGTTCTGGGGGAGGGGGGGGTGTCTTCTCAATTCATGAGTCTGTATCTTTCATTGCCTTTGAGCTACTTTATAACTCTGCAAGTTGTAGAAAACTGATGGTAATGCAAATTATTTTTGTCCCTAAAGATGAAAGCAAATTTTGTTCAGTGAAGATGTAGTTGATACTTATCATGTGGCTATTCCTTAGTTTTACATCTATTAGCAGATTCATTTCAACATTCTTTATTGCCTATATATGTGTTTGTTCTTTGGATTCTCCTTTGAACTGGTTTTATATATCATATGGAATTCCTCATTAAGTATTGAGTTAAATAACATCCTTTACACATGTTCATTTTATTTTTTCATGAGAGCCATCACTATACTAGTATATATCATATAACAACCAGTTTTAGCTTCTCTTTTTAATTTCATTGGTTGGGCTGACATTGTCTCCTAACAAATACATTCATTCATTTGTTCATTCACTTGCTTATTCAACAAATATTTACAAAACACTTACCATGTGCTGGGTTCTGATGGTTTAATGTTTCTACGAGCAGCTATTGCCCTGACCTCTTAACCCCATTTACCGTGCTGACATCTTCTTAGCATCTAACACTTGCTAGTGCAACTTATTTGGTATATCTCACCATGTGGGGTGTGATGACCATGCACTGTCTTTCTTAATTTTTTTGTAAGAAACACTTTTTTGAGAAGTAGAGCTAGAAACAGAACCTAGGCCTCCTCACTCATGGCTCAGTGCCTTCTTCATGCCTCCTTATAGTCCCCTGTCCTGGGGTAGACAAATACCAAATATTTATCCATTTAATTTAGCTTCCAGAAAGGCAGAATGGAATTCTAGAGATCAAGGAAACTTTACAGGAATGAAATAAGTAAAGGAGGCCTGTTAGTTTACCAAGAAGGCGACAGGAAGTGCAGTGAAGTAAGAACAGCTGAGCAGAGGGTTTTTTGTGTACTTTCTAAACATTGGCTCCCTGGCCATTTCCTCAGAGACCTATTTGCTTCTCTTTGCAGTCTGGCTCGGTCCATTTATATTCATTTGAATGTTTGTTCCTGTTTTTCCTTGTTCATTTTCTCTGTAGCTTTCAGTCATTTCTGACAAGGTGATTTTAGCCTCATTTTCTGTTGGTTCTTATTTCATTTTCTCTCAAGAAATGAAAAATTCCACTTTAACTGGAAAAAAGTGTATAGTACTTTACAAAACTTTGGGTCTTGCAGATTGGAAAAAAGATTTGTTGCTATATTAGGAAAGATGGAAAGAATAGAGATAGAATAAAGAGATAGCAGCTATGTTAAGAGAGAGAGAAAAGATGCTCCATTAAGAAAGTCACCAAAAGCATATCTGAATCTATTATCTTCAAATTAAAATACTCCACAAATTTTAAAATAGATTTCCTCTTGCCAACTTGTAGTAATAACATTTATCTGATTTGTTCAAGGAAAATAAAAATGAAATCCTCCTGGGTGTTTTTGATGAAAGCATTGAAAATAAATTACACTTGAGAATTGTGTTTCTTCTGAATAGAGAAACAAACTCTTCAAAAACATGCAGCATGCTTTGAATAGTTCACCCAAGTACAACTCGTTTCTTTGAAAAAAATAAAAAGTAGTTACACAGAAATGAATTTAAGAATTGAATATAATTGGCAATTCAAAGTATTATGCAGTCAGATTTGTTATAGTTTCCCTTTGGTGACAATTTCGGATTGATCTAAAGACAGAACCAAATTTGAACTGAAGATAAGGCATTTATATAAACAGAAGACTGTCTAGTTTAAAGATTACATGGAAAACATGTTTGGGGGCAAACCGTGTCTTATGTTGTAAGACTCAGAGGAGATTATGTAGTGAGAATGAGTTGAAAAAGAAAAGGCAGTGGCCACCAGCAGGGTTATCCAAGGACCCAGGGGTAGATTTTTCTCCTGAGATAGGTGGGGCATTATGTATGGCACCGATAAGGCCTTAGCAGGGAAAGCCAATTAATCACATCTCTTATAATTCTGCTTTTCCCTACCTCTCCCTGCAATCTCTGATGGTCAGGCACATGCCCAAAGAAAGCTTCACAGCCATGGATGGTGAGTCAGATAAATTACCTCTGCCTACTTTGAAATGAATTCAGCAAATGCTTTAATAGAACTAGTTTGTGAGGACACTAAGATAGCCACTGAACAATCCCTGTTGTCACTGAATTAGTCATTTCCCTCTTCCACACACTTATTTATTTGGGAACTAAAAAAAATATTTATTCTATGTTTTTCCTTTGGTGACACATTTTAGATATATGGAAAGGCTGATTTAAATATTTAAGTAGAAAAAGTGGTGGGAATATGAGAAATAAGATAGGGGAACCTGGCTGGTGTGGCTCAGTGGTTGAGTGTCGACCCATGAACCAGGAGATCACAGTTCAATTCCGGATCAGGGCACATGCCTGGGTTGCGGGCTCGATCCCCAGTAGGGAGCGTGCAAGAGGCATCTGATCAGTGATTCTCTCTCATCCTTGATGTTTCTATCTCTCCCTCTCTCTTCCTCCCTCTGAAATTAATAAAAATATATTTTTTAAAAAGATAGGGGAAACATTGAGAAGGAAGAGCAATGTGAATTGGTGATTGACCTAATATAAGAGTGGAAGAGTTACTTAAGAGGATTTCAAGTCTTAAAATTTTGGAGGGGTTTCATGTCGAGAAGGTGGTTGCCAGTTTTTTTTCTCCCACATCCATTTTATTTCATGTTTTTTTGAAATTCAATTTATTGGGGTGACATTGCCTAATAAAATTATATGGGTTTCAGATGTATAATTCTTAATACATCATCTGTATGTTGTATTGTGTGTCATCACACAAAGTCAAGTCTCCTTTCATCACCATTATACTTTATCCACCCCTTTTATTCTCTTCTACTCCCCCTCACCACTTTTCCTCAGGTAATCACCATACTGTTGTCTGTGTCTATGAGTTTGTATGTTTGTTTTCCTTAATTCTTTTTTCACCTAGCCACCCAACCCTCTATCTATGAATCTGTTTCTGATTTGCTTGTCAGTTTATTTTGCTTATTAGATTCTACATATAAGTGAAATCATATGGTGTTTGTCTTTCTCTGACTGGCTTATTTCACTTAGCATAATACTCTCCAGGTCCATCCATACTGTTGCAAAAGGTGATTTCCTTCTTCTTATTTTTTTATTTTTATTTTTTTTTACAGCTAAGTAGTATTTCATTGTGTAAATGTACCACAGCTTTTCTATCCACTAATATCCTGATGGGATTACTTCCAAATCTTCTGCTTTGAGGGGTTAGGAAAAAGGAAAATTACTTTGACATTCCAAAGATATGTTATCATAGATGCAAAAAGATAATAGACAGGATTAGTAGGGTAAAGATTGACCTTTGTCAGGAAAGATGTTGGCTTAGGACATGACCACCCACCATAAACTGCTTTTAGTTAAAAAGTTTTAATTTCAGACCATCCTTTGCAGTTACTTTAGGTCTCTGAGTTTGTAAGACTGCCATGCAGGCCTTCCCTGAGCTAGTCAGGTTAGCATGTGGCCCCTTTTCATCCACACAGGCCTTTCATTTTATATTTTTAAAGTTTTTTTTTTTGGTTTTCAATCATGGCTCAGAGTAATCAATACATTTGAAAATACCCGCCCCCCCCCCCCGCCCCCCCGCCCCAAGTGAGAGTAACAAGTCAAGAAAATAGCCAGGCCTTGCTTTTCTCCCCTGTGCACAGGCAGTTGTGTTGTTTTTTTTTTTGTTTTTTTTTTCAGACAGGATGGTAAATGGCTTGTGCACTGAAGATGAATTCAAAGGCAGGGTGTCGATACACCTAGGTTAAACACCATCTTTGTGTGTTCATCCTCCTTCTGTAGGCATTTCAAAGTGCACAAAACCTTCCCTTTATCGTTTTTCCTGTAGCTTCAGCAGCACATTGGGAATCACCATATCAATAGCTTCTTTCAGGCTTTTTCAAGGTGGAAATGACAAAACTGTTTGGGGAAGCAATCCTTGACTTTTCAAGGGTGAAGTGTTTATCTTCTCCTCTTCACTCACTTATTAAGGGGTAAAGCTATCACAGCACTGACTATCTGAACACACAGAGTAAGGTATTCTGGGTGGAGCTGTCCTTATCCCCCACCGGAGTGATGAATATGCCACACTCATTTCCCATATACCCCATTTTTATGCCATCCCCAACTCATATTATCCACTTATGTTTGATATTATATCTATCAAATTTCTGAAATTCTAAAATAGTAGTGAATAACCCCCTATAGAAAACCAAGGATACAGTATATGTTTTTCTTTATGACTAGGTTTTTCTTCTCTTTATTTTACCTGTTGGGATGCAGGTAAGTTAACTCAGCTGTTACAAATTGGCATGCTTGTCAGCACTTACCCTTGCCTCAATTTTGTAAACCTCTAAGCTTTATAAGGCTACTAGTGACTTTAGAAGGCAGGACTCTGGTGAGAAAGAACATGGGAATCACTATAAAGTATTCTCTGAGGGGGGTTGGGGGGCAATGGGCGATAAGGACACATATGCAATACCTTAATCAATAAAGAAAAAAATTAAAAAAATAAAAAAGTGGGGAAAAAATAAAATATTCTCTGAGGATATTCATTGAATATTCTGCTGAGGCCTAAAGGTCAATTAAAATATTGCACATCTTTAAGGGAGATAATGAAAATAAGATACTATCTTTATTTCTTCTACAAATTATGATACATTTGTACTGAAAATATGGTGGGTAAATTTTTGTCAGTTAGCATTGAAAAAAGTATTATTGTTAGAGGGAAAAAACAGAAAATAAAGCAATTGGAGAGAGAGAGAGAGAGAGAGAGAGAGAGAAGAGAGAGAGAGATCACACACATAGAAGGGTTGGCATGAGGAGGAAGAGGTTGGGGAACTGGGGTAAGAGTAGGGGCTCCTATAGGAAAATGTACTGGATTTTAGACCTACATTTGGAAAACCAAAGACTGGGCAGGAATCTGATTAATATCAACAAAATCACAAACAACATAGATAAGAGAAAGAAGAGCTTGTTAAGAAATCTTGAAGACCTAACATGAGAGAGGCTTCTTTATAATCTTGAGGGGGACATTTAATATAAACACTGAACAGCATTCGTGGGCTTAGTTGAGAGCAACTAGTTGAGACATTATGATGTGCTACAAGTAGGGAATAAAAACACTCTTAAAAAGGATTGGGGCATATTTATTTAGGGTTGACGGAATTATTAGTATAAATGATTCTCTTGAAAAGCAGGACTAGACATAATCTCCTTTGTATAACTTTGGTTGAAAACACAACACAAGCTGGATGGGTCAAACATGAATCTGATTATTTGTCATGATTTTCATCCATCAGCTCCTGCACTTTATATCATTGTTTGAATCACCACTGAAGAGAAAAATCTAGAAAAGTTCTCTTACAAAAAACAATGCCCTTGGTCTCTAAATAATTGAATAGTTAGCTAATTTCTGGTTGGGTTGAGAGACACCCGGAGCCAGATGGAATTTCTAGCTCCATTACTGACATCTACAAATAATGATAGTAATTAATATTTCTATATCAGTTACTGGGTCAGATATGCTAATTTAGTCCTTACAACAACCTTATAGGTAGGTGCTCCTCTTATTCCCATTTTACAAATGGGGGCTCAGGTACAGAGACGTTAACTTGCTGAAGGTCATACGCTTAGTGAGTGAAAGAGCTGGTATTTGAACCCAAGGACAGTGCTTCCTTACTCTGCAACGTTAACCACATGTATGCCACCTACTTCCTGTCAGGTTAATTACAGTGATTTCCACGAAGCAGCAATTTAATGAGGAGGCAGTGTGAAAACTGTCCAGGGATGATCATAGGAAAGGAGGAAATAACCCAACAACAATTAGATTAAATGTTGTGGGCATCAGCACAAGTATCATTAAGACTCCAAATATTTAGCCGCAGTATATTCACAAATATGTAGACAGTAGCTGCTCTCAACCAAGTATTAATCTATGGTATTATCTGGAAAAGTGTATGGAATATTTACTTTTTCCCCAGCTCTTTTCAGAAGTTATAAAACCCTTCAAACGCTTAGCCCCAAAGTACAAATACTCTGACAAATAACATTCTCTTTTAAACTGACATGTTTTAGAGGAGTTTAAAGTGAATGTTTGAGCTGAAGTGTGTTTTAAAAATATCATGACAGACCAGAGGTAGAAATGCTACTAGGTCAACACAAGGCCACGGGAATACTTCAGAGAAAGTAGCAGGAACTGAATTGCTTAGAGACTAGGAGTATGTGTTTGTAAGAGGACTTTTCTACATTTCCCGTGCTTTCTCTTCCCCAGCTGGTTTGAGAAAGCTCTGAAATGCAGGAGCTGGTAGTTGAAAATAATGACAAAAAAATTGAATCCTAATAATTGAAACACTCCTTGCCAACTTCAAATGGCCATTTTTTCTCTCCACAGTATAGCTAGCTAAAAATGTGGTGTGTTGGTTTAGCCCAATTATTTTCAAGGACTTTCAAAAAAAGTCCTTGGCATCCTTTCTTCAAAGAAACTTTCTAGAGAAACCTCATAAGTAAAAGACACAAAAGTTAGCTGCTCAAGGAAGTGGGAAGTGTGGTTCATTGCATAGAGTCCCTTCTCTTTGGAGACATCCTACCCTTCCTGAAGGCAGCCTAGACATTTCATATCAAACTGGAAGCCCATTTGATAAATTTCTGGCTTATAAATGTTGGCTAAAATGTTGATATAATAAGGCATGAAATACATTAGTTAGTCTTACCGCTAAGTTTGAAAAATATGCATTTCAGGTTTTGTCAAGCCAGTACCTTTTGAACACTGTTTTTATTCAAAACAGGCCAAAACCCATGTTTTCTAAAATGTATTGGCAAAAACCGTCAAATTAACTTTTCCTGATTCAGTTCCATTTAGTAGTTAATATTGTTTTGTTACAATCTTGATGGCACCAACAGGTACAGAATTTATAAAGCAACCAGGAAGGCAAGAAACAAATATGCTAGTTACTTTGAAAATGAGTTTGAACTTCAGTCTATCCCATATATATTTTTTTTCCATTTGAAGAGATTGAACATATGTTATTTGTAATAAAACCTAGCATTATTGGAGAGAATGCCGGTCCTAGGAACCAAATAGGTCAAATGATCTATTGCCTTTTTAGTTTCCTATCATTTTTGTCTTCAAGTGCTTTCTCATCTACTGGTCTCTAGGGGAAGCTCCGATTCCCCTTTCACTCTACTCTTTCAAATTACGAAGAGAAGGGGGCTGATATGGATGATTTAATTTTCCAGCAAATGTTTTCAGTGCCTGCTTCTTGTTAGGCATTAAGCACTGCTCTGATACTAGAGGAGGCTCAACATTCCTTCCCTTCACTCAGCCACACTGATCTCCTCACTGTCTTCACACAGAACGTTCTTGCCTCAGGACCTTTGACCTTTCTGTTTTCCCAGTCTTGATCACTCCTCTTTCAGATAAGGACTCTCATCCTCACTTTCTTCAGAAATGTTCTGTAAACACTAGAGGTCCGGTGCACAAAAATTTGTGCACTCGGTGGAGGGGGGGGTCCCCCAGCCTGGCCTGTGTCCTCTTGCAGTCTGGGACCCCTCGGGGGATGACCACCTGCTGGCTTAGGCCCACTCCCTGGGGGATCGGTACCAAGCTGGCAGTCAGACATCCCTCTGGCAGCCCGGGAGCCCTCGGGGTATGTCCACTTGCCAGGAGGGAGCAGGCCTAAGCTGCAGTCTGACATCCTTAGTGCTGCTGAGGAGGCAGGAGAGGCTCCTACCACCACTGCTGTACTGGCAGCCATCAGCCTGGCTTGTGGCTGAGCAGAGCTTCCCCTGTGAGAGTGCACTGACCACCAGGGGGCAGCTTCTGCATTGAGCATCTGCCCCCTGGTGGTCAGTGTGTGTCATAGTGACCAGTCATTCCCAGTCTTTCTGCTGTTAGGGTCAGTTTGCATATTACCCTTTAATATATAGGATAGAGGCCTGGTGCATGGGTGGGGGCCGGCTGGTTTGCCCTGAAGGGTGTCCCAGATCAGGGTGGGGGGTCCCGCTGGGGTGCCTGGCCATCCTGGGTGAGGGGCTGATGGGTTTTTGCAGGCTGGTCACACCCCCCACCCCCCAGTGGAGACCCTCACCCATGGAGGTTTGGCCAGCCTGGGTGAGGGGCTGATGGCTGTTTGCAGGCTGGCCACACCCCCTTTAGTGTGGGGGGTCCCCACTGGGGTGCCTGGCCAGTCTGGGTGAGGGGCTGAGGGCCATTTTCATTCTGGCCAAGCCCCCCTGGAGACGAAAGCTCTCAGCCTCTCCTTTTTTTCTTTTTCTTTTTTAAATTCTAGGATTTATTTACCTTCTATAATTGAAACTTTGTTGCCTGAGTGGAGCTCAGAGCTGGCTGGCAGGCAGGAAGCTTGGCTTTCTCCATCATTGGGGCAACCAAGCCTCCTGCTTGCTCCAGCTCCGTAGCTTCTGGCCGCCATCTTAGTTGGGTTAATTTGCATATAGTCGCTCTGATTGGCTGGTGGGCATGGCTTAAGGCATAGCGAATGTACGGTCAATTTGCATGTTTGCCTTTTATTAGTGTAGATTATCTTCTCAAAAAGCTTTCCTTCATGAGCCAGTCTAAAATTTCAATCCCTTGTCCTGACATTTTTGAACCCCTTCTCTGCTTTATTTTTTCCCTTTAGGACCTATTACTCTTTTATATACTATTATAGTAATTATTATTTTTTGCTTATTGTGTACCTCTACCTTATAATGTAAGCTCCAGGTGAGTAGGGTTTTAGCTTGCTTTATTCGCTGCTGTATCTCCAGCATCTACAATAGTGCCCAACACATAGTAAATGCTCAATAATATGTGTTGAATAAATGAATGCAGACTGATTGGTAGTAGCCATAAATCCATGAGCCCAGATCTTTGAAAACACCACACTGGTAGTTTTCACTCTGGTTTGTGTTAAAAATGGGATTGTGGCGATCTCTGTAGTTATGGCATAAGAGGTGGGGTGGGAACAAGGAAACAAAACTGTTGCCCATCCCTTTTCTTTTCAAACAGGACACCTCAGCTTTTATCTCTTTGTTATGTTGTGTTTCAGGTAATATTTCATTAGGAGAAAAATTAGTGGAAATAACAAATTTCAAACTACTGAATGGGGGTAGCAGAAAAGAATGTTTACATGTGATCGTGTAGCCTAAAGTATTTTGATTGTCAGTGTTTCTTCATTCCCACAAGGAAAGTGTAAAAGTGAGAGTTATGGGGAATTAGGCACAAAAGCCCCAAATTCAATGAGCTTCATATTTGAGAGATTTTAAAAATTGTTGCATGTAAAAGTTATTGTATTTTAATGAATTATTCAAAATTCCCCCCTCCTTCATTCCTAGATGTATTATTCTACTAGTATATTAACTCTCCATGTAATTGGGAATTACATGGAGAGTTAATATACTAGGGAAAAGGGGACAACAGTGTTATTTATGCATTTATGTTTTGCTTGGAAATTAATCTAAGTGCTATATTGTCCAAAAGCAAAAGTAAGTGACCATAGTAACAATAGGTCGTAGTTCACGTTCTCCAAAATGTGTCTATTTTCAACACATTTTAAAGCACATGATGACATAAAAATTATTATGACCATGACATAAAGATATGCGAAGAATCTGTATGAAAGCTAAATTTTGAACCATGGAAAGAAACTACTGTATTTTTCTGTGTATAAGATGCTATTTTTTTCTAAAATCATTAGACTGAAAAATCAAGGGGCATCATATACATGGAAGTCAGTCAAGGAGGGAGCTGCACCGGTGCGGGTGCATAGCTGCCCATACCTTGTCAAATAGGCTTCCTCCAATCACAAGCCTAATTGTTACTGACATCAGCTGATGCCGTAATTGGAGGTGGAGGTGGAGAGTGCACAGATGCAACAGGGACTGGAGCGTTCTGAGCCCATAAAGATCTCAAAAAATAAAAAGATAAATACCGGTAAGCGATTGTCTTACTCTGTAAAATTCAAGCTTGATGTAATCAGCTATGCAAAAGAGCATGGAAATAGAGCTACAGAGAGACAATTTGGACCTTTTCCCACTGAGTGTATGATCAGACAGTGGAGAAAACAGGAAGAACAACTCCTTAAGATGCCAAAAAAGAAGAAGGCCTTAAGCAGAAAACCAGCAAAATGTTTAAAATATTGATTTAATTTTGGGTGGGAAAAGTGGGGGGCATCTTATACATGGGGCTGTCTTATACAGGGCAAATACAGTAATCAAAAGATTAATCTGTCTCTATTTATCCTCATATTAACCTGGCTCAGAGTCCTGCCACACAACTGCCTCATAATCATTTAATGAACTGATTTCACATCCAAGGGAATACAGCCAGAGATGTGCAGGGTCACATAGCTAACTTCTTGGCAGGGTGAGAATTAGAACACAGATCACCGAGTATTGCCTTACCTCCTGTTTTTCCATGACACATTGCTTCCTTCTTAAACTTCCCTCAAAATGGACATAAATGTGCTTTAGCCCTAGCTGGTTTGCCTCAGTGGACAGAGCATTGGCCTGAGGAGCAAAGGGTCCCGGATTCCATTTTGGTCAGGCAAGTACCTTGGTTGCAGGCTACTCCCCGGCTGGGCCCTGGTCAGGGCTCATGCAGGAGACAACCAATCGATGTGCTTCTCTCACATCGATGTTTCTCTCTGTCTTTTCTCAACTCTCCCACTCTCCCTAAAAAATCAATGGAAAAATATCCTCAGGTGAGGATTAACAATCCTATATAATAAAAGCCTAATATTCAAATCCAACGACTGGTTGCTGTTATGTGCACTGACCACCAGGGGGCAGATGTTCAACGCAGGAGCTGCCCGCAGGCCCCAGGCCAGCCAAAGCAGGGGGCGGCAAGTGGGCGGCGTCAGCCGGCCAAGTTGGGTGCCAGTGGGGGGACCCCCGATTCCCCCACCAGTCACCCTACAGATCGGCCCTGATCACTGACCAGGCCTAGGTACCCTACCCATGCACGAATTTCGTGCACCGGGCCTCTAGTAAATAAATAAATAAGCTTTATATGTTAATACAGAGCTTTGCTTTAAAGAAAATGTAAATGTATAGAGCAAACAATGCAAACAGTAACTGACCTATCTAAATTTACAAATTGAAAAAGAACATGCTAACTACAATAAGCATTAGTTGAACAATTACTGAATAATTATTTGAATAGAAGCATAATTGACTAATAATTGATCAATAATTATTATGAGAGAAGAAATACCATTTATCATAAAACTGTAAACATGTAAGACTACCTGGTGAAAATAGATGGGAAGGGAAAAAGGAAAAGAAAAGAGAAGAGGTGTGCATGGAGGTTGCGGCAGAGTGAAGGGAATTCTGGTGAGTGGAAATGAGAACATCTGGGCAGGTAGGGTAAAGAGAGCTAAAGCCGACAGTGGTCACATACAACATAAAATGCAGTGACATGAGCACCTCAGTTTATTATTATTATTTTTACCCTTATATTGTTTCTGCTAAACGAACATAGTGGTTCTTAACTTGTTTTGGTTCAGGAGCCTTTTGGAAATTGGGTTAAAATTATAGACTTCCTCCCTGGAAAAATGCCAATAGGCACAGTGTCCCCAAAGGCCACTAAGAAGTGTACAAAATGTAATTTTCCTTGTTTACCTATAACTGCATTTAATCTCTAGCTCAAGCCTTCATTCTGCTCAATAGCAGGAACCTAATCTAGCTACTGGCAATGAGCCATCCCTTCAGCAACTTCTCTGTGACTGGGGGTGTGAAGTAACAGCAACATACTCATGACATTTCCTCCCTCTTCCTCCTTCTGGGTTAGTTCTAACCCTGGGCTCTGCTTCTTGTCCTTGGCCTGCTCTGAGCAGGCTTCCCCGAGATGTTCAGCTGGTGTGTGGAGCGTCTGGTGTTGGTTCCATCCTCACTTGTTTTCCTGAGCAGCCAGGCCCCCACCATGCTCCATGTGCACAGTTCCTGCAACTCGTCCCTGTTGTGTCCCTTTGTCCAGACTGTAAGATGCTGTCCTGCTTCTCTCCCCTTACTATTAATCCTTAAACCCTTAAACTCAAGAAGCAGTTTCTTTTCCAGTCTCTGGAGCATGGGCAGGTGTAGGACTTCTGACACCGATGCTGTAAGATGCTGTCCTACCTCTCTCCCCTTACTATTAATCCTTAAACCCTTAAACTCAAGAAGCAGTTTCTTTTCCAGTCTCTGGAGCATGGGCAGGTGTAGGACTTCTGACACCGATGCTAGGTTCTCTTCATCCATTTCCTTTTCTTTGTGACAAGTTGGAAGCTCTGGCTGGGGCAGGAGAAATGCTTGTCATAAAATATTCTTCTTTTGGGAAGATAAGAAAATGTATATGCATTTCCTTATTAAAAAAAGTTACAAAGGATAAATGGAAAAGTAATGAAAATGATTTACCAATGGGGATAGATGGGAATGGAGCAAAAGGGCTGGGGAAGTGAGTGAGATTTCCAAGTGTATATTAAAAAAGAAAGAAAGAAAGAAAGAAAGAAAGAAAGAAAGAAAGAAAGAAAGAAAGAAAGAAATAGAAAAGTCATGTAATTAAGTATAGGCAGAAATGGAACTGCTTGGTTATGCAGAGAAGTTGTATAACTGAGGAAATTGAACTGTTTATCTCTATATATAAAAGCCTAAGTGACCGTGTGACTGTGGGACCATTCGGCCAGTAGCTATGATGTGCACTGACCACCAGGGGGCAGATGCTCAACACATAGGCATGGAAACATGGAATAGGCTGATGAATCTCAGAAAGAAGGGGGAAGGGGAAGGGTGGGAAGAGATTAACCAAAGATCTTATATGCATACTAGAGGCCCGGTGCATGGATTCATGCACTGTTGGGGTCCCTTGGACTGGCCCTCTCGCAATCTGGGACCTCTTGGGGGATATCAGAGGCTCAGTGCACAGATTCGGCCCGATCCCCGCAGGCCAGGCTGAGGGACTCCACCGATGCACAAATCTGTGCACTGGGCCTCTAGTATCTAACAAGAATAAAGGTAACCTGTATACGATAGCATATACAGTCTTCAATTAAAAAAATAAATAAGTACTTGGCCTTTTAAACCATATTGAAAATTTTGTGTTAAAAAATAAAAAACCAATGAAAAATGATGAAAACAGGTCAAACCTTGTTTACTGACAGAAAGAAATAATCCTAATTTTATAGCAAATGGAACACATAGCTATAGAGAAGATATTTAATGGGAGTGTATTTGAACACATATCTTCCACGTCCTTCTTCTAATCCTCATAGCTACCAGTTTTCCTCCCTCTCTCCTCTCTCATCCATGCTCGGCCTTCTTGCTCCCACCTCACATTTTCTAGATCTCTTACTGGGATTCTCCATCCCTCTTTATCTTTGTTAGGCAGAGCAATTTAGCCATGTAAGAGTTCCAAATTCAAGCAGATACTCCCACTTACTACTGCCTACAGCAACATCAAAGGCCTTCATAAGAAGGACAAAAGTGTTACTTTTGTTTAACCCATAGAACTTCCTTCAGATGGCAAAATTCTCTTTCCTTAGAAGGCAATGGGAAATGAAGCATGACAAATTTACTGTGAGTATGTTTCCATAGTAAAATAAGCAATTTTTTACATGGCCTCCATAGGCAATTTTCCATTGTATAAAGAGTTATTTTGGTGTGTAAACTTGAATTAAAATGATTTTTGAGATATTTTACCAACCTTTATGGTGTGGTGTCCTGGAGGTATTCAACTTGTCCAACCTTTAACACACTCAACTTGTCCAACCTTTAACACACCTTACTTATTGTGGTAATGAAATTAACTGTACCTGCAGAGAGGTCATTGATAGCAGTAATTGGGATGTGCCCCCATCTGAACACTCAGTCAATCACATTGATTAGCTGAAGTCATTCTCGTGCCAGAAAGCTATGGCCTGCAAGCATCATCAGTTTGGTACTAAAATGCTCATCAGCTGCTATAGAAACAATGTTTTGGGACTTAATATTACCTTAAAATAATTTTGTTTTGTTCAAACTTGGAGGAATTAAAAAGGGCATCAACTCAACTTTCTAGTTTTAAAATTGTTCTCACAAAGGCATTTCTTGTGAAACTTAAGAGCTTGAGTGGGGCAGGACACTCTGGAAACTGACATTGAGAATGTGAAGAAAGTTCAAGTCTTAGAGCGTGAATGAGGTGTAAGCCTCTTTCCCCTTCTAGTCAACATTCTTTGAAATAGATTTGGTATTTTCCATTTTTCCTGAAGACTGAAAAAAATCATAAGTGCAATGGAAAATAAAATGTGAAGAGTTCCTAGAGGATAGAAAGTAATTGAGATTATACTGCAAGAGACTCAAGAGCAGAGAAAACCATGTCTCAAGATCCATCTCAAATCTACCTGTATCTTTCCATCTCCATCATCACCTTCCTACACCAAAGTACCTTTCTCTCCTACTGGGGTTCCACCTGGTCTTTCTGCATTGTTTTTGTCCTCAATTCCTTCTCATGCTTTCCTACTTCAGGGCATTTGCAATTACTCTTCCCTCTGTGTTGGATGCTCCTTAGCTGCTTCCTCCCAGCGCTGGCTCCTTCTCATGTTGTAGATCTTCCTTTACTCACTGCCTTCTCAGGTCAGAGGGTCTTCTGATTTCCCGATTTAAAGGCATCCTTTATTCTGCTTACCTCCATTCACCCTCTATTTCGTTGCTCTGTTACTTCCTTTATGGAACTTATCAAATTTGTTATAATTCTTTTTTGTTTGCTTCCATGTCAGTGGCTGTTTCTCCCAGCACCACAAGGGTAGGGATCTGCTGTTTCACTGGCATATCTTGGACTGGCAACACAGTGACACACAGAGTAAAGAATGACACTTTTTAAGGCTCTGCAATCAACAAGCACTGAACCAACTGCAGAGCTAGATATTGGGAATCAAGAGGGAGGAGACAGGATCCTGCCTTCAGGGAGCTCTGTGTGGAGAACAGCATGCACGTCCTGTTTTCGGGTCATTTGTGTAGACATTTTATTTTTACTTCTAGACTCCAGCCCTCTGAATGCAGGATCTCAGTCATCTTTGTATCCCTACTGAGACTATCACAAACCATAAAAATAAAATAATATTTTTGAAAGCATTTAAAAAGTTTCTAAGGGAGCTTTATAAATATAATAAATTATTATTGTTATTAATTGTTCTGTAAAGTACAATCTATGCTCATTAACTATTGTTAATAACTGAGTGAAGAGGGAGAGTGTCTACATAAAAGGGTAACAGGAAGATGGGAGTGTTGGTGACAAGGTTGAGTCAGAGTAGGCGATAGGCAGTGACCAAAAGAAAAACTGGATTTGAAAGGACCTTCTCTACTGCTCATTTTCCCCCTGGAACTTTAGGATAATTTAGTAATAGTTATTTCTTTAGAAGTCCATAGGAAGCTAAAGAATTAGTCTGATGTAATTGCAATACCCTAAGAACGAAAAGTTCACAAGTCATAGCATTTGTCTACTTAAAAATGTATCATTATTTTCCGGCTTCACATGAGGTCACACAAATGAATTAAAAACATACATGTAGCAGCAATCACTTAACTGTTTCCAGTTTCACTGATGTGAGCTGTGGAGCCTGGAAGCTTGATGCACCTGTAATTTTATTAAGTATTAATGAAGACCAACATAAATTATTCATTTCCTATTATGTTTACTAAGCCAGCAGGAATCAGTATAGCCAGAGATAATATCACTACCTAAGACAAAGAAAATTCCAGCTGCTCATTACTGGATAGTTTGCCAAATAGGAATCTGGCTGCTACAAGTGGATTTGCAAAAATGCTATCTGTGATCTAAAGCTCAATATAGTTTGATGAAGATGAAGTGAGCTAATGAGATGAAAGTCCTGGAAGGTGAGGCCTGGTGTCTTTTCTGAATGAGCACACCCCTGGATGTCCTGGAGACATCTGATGAATGTAAGGGAAAATTAAGGGAAATGTATGTGTATGTGCAGTTTCATGTGAATGCCCGCTGTAACAAAAATGCAAAATTATATTTTTATTCCCTCTGCTCTTTCAATTTTCTCAGCCACTGGGTAAGAAGTGCTATGGAAATTCTGTTCACTCTTGAGTAATAGACATTCTCTCATTCACTCAAGTCACAAACTTAGTCTCAATTCAGTAGAGTCTCCAGTTGACGACATGATGAAACTTGAGTGTTTTGTCTTTTCCTTGCTGCAGCTCTGCCTGCCTCGGGCTGGAAATCTACCATGGGAAACTGAGCGTGGTGCTAGAGAATGATGAACACATGCAACCCTTCTTCTCAAGGAGCTCACTGCCTTGGGGGGACAGACAAATGGTAGACTGGACTGCAGTGTGATCGATGCCATAATAGAGGTACGCTTATTGGCATAGCAAAGAAGAGGAAGGGTGCTGAAGTCAAGCTGTGAAATGAGGAAGGCTTCCTGAGTCTCATAGGACTGACCCTGCCCGGTGGAGGAAGCAGCATGCTCGAGGCAGGGAAAGGATCATAAACCTAAGTATCATTTGTCAAAGGGATCGGCTTTGCTGTAGATACCAAGGAATCACTTCTGTCAGTTGTGCTAGTAAAATATGACCACATAATGTGGGAATGGGTACGGTTTAGCTATGGATTAGATTATGGGCTAGATTAAATATATAAAAACCTATAATTTTTGAGATTTTGGGTTCTGCATCATCTTGGGCAAGTAGCTGAACCTCTTGGAGTCCTAGTTTCTTTATCTAACATGGTGAGATCATTACCCACTTCAAAGAAGATAATTTTTTTTTTTGGTTAATCCTCACCTGAGGATATTTTTCCATGGATTTTTAGAGAGAGGGGGAGAGACAGAGAGAGAGAGAGAGAGAAACATGGATGTGAGAGAGACACATCAACTGGTTGCTTCCTCCACCAGGGCCCGGGATCCAGCCTGCAACAGAGGTACATGAACCTGGGACCCTTCAGTCTGAAGGCCAATGCTCTATCCACTGAACCAGACCATCTAGGGCCAAAGGATGTAAATTTAAAAGAGAAAACATATCTGAAGTTCTTTGTACTAAGGCCTGGCACTTAGCTTGGGCTTAATTATTTGTTAGTTCACTTACTGAAATGATCTCCCACTCTTGCTTTCACTTTATATTGAGGACTGATGGGAGGAGCAACAGCTATAAGGTAGAATCAGGAACAGCATGAGCCTGACTTAGCATGTTGGTGGTAGGAATGTGAGAACAACCACATAGAGGCAGAAACAATATCCTAAAAGAAACGGACTAGTTGTGTCTGTTGTCATTGTTAATTTCCCACTACATTTTTATTTGCCCACACACTAATTGTATTTGTTTGGGCTGGCTTCTGGGTCCATCCTCATTTTCATGGTATTTTCAGTGTAGCTTTGAACACAGTTTGAGATCTTCAAATGGAAGTTGTTTCTATCTAAAAAAAAATGATTTCAACATTAAAATAAGCTGCCACCTGGGAGATTAACCAAGAGGCATCATTACTTTATTTGTTAAGCCAATTAATTGTTGAAGCAAGATTAGCTCAGATGACTACATAGTACATGCTTTTTCATAGCGTTTGATTTCTAACACAGATGATTTTGGTTTAACTGAAATAGACCTTCATTTCCTTGAAGCACCCTGCCCGGAAAGATATCGGGTATGTATTCAATCCAAATGCAGGAGGATTGTCAGGAGAAATGTCACCAGTAGACATGGCACCAGAGGAATGAGAAAACCTCTGTTGGCTTCTGGCTCTGTCACTAACTAGTTGGGTAATTGGAGGGAGTTTTGTTTCTCTGATAAATAAATATGGTAAAATATCGTAGGATATGGTATAGTGAAGTAACTATGAACATATTTCCTTTTCTCCTCCCTTTTATTACTTTGTTTACCTCATTGTCTTTCATCTGTTCTCATCAGTGTGCCTCAACCTTTCCAGAGGTCCAAGTGCCTGTGAAAGGATTTTATAAGTGTGAGAATGCTATGCTAACATCTGTATGTGAATATGATTATTTATATTATTGGTCTTTTCTTCTGGGACCTCTTGTTAATGCAGAAACAGAATTTTCATTGTTATTCTTAGTTGAAAAGTCTTTCACATCCTATATAATAAAGAGCTAATATGCTAATTTGACCAAACAGCAGGAAGACTGTCGGGATGACCTTCCAGACAAAGTCGGACTGTGAGGGCCCAGCCCCTTGCACGAATTTCATGCATTGGGCCTCTAGTAAATTACATAATTTTTAAACTATGAATAGTTGCCAGTAATGACATTTCCAATAGTTTAACAACAGAGTAGCTTGAAGCAGGACAGTGTTTCAGGATAATTATTTGTGTATTACCTGTTGCTGAGTTTGTTCAGCAAATAGTATCATTCTTGGTACATAGTAGAGAGTCAGTAACTGATGTGAAATGAATGTGAAAAGTGAATGTAAACCCTATTTTATTGTTTTAGTGGTAATTGATTTCTTCAGACCAAGGTAAGTGAACATGCAGTAATCTGTATGGAAATTTAATATCTAGTCTGTGCAATAAGAAACTGGAGTGGAAAACTGGAGTACTTTGCAAAATATCATATATTAATATCATACCCAAACATTTTTATGTTTTTTTATTGACTTTATTGTGGTGCCATTGGTTAATAAAATTATGTAGGTTTCATGTGTACAATTCTATAATATATCATTTTTTATTATATTGTGTGTTTACCACCCCAAGTCAAGTCATACCAAAACACTTTTAAGTGAATGTTTTGTTAAATGTGTAGAAATGTGGTCCTGTTGTAAGATTTAGTACACAAAGAGCTCTCCCAACCCAAATACGTGCTTTCAACATGTATTTTCATGCTATGAGCTTAAAAAGAAAAAAGGAAGACTTTTAGCTAACTTTAGTGACTGAGAAGTTTGTGGCATTTTAAACAATCTTGAATGACCCACTCATTAATAAATCCTCTTTGTTTACTTTCATCAAATACCAAAGGAGGTTGGGACATGACACTGAGGTAATTATGGGCACAGGACTTACCAAAGTAACATTGAGTTGAAGACAGGTTGACATTTTCGGGAAGGGCATGGTCAGACAGGTAAGCTCATTTGGGCTCATGTAAATCTGGGAAGCAGCTTTATGTTTCGCCCAGTAAAAGGAACACAGCAATCCCTAGAGTCACATTGCAACACGGCATGGGAAGGGCGGTGAAGGCCCTCTGGTTTCGGCTGCAGCACCTCTGGTCATTGGTTGGATCTAGAACTCACAGGGTGCCTGACCTAGAGGGCCTGGGCTAGCCACAGGATGGAAGGATAAACTGAGGCATTTTGAGCCAACCAGTCCCAGGTGCCAGAAAAATCTGTTGAGTGGTGAACTTTCTGTCTTCAAGGTGCACAGTTGTGTACTCACTCATGTGTATGAGCCTGAGTGAAAACACACACTCCCACCAAGACACAGAGTGGCATGCAAGGAAAAGGCTTGAGAATAAGGATAAGAAAGCCTGTGTTTTTGTTTCTTCTGTTGCTTAATTGCTCTGTGCTCCAGGGAAAACCACCGCAAGTGCTTGATAACTGCCTTTTGCTCCTCCAGATGCCTTTTCTGTCCTTTTCTAACCACTCTCCGGTCCTAGGTGGCTGACCTTTAATGACTATCTCAGAAGGCTTCCTACCTTTTTGGTTACCTGTTGGGTTTGGTAAATGCTGAGTCCAAGCTGGAACCTGGAGAGAGGGATAAAATGAGCTTGGATTTTCCTGTGAGCTGACCTTGGGCTGACTTTGTCCCTCACTCAAGGGTCATGACGACTTTCAAGTAGATTGTCCCTAGTTGACTCTCTGCTGTTCCTCTTGCCCCTGACCCCCATGGTCCCACCCCACCTTACAAACTGAGGATTTTTCCCTTGTTAAATAGTCTCTTTATTAAACTCTCTGAATTATCTTAATTTGGCTATGCCATCTGTTTCCTGCTGGCACCCTGACTGATGTATTTAACAGACTATCTTAGGTTGTGTCTGTGTTTATCAAAGAAGGGGCCATGATGGGTTGGTGATGACTGCATGAGCTCCGCTAGAGGGAGGGGAACACAGATGTCCGGAATTAGCCATGCTACAAGTCTCCTCCAGCTGTTAACATTTTGTGACTCCATGGATAAGAAACTGAAGGAAGCCTATTACATTTTAGACTTTTATATTACTATGGGGAATCTGGACTGGGATGATAAGACAGGTATAGTTCAAAGAAAGGCACAAGCAAGGTGTGCTTATGAAAACCAGTGGCAATTCCACACACAAAGTCATCTCTAACTGGCACCTTTCAGATGTTGCTCATTATTTTCAGTGTTGGCTTATTTTTCATTGTGCTACTTTTATGATAAGTATATTTTATTTCTACATCAGTGCTTTCTTATATGTAGCAATATAGTACTAGCTTCTGCAGCACATGTAGTAACCTACAGTGTCAACGTGTCCAGCAGGCAGGCAGCCTCACTTGGCAATTTGGCAAAAATATCTACTGCCAATTAGTAGTGTTGAAAATTATCCCTAAGGCTCTGGGTCTGATCTATGAGTTGCAATTCCTTTTACTTTCCCATCTAACTTTCAAGTTAAAGCAGAAACTATTTATACTCATGAACTTTGTTTAATAGTAATACCTTTGAGCTTTCTGATAAAGTTTCCTAGAGTGTATATATTGTCAAAAAAGCCAAATGTGCCTATTTCAGCACCCACTGCAGTGAGACTTGTGAGCTGACTAGGGGTTGTCTTTCTCCTGGTCAAACATTTGTCCAATTTCCTTTTTAGAAAGGATAGTGACCAGAACTGCTTATGATTTATAGTGGGAGCAATGACTTTAAAGAAGTTTTGTGTTAGAAAAAGTTAAATGAGCATTCTTGTCAAGCTGTCTGCTCACATGGGATTTGATCCTTAGAACAAGTCAGTAGTTGACAAAATCTGACATTACTGCAGCTGTCTTTATTTTTTCTTCTAAGATATTCCTTTGAGGGGCTCATCATGGTTCCCCTCTCAAAACAATGACCCCGAGCACCTGCCACTTATGCCTATAGGGAAAACAAAACCTACCAGTTATTGGGAACAGACATGTTATGTGGCTATCAAGTAAAAACAGTAAAGGTAATTCCTTTTGTCTTTGTTTTCCAAATTTCTTTCACACACAGTTGATTATGTTATCCTTGGACCACTGTAATAAGTTCATAGGGAAAGTGCTTTATTCCTGGTTTACATATGAGAAGTCTGAGGCAGAGAATTGCTGTTATCAGGGCAGCACTAGAACCCTGGATTATCCTATATAATAAAAGCCTAATATGCTAAGTGTCTGGTCATCCAGTCGGCCATTCAACCAATCAAAGCATAATATGATAATGATATGCTAAGGCCACTCAACCACTCGCTATGACGTGCACTGACCACCAGGGGGCAGACACTCTGACTGGTAGGTTAACTTGCTGCTGGGGTCCGACTGATCAGGACTGAGTGAGACAGGCTGGATACACCCTGGAGCCCACCTGTTGTCCCTCCCTGGCTGGCCAACTTCCCACATCCCTCCCTGAGCCCAATCGTGCACTGATGGGGTCCCTCGGCCTGGCCTGCACCCTCTCGCAATTCGGGACCCCTTGGGGGATGTTGGAGAGCCAGTTTTGGCCTGATCCCACACTCCAGGCCGAGGGACCCTACTGGTGCACGAATTCGTGCACCAGGCCTCTAGTTAGTTCATAATAGGCTTTAATTTTCACTTTAATTAAATACTCAGGTTTAATCTCAAATATGCCAAATGGTTTAACTGTAGGAGAGCATTCCCAATTCATATCTAGGCTTCTAGAAAAGGGCTAGTAATTAAAGGTAATCCACTCCACTTTGAAGTTGCCCACTCTTTTTAATGCGATTTCCCCCAGCTATATGTTCAATTTTAAGCACCAGTGTGATCTGGAGCTTTGAGACAAGGTACAGACCATTAACTAGGCTTGGGATTTTGCATCACTTGCTAATCCCCTCCTAGCAATTTTTGGCCTACTTCTTTACCCTGCAGGAAAGGCTGAGTGTCTGGATTTTTCTCTACATGAGCCCTGGATTTGAATTTCAGAACATATGGGTCAGAACACCACAGTAAAAGGGAAATCAAGATTTAAACAGATAAATTTGGCAATTCTAAGCCTCTTTCTTCCAATGAACAAAAATTCCTTTGGTATGTTGTGTGAAAAAGCTCTTGCTTTACACTACATTCAGCTTTTTTTCTAGTAAATGTATATGCTTGAGAAGGAAGATCTCATCTGGGAAATCCAGAGTAATTTTTAGCAATAAAACGGGGCTAGACTTACCAACCCCAGAGAGATCCTTTCAGCTTTAACCATATAAACTTTCAGATATTAACAAAGGCAGAATTTGAACTCCAAGTGATTGTGCTATGTTAGTTTTGGGAAGATAGCAAAGGAGCATGAGGAGGGAGAAGTTCAGTGTGTGACCTAAGAAATGAAGGTTGAAAGAAAGAAATCCCTAATCTGCGGTTCTCAACCTGTGGGTCGCGACCCCTTTGGCGGTTGAAGGACCCTTTCACAGGGGTCGCCTAAGACCATCCTGCATATCAGATATTTACATTATGATTCATAACAGTAGCAACATTACAGTTATGAAGTAGCAATGAAAATAATTTTATGGTTGGGTCACAACATGAGGAACTGTATTTAAAGGGCCAGAAGGTTGAGAACCACTGCAGATGAAGGGCATATGATGAAAAATATTACAGAAGCGAGCTTAGTGAAATTATAGATAGTCATAAAGTTGAAGTGTGGGTGATCATGTAGATAATTCTATGGCGCTGGAACAAGGAATGGGAAACCATGGTGTCAGCATAGTGTTAATTTCTGGAATCCAAGCATGTGGATTTGAATCCCTGCTCTGCCTCAGACTAGCTGTGTGACTCTGTACTGAAGAGCACACTTTAGACCAGTGATCTCCAACCTTGTTTGGTCAGTAGAACACTAGACTAATCGGGGGAGTTCTGAAAAAAAAATGCAGGTGGCCAGGTCCACTTCTGGACCAATTCAATCAGAATCAGGCACTGGCAGGGACAGGCTTGAAAGCCTGGTTTGAAAGCCAGCTTTACAATCATGATTCTCACATTTTTTGCGTGTCAAAATGATACCCATGAATTTAAGGTTCCACACATTTTCTTTCTCCTCTTGAGTGAATTTGTAGATTGGCTCCTCTTGACACTGTAGTCACCTTTTCAATGTTGGCTGCAGTTGGTTTTCTCAGGCGAGAAATGAATTTTATTATATATCCTAGGAAAATCTCCAATACTAGAAAGAAAAATCTGGCTATGATCAGGTGATGTAAACATTACCATGAAATCTTTGTGGATATGGAAAATCTAATGGTAAAGCACACAGTACAGTCTGAGCCATTTTCTAATGGTAGGATAAATATAATTCCTGATTGCTCTCACTGAGGTCTTTTTAGAGGAGCTGGAAAGTTTTTGCTTTTTAGGTTATACGGTATAACATTCCAATATTGTAATTAAGGGGTGGAGGGAAGTAGATCATGGTCTAACAGAAAGCATGAAGATGCCTTCCCCTAAATACTGCTCTAGTTAAGGTATGTGTTATGTGCAGATAAGTCTGCAGAGGAAAAAAAGTGTCATAAAAGAGAAAACGTAGATGGTTTTCCTCCATCTGTCTAGGCCACAGAGTGTGAAAATATGGGCCTATTGGGTGAGAAAACGTTCAAAGGATGAGAAAACACTATCATTGCACTGGCTGAAGCCACTGGTTATCTTGTTTTAATTACCTTATATATATTTTTAAAATATATTTTTATTGATTTCAGAGAGAAAGGGAGAGGGAGGGAGGGAGGGAGGGAGGGAGAGAGAGAGAGAGAGAGAGAGAGAGAGAGAGAGAGAGAGAGAAACATCAATGATGAGAGAGAATCATTGAATCATTGATCGGCTGCCTCTATGGGGACTGAGCCCACAACCCAGGCATGTGCCCTGACCAGGAATCAAACCACGACCTCCTGGTTCATAGGTTGACACTCTACCATTGAGCCATGCCAGCTGGGCTAATTACCTTATATTTCAATGTGAATAAAGACCTGATATGGAAATAGGGAGTGAATAGAGAAAAAAAGCAACCCCATTGTAACTGGGTGTTGAAAGTTTATCCTAAGGGTGTATTAATATGCAAGGTTCTTGTTTCTTCTCAAGCAGTGCCTTTGACCTCACTCTGTGGAATCTGATTTTCGTAGACCCTACTAACATCTTGGTCAGACCTCAGAGCTTTCAAATAAACCCTGATCCTAGCTCAGGGTTTATCAGTGGCCTGAAGGGACATGCAGTGGGGGAAGGAAACTTACTATTAAACTCCACTTCCCTCCCCTCTTCCCTCTCTGGTGTGTTAGGCTAGGGAGGAGGGAGAGGAAATGAGGGGGAAAGTAGAAACGGATTTTTGGGCATATGTGTAAGCTCCTTAGGTGGCCCTGTGGGAGGGACCCCCACTTCACAGTTACTCTCATGGAAGATCTGCCTCCAGCTTAAACTCTTCCCTTGTCCTGCAGTTTCCTTCCCTCTCAGTGCATCTTTTGGCCACACACTCCTGCTGCTTCCTGAAGCGACAGAGAGCCCCCTTAATTAGATTGGGGTTTGAGCTCTTAGCTCAAGCCCTGCTCCCTTCCACAGTGTTTTCTTGCCCTGTATGAAACTCATAGATCACTCACACAGCAAACACCACTCTCACTCTCACAATCACAAGGCACCACATGGCTTTCCTTCTCTTCCCTCACTTCTGTCATTTGTGTTAAACGCTCTTATCTGTTCAGACAGGCTCTGGGGGACAGTTAGCAGGTAACACTGGGAATGAGATGACAGTCTCTCTTTCTTGTAGGTGGTTTTTTTGGGAGCCCTGACTGGACTTTGGTGGGTGAGCATTCACCTCCTTCCTTTTCCATGAGGAAAAGTGTCAGTACCCCTGAGTAGGCCTCATAATCAGTAATGCACGATTCTGTGGATCCTCTGCTCTTCCCTTTCTTCCTCTTTGGTCTTCTGTTTATGTCTATGGGACAGTGTCCTGAGGGATGTTTTGGGACAGCAGAGAGAATATGTTCGTCTCCGACAAAATCTTAGAAGGGCCACCTGGTTCCCCAGTTGCCTGCAGCTTTATTAGGAAGTAGGGTATTGGACAGTCCTGTGTCCTCAGTTGAGAGGCCTAGTTGTCAATTCCAGAACAATAGCAGGGGTTCTACTAAACACCCCATTACATTATAGTATGCAATATTTATCGATCACTTTCTTTGTACTAATTGTATTAAGCCTTTTAAATATTTTATTTCATTTAGTCCAGTGGTTCCCAAACTTATTTGGCCTACTGCCCCCTTTCCAGAAAAACCAAACACTGTAATGGGCTTCTGCCATATCTAGTTACACAAAATATTTTTTAAAGCCTCTCTACTTTGTAATAACCCCATGCAATTTAAGTCTTGCGATCTCAGTGAGGAAAGCAACAAATGAAACCTTTGTTTCTGGAGAAGAATGAGTAATTTCAATTCTGCCCATCACTTTTCCCCCATGAGAGACTTCATTAGCATTGAGTCAGTGGAGGAAAGAGGCATGGTGTTGATTTTCTATTTTGTAGCAGGTATTGAGGCAGAGAGAAAGCCTTAGTCTGTTTGGGCTGCTGTAACAAAAGACCACAGATTGGGTAGCTTGTAAACAATGGAAATTTATCTCTCACAGTCTGGGGCTGGAGATCTGAGATCAGGATGCCAGCATGGTGGAGGGGGCCCTCTTCTGCGTTTCAGACTTCTCACTGCACGGCAGAAGAAAGGCGAAGGAGCTCTCTGGAACCTCTTTTATAAGGGAACTAGTCTCATTCATGAGGGCCTGTCTTCATAACCTAAGCACTCCCCTCCTACCCCCCAAAGATTCTACCTCCTAATACAATCACCTAGAGCAGTGGTTCTCAACCTTCCTAATGCCGCGACCCTTTAATACAGTTCCTCATGTTGTGGTGACCCCTAACCATAAAATTATTTTCGTTGCTACTTCATAACTGTAATTTTGCTACTGTTATGAATCGTAATGTAAATATCTGATATGCAGGATGTATTTTCATTGTTACAAATTGAACATAATTAAAGCATAGTGATTAATCACAAAAAAACAATATGTAATTATATATGTGTTTTCCGATGGTCTTAGGCGACCCCTGTGAAAGGGTCGTTCGACCCCCAAAGGGGTCGTGACCCACAGGTTAAGAACTGCTGACCTAGAGGTTAGTTAGGATTTCAACATATGCATTTTTAGGGACACAAACATTCAGATCATTGTAAGGAGAGCTCTGATACTGGCAGTGGTGATCATAATGTCCTGACTAGCCACTTCCTGATGATTTTGCTACTGTTATGAATCGTAATGTAAATATCTGATATGCAGGATGTATTTTCATTGTTACAAATTGAACATAATTAAAGCATAGTGATTAATCACAAAAAAACAATATGTAATTATATATGTGTTTTCCGATGGTCTTAGGCGACCCCTGTGAAAGGGTCGTTCGACCCCCAAAGGAGTCGTGACCCACAGGTTAAGAACTGCTGACCTAGAGGTTAGTTAGGATTTCAACATATGCATTTTTGGGGACACAAACATTCAGATCATTGTAAGGAGAGCTCTGATACTGGCAGTGGTGATCATAATGTCCTGACTAGCCACTTCCTGATGATGGCAGAGGCAGCAACTTCCCATCAGGCCAGTTCTGAGTTGTGGCCGTGGGAGTCCTGCCCAGAAGCTCAGCCTGGAATCAGCCTCTTCATTCCTTACAAAGATTCTGTCGGCTCGTGCTGCCTTTTAATAAATAACTTTCTGCTTAAACTTGCTGCTCAGGGTTTGTTGGCAGCAACAAAGCACCCTGGCCAAAGCAACCTCAGAACCAATATTGCTTTTATTCTTCATATTTGAAGGGATATTTAAAGAGGGAAGAACTACAGACATGAATGTGCTTTGTAAAGCCAGTTCTTTGAAAAATCAGAGAGTCAGGAATATCAGTGGTTACAATATTTCTCTGTGACCCATAGATACATCCTTACTCTAGCAGTATTCTATTGGAGCTAAAATGCTTGTAAGGAGAATATTTTAGATAATGTGAAGACTCGCTTTAGCTTCAAAATGTCATATTTAAGATGTTGCTTTTGCATTGATTTGCTGCATATGTCGTTACATTTGTTTCAGTGAAGCAGGGGATCATGGGATGAAAAATCCGACCTATTAGAGTTCTGGCACTGCCACTTATTAGCTCCGTGGTCTGAGTTAAGTTGGTTAACTGTTTGAGACTCAGGCTCCTCATTAAAAAATGGAAATAATCACAACAGTAATCTTTTCCAATCATAGATGATTTCTGAAAAGAGGAAATAAGAATGTTTGGGGGATAAAATAGGGCAACATAAATAAAATAATTTTTATTATAGCTATGGTCATTTGAATAATCTCAGTGAGTAGGAAATGGTGGGAAAAGACTCTAAAAACCCACACTATTAGGAGAAAAAAAGGAAAGACATTTTTAGGAAGGCATGGTGAGCAAATATAATTCTTCGCATGCAAATGTTTCTTTTCTCAAATTTTGTAAGGCTTCTGATCTTCCTTTCCTTATTCAGCACAAGTAAGAACGTTGTAATGCAGTAGTTCAGAATCCCAGGAGAGTCAAGTGCATTTCATCTGTAGTTTCGGAAAGGATGGCCAATTTTCTGCATGTCTTATTATATATAAAAAGTCTCCCCCCATATATTATTTGTTCAATCATCTCAATAGAAGTTGCTTAGAGGTCCTCAGGTCTCCAATGCTAAGTCTGTCTTAGTTGCTAAGTCTGTCTTGTGAAGATGGAATGCAGGCACTTGTGGTGTCTAGTGAAGAAGGCCAATGTCATCTCCATGGAGAACTGCCCTTCTCCTTCCCCTCTTCCTTAGAGTAGGTCTAACAGGTAAAAGAGCCATAGATTCCTCTTGGGTGTACCACACTCCCACCTGCAAATCTGGGCCTCAGGATTACTTCATTTTCCTGAGTGCAGAACTCAAAAGGAATGCATTTTTAGTAATTTGCAAGGGTGAATATGATCACAGATCAATCTTGCTATCATAATTTCCAAACGAGTCCTATCTTCATTACATGCGTAGGATAAGTTAGTGATAATTATATTCACTAGGACCCTAAGAGACTACATCCTACGAGATAACCTTTTGTAATTAGAGAAAGGGCTGCACTTGCCATGCACTGCTCTCAGCAGAGAAGGTCACATATCAGGACCAGGATGGAGAGATGTCATAAGCCAACAAGCATTCTCTAGTGATACCCAGAAACCTTTAGTATAATTACTTATTTCACAATACACCGCCTGTGATTGAATTCTCCGAGAGTACTGGGGAAAGGGCTGCAAATCCTGTACAGCTGATAGGATGCTTGATTGAAATGACCCACATGGGCATGGAGTAGAGTCAGAGAGGGCTTTGAGAAAGGATGGTTGGAAATTTGGAGAAATGGGTTGCAGACAAAGTCCATGGAGATTTTGGGGGGGCAAAGGAGCCTGGTGGAAATGTGAATTCTTG
Source organism: Myotis lucifugus (assembly GCF_000147115.1). Lineage (NCBI taxonomy): Eukaryota > Metazoa > Chordata > Mammalia > Chiroptera > Vespertilionidae > Myotis > Myotis lucifugus. The sequence continues at coordinate 45,819,878 of NW_005871048.1, read as the reverse complement.
TGCTTTACAGAATACAAAGAGTTTTTAAAAATATATATATTTTTATTGATTTCAGAGAAGAAGGGAGAGGGAGAAACATCAATAAGAGAGAATCATTGATTGGCCGCCTCCAGCACACACCCCACTGGGGATCGAGCCCACAACCTGGGCATGTGCCCTAACCAGGAATTAAACCGTGACCTCCTGATTCATAGGTCACTGTTGCTCAACCACTGAGCCGGGTCAGAGTTTTTACATACGTCAGTTCTCATTTTATTCTCCCAATCTGTGCAGAAGCTTTAATTGTTCCTATATTTCTTATGAGGAATCAAAGGTTAAACTTCATTGTTTAACTTGCTCAAGCTCAACAATGAATAACAGAGATGGATCATGTGATCTTGGCTAGAGCCCTCACTTTAGTATTCCAGCTGCTCTGATGACTACACTGGGGCCACGGTGATGACTTTACATTTTAATTTTCTTTTACATTACAAGGATTCTCACTTTGGGTTAAGAAACTGAAGCTTCTGATGTCAGTTTGGAATTCTGTGCCCTGGTTTCAAGATGAAAAGCTTACATTCTTTATGCCTTTTCAGTTTTTGTTGTTGTTGTTTTTTTTTTTACTGAATAATGATATTATTTGATGTTATCTGTCAAATTATTTAAGTTAACACATGGAAACAACTGTAAGTTTAAATGACTCTGATAATCCCTTTGTTGTTTTTCTCCCAAGAATGATTTCCTCTTTTACAGTTGGTTGGCATGTTTGTCCCTGTAAAAATCAAATACTTCATAGAGAGTTATTAAAAAAAAGATTCTTTACTAAATTGAGTTAATGCTATTTTCAGAAGCACTAATGTTATTCAATCTTAGATTAGTAGAACCCCAACAAGCCAATTCAGTAATAGATATAAGTACTGCAATTGGGTGACTCCAATGGGAAAAAAATCAAGAAATAAGAAGAAACATTAAGCAAATATAGCAAGAGAACAATGGGATTTTGTTCCCTAAAGACAATGATATAAACTGAAAAAGAATCCTAGTTGGCTGCCTCTGGAGGAGAATCACTGTTGTCATGATGGGATGTCAGGAAAGGGCACCTGTGTCTGAACATATGTAGAAATCATGAAAGTGCGGCTCCCTGGGAGGGGTAACATTTTAGGCCTTAGCCAGATTTTAAGTCAATGTACATAAATTCAACAGTTGTATTTGTAAGAATAGGTTTTAACAGGGTTAGAATTGGGGGCGGGGGGTGTGGGGCGGGGCACAGGACTCTGGGCACTTAAGGAGACAGAGTGATAGATAGCATCCCTGGTGCGATAAGAAGGATTATGGGAAGAGTCCTCGTTCTAGATCTTTCTGAAGACAGTCCAACAATACTCCTGGTCAATTTCTCCTCTAACAAAGACAGGCCCATTATCCTGTAGACACATTAAGAGATAAAAAGCACACAACCTTTTATATTACTTGGGTTCATTCCTGATACAGCCAGTGTGCCCAGACCGTTCCCACTCCTCTTGTCTCCCTAATGCTCACTCACATCCTCTGGCTCCCCAAGACTTCACACCTGGGCCCAAGCTGTGTCCATGTGTCTTTCCTTTTGGCCTAACTTCCATTTAGACTTAAATGTCATTGGTCTCTTGATCCCAGAATCCTGTTTTCAGTTAGATGAGAGTTTATCTGATGGCCATACTTTCCCGAGCTATACTGCTAGTGTTCCTCCAGATTTTAGTAGATACAACTTGGGGGCGGGGAGGGGGGGTAAAAAAAGAGTTCCTTGGCAAAGTAAATTTGAAAAATCCTACATACTATATCACCCTCTTGAAGATTCACAATGCGCATTAGCTTGGTGAAGTCTTTCAGAAATAAATTGTTGTGATGAGTTTAGTATGGGAAACACTATTCTAGCAGAATAAAAACTAAGGTCTACATTTTTAACCTTCTCAAACATTATATTTTTCCCAGCAATCTATAGGAAAAAAATGCCTTGACCTTGAGGAATGATCCCCATTGTTGGAATTTCAGGTGCTACAGTGGCTACTGCTGGATGATATTTGGCATAAGGATTCTGGTGCCAAAATTTAAATTATTTTTTTTATTACTTTGGGTACTTTCTGCTCTGCTAAACTAAGTCAGACTCAGGAAAATTGGAATATTTCTGCTCCATTTGAACAAAGCCAAGGTAAAATTTGGATAAACTTATGGCTCTGGTTTTCGCAACTTATATGTCCATTTGTGTTCAGCTATTCTTTTGAGAAGTGAAATATATTCATTTTCCCATCAGTGCACTAACAGCAGGCCACTCAACATTTAAAAGTGGCTGAGGTTGGATTTTTTGTTATTGTTATTGTTAAAGGTAAAGTCATCCCAGGCCAGGAGCAGAGCTCTGGGATGATGTGATCAGATGACTAAATTGCAACCCCCTTCCATTCTGCTAATGAACACGTTTCTGTTTACCTTGGAACTGGGGTATTTTAGAAATTCTATTTTAAAGTTCTTATATTAAGAAGATGCCTTCTGGACAGCTTCAAAATGAGGTCACAGACCTGAAAGAAATGGATGCTGCCTTAGGAACTTAGGCTGCCAAATGGAATCTGGAGGAAAATGCTGCCAATTTGGATTCCTCCTTCCCTTGCTTTCCCTCTGTGTGACTGGAGTGTTCTTTCTCTGTCTGTCTGCCAGTTCTTTTTTTCCTATAATATGGACAGTTATGAGTTCTCTGGTATAATAATATTTTAAATCAAATCTCTTTTTCATCTTTGATTGTGGCAGTTAAGTTATGAATTTTGATGGAGAATCTCCTATTTCCACCAGTTCCATTTACCCAATAGTAGAAACAGGTGTGACTGGGAGCCTCCTCCGGCTCATGACTCTCCTTTTCCTTACTTTTTAAATGTGTGACTACAGATGAGAATACTTTTTCTAAACCAAACTTTTTCTAAATCAATCCAGCATAGTGATGTCTGAAATATAGGATTCATTGAGTTCCATAGAAATCATTTGGACAGATTTATGGGCCATATTATTCAATCATGTATTGCAAGATTCTACTGCTGACCATGGTAAATGCAGAACAGAAATCTGTTTTTGATATCCCAAGCTTTTTAAGTATGCCACATATGTGTACTTTTAAAAACCCTTTACTAATGAAAATATACCGTTGATAATTTATCTTAACTCGTATAATTTTTAGAACTATTTCTATAATTTATATCCCTCTCAGAAGCAACGTGATGACTTTCTTCTCAGAATACTGTATTGTGCTCAGCATGGTCTAGAATTGCTAAAATGTCCAATCATTATTTTAGTGCTTTATGTCAAATTATTTTAAGAGACTAAGTCTCATTTTTGAACAATTGACAATTCTAATTCCTATCATCTCCCTCAGGAGGTGGAATTCTTGGTCTACCCAGAGCAGTTTTCTGATTCTAGGCATAATGTCACTGGTGGTTGTTGACTTACAATATTCCTCCTAAACACTAGCAGATAAACACTCTCCTCTTTTGTCCCTTGACTGGGAAGTTTGGAAACTTATATTACGTGGCTCTTAGCGTCCCCATTGCCCATAGCAGTGAATAGCTTGAAAATTCATCTTTGGATTGACTTCCCCTCCTTCCCAATTCCCAGTCCCAAATCCTATTTTTAAAAAAAATATATTTTTTACTGATTTTAGAGAGGAAAGGAGAGGGAGAGAGAGATAGAAACATCAATGATGAGAGAGAATCATTGATTGGCTGCCTCCTGCATGTCCCCCACTGGGGATCGAGCCCACAACCCTGGCTTGTGCCTTGACCAGGAATTGAACCATGACCTCCTGCTTCATAGGTGGATGCTCAACCACTGAACCATGCCAGCTGGGCCTAACGCCTATATTTTAGGATCGTTTCTTAAAATAAACTCTCTACTCACAAACTAGTCTCAGGCTTTGCATCCTTTTGGAACCCAAACTAAGACAAGGAGCAAAATTTCAGGAGAAAAATTAATAAACATTTCCCCTGTCACTGCAATGAAGTGCAGAAAATTTTATAGTACAACATGCTAGATGACTTCAGAGTACAAGAAAATAATTTTTCAAGTAGCACTCAGTCTAAGAGTTAGTTGTGCTTTTCTAACATAAGTCATGGCAATCCATAAAAGTTCTTCAAGAGCTGAGGAGAAAAAAAGTTTGTGAACATGACACTCAAGCTATTCGCAGGCGGTTACGGCAGACCTATTCGTAAAAATGAGCAAGAGCTGCACTTACGGATTCTGTATGAAGCCCTGCTTTCCTGAATTGATAAAAGCTCTGCCTTTGAAGTCTGATCTTTGAATAATTGTGGACAGAGGCTGAACATTTTTACAGTTTATGTGTTAGTCCTGATCCAAGGCAGAGGCTAGTCTGGCATGGATGGGTGTAGATTTGTAGGGGGACAGTATCTGAATACAGAAGATGATCAGTGGCTGGCACGCAACTGGAATGACAACAGAAAAAGGCGACTCAGAGGCTCTTTGAAACGCCACTAAAGATGGAGGCTTTTAGCAACACTCTCATGAGGGGATGTTGGCAATGGAGGGCTTCAGACTCACCAGCTACACATTATTTTTTTGCCACGTGCATATTTATGTTTAAATTTAATTATTTAAGAAAGCATGCATAATTTATCCCAAAGTAGTGCTTTATTTCTTCTTAATTGCTTCTTCTTTTTTTAAAGATGCAGTTAAAAGAAGCCTTCCACATTTTGTTAAGGTTAAATAGCTGAACCAATGAGCCTCAAGAGACAATGGAGGTCATGCAACTTGTGCTTAGGGAGGTGAGTGGTCCCTTTCTGTATAATGCCTGACCCCGGCTTATTCCTGGTAGGGTATGTCACAGAGCACACAGCAGAGCAGGAGAAAAGAGCACCATGCAGAACTATTCTGTACTAGCGTTTGTGCCATTCTGGAGGAGAGCTGTGCATGTAGTAGTTTTATCCTTAGGAGACAAATGCCGGCTGCGGTTAAAAAGTAGCTGATCTGGGAGAGTTGGGCTGAGAGCGGCAGAACAAAAATAGAATTCGGCTATAATTTTTCTCTTTAGGTTCAGGTTTCTGTAATTGATTACTGGTATCTGAGAGAACATACACGAACGAGGGAAAACAGGGAGGGGATGAAGAATGGTAAAAGGGCTTTTAAAACAAAAAGTGACATTGGAGAAAAAGTGAAATTCATTTATAATGACAATAGTAGAGTCATTTTCTCTTTTGGCCAATTTTTCCTCTGCTGTCTCCCCTTATTCCTTTATTTCATTGTCTCCATTTTCCTGGCTAAATACCTTCTTTCTCATCTCTGAAGACCAGGACTGAATTAGGTTGTCCTGAATTACATGAGAAAATAGCCACTTTCAGCCACAGTATTGGGTACAAATGTGTTCTCTAAGCAGCATGTAATCTTCTATGTGATTTTAAAAGAATTTCTTTTCAAATCCTTTGTGATTGATTATTCGATGGCATGAATAATATGCACCAATGTAGAAAATATAGATAACAAAAAAAGTATCTGTGATAATGATAACCACTTTTACATTTGTATTATGTCCCCCTCCAGACTGGAGGTGGTTCACAGACTATCTGTCTTGAAAGGATTTGGAATGATTTTTAAAAATGCAACTTCCTAGGTCCTCCCCAAATCCCATAAAATAAGAATTCCTGGAATGTGGGGTTTGGGGTATGCATTTTTAACCAGTGAAAGCAGGAGTGATGTACAAAGTTTGAGAATCACTGTTTCAGATATTTTTTTTGGGGGGGCGGGGGGAGGCAAGAGTGGGAGGGAGGGGACAACAAATCAATGTTAAAAGAAAACTGATGTTGGACAGCTTGTCTTAAAGAGTTATTCTGGCCCGTTCTTCCTTGCATCGTAGACCACAGGGAACAAAGCACCATAGACCACAGGAATATTAACAATATCAGGTCACATGAGGGAGAGCTGCCCCGTGCCCAGTGCTCCTACAGTCTGTAGGGAGATCATTGCCCCAGCCGTCTGCAGGTCTGAAATGACTTTCCCCAAGTGCAGATGGCTGACCAGGCCCAGGGCTGTGACCAGAACCCATGTCTCAGGTGCCTGTCACTAGGTTCTCCCCATTCCTCCAGGCTAAATGTCATGCTTTTCCTGTGTAAGAGGTTATTCTGATCAGAGAAGTAGTCTACTCCTGAATTCCCAGGGGACAAGAAATGGAGTAAAGTAGTGCTCCTTGTCAATGGGCAGGGTAAGAGTCTTCCTCCTCTTTGCCCTTTCGCTCAAAGGAACTGCCTTTTGGTCACACTCATACCATGTATTTCGTAGGAATAGTTTCAAACCATTGTACTTTTCAAGTATATTTACACATTATTTATTTTGCCAGAGTATTCTGACCTGGGGACAGGTAAAGTGGCTTTTGTTGTCATTGTTCTTGGCATATTAATCATACTTCACATACAGCACCCTTCCCACGCCTCTGAATAAGTGTGGGCTGAGAAAACATCTTCCCTCAGTCGTTTGTTAAGTGTTTTTAGAGTGAGTGCTCTGTAATAAATGTAGCCTCCCTCCTATCAGATCATAGCCTTTTTTATTCTTGGTATTTAATCTGCTTTGTACGAATATTGTATGAGTGTATGTTTTAATCATTGAGATTTATCACCAAGACTACTAGTGATGATTATTGACCCATTGTTGGTAAATTAAAAAGAAAGAAAAAAGCAAAAAGCCAAAGACATAAGTACTTTGAATTTACGGCGTCAGAATTACCACTTCATAAAAGTTTAGTTTTATACAAAAGACAGGCTCCTGAACAGTCTAAACTTTTTAGCCTTTCCTTATTTCCAGTGAAACATCTGGATAGAGGCAATTTCATCGTATAAACAACTTTTTAAGCACCCAGGTGGAACTCATTAATCTGAGAGGTTCCCATCATGGGCAACAAGCAGTAGGATGATTTTGGATTGTCTGAGTTAACTAATTGTATTTTTCTGTAACTATTAATTTTCTAAAGAAAAGTATTCCTGAAGCATGTACATTTGCATAATAATATTTTTCAAAAATTTAATAAGTAATGAGCAATTAAGAGAATCGTGCTTTGTGGAAAGTCCATTTGAAAGGACTGGTGCCTCAGTTAGTATATCCTGAGCCTAGACTGTAACTCAGTGGGGGCCTGCCTTTATTCTAGGATTTGCAGTGGTTTGTGAACTGGAGTTTTTCATCTTCCCAATGGATTGACTCTATTGTTATACTGCCTTTCAGATCATGGAGACCAGACAAAATAAAAAGCATGGGATACATGGTAGACAGGCTCAGTTGCCCAAGGTTATTCAGTGGCGGGGGGAAAAGAACAGTTTTGGAGACAAGGAGATTAAAAAAAAAAGCATTTTATTGATTTTTTACAGAGAGGAAGGGAGAGGTATAGAGAGTTAGAAACATTGATCAGAGAGAAACATCGATCAGCTGCCTCCTGCACACCCCTACTGGGGATGTGCCCACAACCAAGGTACATGCCCTTGAACCCGGGACTTTTCAGTCTGCAGGCCGACGTCTATTTACTGAGCCAAACCGGTTAGGGCTAGGAGATTTTTTAAAATTAAAAAAGTGTTTCCTAAAGAATAATAATATTATAAAATTTCTGTATTGTATTGAGCAGCTATTACCAGCTATGTAATTATCAACTACAAAAATATCACTGGCATGCAACAATAAACATTTACTTCTCCGCTAGGTATCTGCAGGTTGGCTGGGGCTCAGATAATTGAGGCGAGGCAGGGCTGAGCTTCACAACACTTGTTGATCATTCTTCTGGAACCTGTGGGATAATCAAGGTGTATCCTTTCCTTGGCAGTAGCAGACACACAAGGATGCAAGTCCCACTTGAGCCCACTCCAAGCCTCTGCTTGTGACATGTCCACTAAAAGTCCCATTGGCCAAAGCATGTCACATGGCTAAGCCCAGTGTCAATAGGGTGGGGAGGTGTCATCCTTCTGTAGAAGTGGTGTGTGTTTATCTACTTGCTGAACAATGATATAATCTTCTACACTTCTATTTTCAAAACTTATCCAACACTCTTCCTGTATCTCAGTTGTCCTCTGTGAAACTATTGAAATGGGCAGTCTCTTTATAGGTGCAACTGAAAATTGCAAGCTTCTTTCAGGGTGTTGGGCCATCAGCTACTATAAATATTTAAGGGTCTGAAAGGCAAAGAGTAGACTTTTAATGTGGCAATAGTTGCAGTAGTAATAGTTCTGCAGAATAGGGTCATTGGGATTCATCCCCATGAAATAATATTAGAGGAGATCTTATAAATGTAGGCTACCAAGTAGAATTTACAAAAGTGGTAGATAATGGCTAAGCTTTTTAAAAATTCTCACTCGAGAATATTTTTCCATTGATTTTTAGAGAGAGTACAAGAGAGAGGGAAAGACAAAGAGAAACATCAATGTGAGAGAGACACATTGATTGGTTGCCTCCTGCATGGGTCCTGACCAAGGCCCCGGCTGGGGAGGAGCCTGCGATTGAAGTACGTGCCCTTGACTAGAATCGAATCCAGGACCTTTCGGTCCACAGGCTGACACTTTATCCGCTGAGCCAAACCAGCTAGGGAGATAATGGCTAAGCTTTTAACTCAGTTCTCAGATCTCCCCCAGGGAATGCAATACATGCATATGGATTATTACCCAATGTGTGCACAGAAATTACTTGATGTGGTCTCAGATCCTGGTCGTAGTACTATTATGCAAGTTGCCTCATTTTCTGATGTTCAATTTCCCATCTATAAAATATAACCCATAATGCCTATCTAATAGAAAGTGATAAAAATAAAATGAGATGATGGATGTGACTGTGGAAACTGTACCGCACTGTGATTTCTAGCATGAGCTCTGGACTCTGTCTGCTGTGGTTGAATCCTTTCCTTACTACCAACTAAATGGTTAACCTTACAGTTGTCTCTCTGAATTAGCTTCCTAGTGCTACCATAACAAATTACAATAAATTGAATGGCTTAGGACCGTGATCGGCAAACTGCGGCTCGCGAGCCACATGGGGCTTTTTGGTCCCTTGAGTGTGGCTCTTCCTAAGCCTTAGGAGTACCCTAATTAAGTTAATAACAATGTAGCTACCTATATAGTTTAAGTCTAAAAAACTTGGCTCTCAAAACAAATTTTAATCGTTGTACTGTTGATATTTGGCTCTGTTGACTGAGTTTGCTGACCACTGGTTAAGGACAACAGAAATTATTCTCTCAGTGTTCTGGAGGCAAGACGTCTGAAATCAAGGTATCACTAGGGTTGGTTCCTTCTGGGAGCTCTGAAGAAGAATCCTTTTCTTGCTTCACTTTCAGCTTCTGGAAGTTGCCAGCAATCCTTGGCTTCCTTGGCTTGTTGGCAACCTGACTCCAATCTCTACCTCCATTTCCACCTGGTGTTCTTCCTTATGTTTCCTCTGTGTGTGTGTGTATCTGTCTGTCTGTCTGTCTCTCTCTGTCCTCTCTCTTCTTCACAGGACACCAGTCATATTGAATTCAAGGTCCACACTAATTTATATGACCTCATCTTCACTAATTATATCTGCAAAGACCCTAATTCACAGATACTGTGGATTAGGACCTCAATACATCTTTTTGTAGCACACAGTTCAACCTACAATCTACCCTTTTTCCACACAACAGTAGAATAGAGTTCAACCAACTTTTCTGCTACTTTATAATAAAGACTAATCTTTCCTCGAGTGCAGTGAGATGCTCATTATTTCCTTCTAAGACGTTACCAGAAGCACCTTTAACATCCATATGTCTATGATTCTCCAAAGTCAGTTTTCTTATCTATAGAATGAGGATAATAATATCTACGTTTTGGTATTGTTGTGAGGATTAAATGTAATCATGAAAAATGCTTAACCCAGGAAATGGCACGTTGTAAATGTTTAATGAGAGTTGGCTTTTACTTAAATATTAAGTTGAGCCAGGTAAAGTTGATGTTTTATAGGTTGTAAATGGTTGAATATCATCAAATCCTTGTGCTATAAATTTGAACTATATGGAATTACTATTTTTTTTACAGGTTAAAACAGTCAAATTTCAATAATTCCATAGGCCTTAACCTAATACTTTTTGATAAGTAAAATGTTGATGTACCAAAATAAGGTATCCTTATTAAGCCATGGCATTTTCTTCGAGAGTAACATTCCAGCCAGCTGGTCTGGCTCAGTAGTTGAGCATCGATCTATGAACCAGGAGGTCATGGTTTGATTCTAGGTCAGGACACATGCCTAGGTTGTGGGCTTGATCCCCAAGTGTGGGGTGTGCAGGAGGCAGCTGATCAATGATTCTCGCTCATCAGTGATGTTTCTATCTCTCTCTCCCTTTCCCTTTCTCTCTGAAATCAATAAAAAATATATTAAAAATAGCATTCCTGCCCTGGCTGATATGGCTAAGTAGTTAGAGCACCAGCCTGTGCACTGAAGGGGTGCAGATTCAATTCCCAGTCAAGGGTACATACCTGGGTTGTAGGTTTGCTCCCCACTGAGGGTTGGGTCAGGGCATGTACAGGAGGCGACCAGTCCATGTGTTTCTCTCTCATCACTGTTTCTCTTTCTCTCTTCCTCCCTCCCTCTGTCTCTCCTCCCCCTTTACTCTTTCTGAAAAGCAATGGAAAAAATATTCTCAGGTTAGGATTAAAAAAAAAAGAATGGCATTCCTAGGAAAACTATTTTCAAGCTAAGACTAGTTATTATTAGTTTTACTATCATATAGTTAGATTTGCTAGATTAGTTAGATTGGTATATTAGTGCTTTATTACACTATTTTTAAAAACAGGTAAACTTCAACTTTTTGCTTTGGGGTAATCAAAGATTTAGTAAAGAAATGTGAGGCATAAATTCAGTCCATAATTTAATGATTAGTAATATCTGTTACTGAACCAAGGGCCTCTTACATTAAACATATATTTAAATTAGGTTATTATAGTTGGGGATATAGTTGTTTCATATTCTGCTATTCACAATTTTTTAAAACTTGAATTTAGATAGTGACAAATAGGTAACCAAAACAATTTTTACAATGCTGTTACAATGGCCAACTATATATTTACTTTATAGGGGTTTTCCCCAGGAGAAAGGACTAGTGCCTTTGATATAAAAACCCAGTGCTACTGGAATTTTCTGTGGAGATAATGGTACTAATGGAACATTTAGTTGAGGATAACTTTTGAAAATTAAAGTGTTTTCCTCAGTGTCCCTTACACAGCAGTGCAGGCAGGAAATCAGAAATTGAAGCAAGAAAGTGTTTAAAAAATGGAAAATGAAGCATGTCAGAAGAAGATGTATATACATTAAAAGATTTGCCAGAGAGCCAATCAGAAAGGTGGTAAATAGTGCCCAAGAATCTTAAGAGATTACTGATTTAATATAGAAAAACTGGAAAGCCTAAGGCAAAATGGATAAAAGGAATGGAAGGTATCTAAGGCCCTGTGAAGAAACCGAGAAAATATTCATCCTTTCAACAGAATTTTTGAAATATCTTTGGTGTGCCAGTTTAACTACTGTTCTGCATATAACAGTTTCTCCAAAAAGTGTGTTAAATGAATGTGAATAATGAAATAGGATATATTAATCTGACTCAGGGCAAACTTCCCAGACAGAGATTTTGAATAATGAAAATTTGCCATCCTCGCTTCAAAATAGGTAGCCAGGGCTAGAGCTAGAATTGTATAGTAAAGAACTATATTAAGACCCAGATAGATTTGAGTTCAAAACCTGGATCCCTTTCCTAAAGGATGTCTGATCTAGTACAGTCACTGGTTCCACTACTGATAGTATCCCCATGAAATGGGTGGGTCACATCTTCAATTACTTTTAAAAAATAATTAAAAAATAATTTAAGACAAGACAACATATCCTTTTTAATATTTACAGATTTTTTTTTCCTTTTGCCTTTCATACAGTTGCTCTTTTTATTTGTTGCCATTTCTCTCAATTTTGCTCATCACTTTTGCTGGATCACCAACGACAATGACAATGACAATGACAATGAAGGTATGCTTGTTTTATCTGCCCATTGTGCTTTCTATCTCAAAAAAGTAGTTCAATGGTTTGATGTGTACCCAACTCATCAGGTTAGCAGGTTTAGTTCTTGGGTCAGCCTTGGAAATGTATCTGACAAATATTTAATGTGGTCTTTGTAGTGATTAAGAATGATTAAATAGCTAACATTCCTATCAAATTGAGCTTTAAAACACTTTCTAATAATAATGTTGATTTAGTGATTGACTTAATGAATGTCAATAAAAAGAGGCAGTGACTAAGTCAGTTTAGAAAAACGTTAGTCATATGAACTGGGAATATTTGTGTATAACTTTTTGACTTTATTCGATAGAACTTGTCACAGTAACCGCTCAAGAGGCTTTGATCACATGCAAAGATTAATTTTTGCTTGTGATATAGCCTGCCCCTACAGAGGACATCCATGGCAGTTGAGCTTATACTTCTAAGAAAAAGCTTCTCATTTGACATTGGGGTTGAATTTTGTCTGTATGAGCCATATAATTTCTGCTCCCTGTTTTTTTTTAGGAGAGGTAACTTTATAATACACCTCCAAGCTCGGGGCATTCAGTAGGATATTATAAATTATCAACTCTCTCAGGAAGTTCTATGATCAAAGGGCCACTGATAACCTTTTTCCTTCCTAAGAAACTATAGTATTTATGAGGCAGAGGAGGAGTTTAGTACCTGCCCTTGAAGTTCAGCCATGGTTTGTCATTTTGGGAGGTATATCTCATATTCCAAACCATTGCCCTTTATCTGAAAACCCCCTCCCACAAATGCCAATCCAAACTTAACTTCTAGGACTTATTCCCTCAGAGCTTAGTCTTAATTTTCTACTAGGGGCCCAGTGCACGAATTCATGCACCGTGAAAGGAACTGTGGGCTGTGAGGCCGCGGTGGGCACAGGGGCGGGTCTTGGCCCATTCTCCATGCCCCTGCCTGGCCCCTGTCATGGCCCCTGGTCCCCTGTCTGCCGGCAGCCCCACTCCGCCGCTCCCACGCACTGACAGCACTGGCCCCGCTTGCACCTGCTGATGGCGGAGAGTGACTGGGGCCATTGCTAGCAGCGGGTGCGAGCGGCAGCTGCTGCCCTGATAGTGCCTCAGGAGCAGGGGGAGGTGGAGAAGCACTGAGGGGTGATAGGGGCCAGCAGTCACTGCTTGCACCCGATGATGATGCCAGCGTGGGAACAAAGAATTTCTAGTAACCACCAGAGGCTTGCCCCAATGACAGTGACCAGTGCCTCTGCCTCGCCTCAGTCTGGGGCCCCTGCTCACCAGCTCTATCATCCTGCTGTGTCAGATGCCTGCCATGTTCTGCACGTGACCCCTAGTGGTCAGCACATGTCATAGTGACCGGTTGTTCGGTTATTCCGCCGTTAGGTCTATTTGCATATTAGGGTTTTGTATATATAGATAATAGTAGTTAATTAGTGTCTAACTTGTGTAGTCTCAGGCATAAGTCCTACTGGAATTCCCTTGGCAATCTAAAGTGGGAATACATGGATGCGGTGTACATGGGAATCAGGGTGGATCTGGGGAAAGGGACTGGCCTGATTTCTGAGGATACCTATAAGGCTCATGGATGTCCCATGTCCAGAGGAGAGAAGTGAACAAATATGTGATTGAGTCAGTCATCTATTGGCTAAAACAATACATTATTTTCTTGGAAAAGAAAACTTAGGGGTTATTACTTATTTAGTTTAAATTGTCCATTGGATAGAAAAATTAATGACTGACTTTTAAAGTGAGGATTTATAAATAGTTATAGTGTACAGATTAAGTTCACAAGGATAAGACAATGAAATATCACTAAACCCTTGTATTTGTAGTCAAGATAAAGAATTAAAGTGTGGTTGTAATATTGCCTTTAAAGTAATTATGTTGGGTGGAAAGACATACAAAGCACTGCATACATGTATATTGATTATTGTGACATGTTACTATAATTAAATGTACTAGAAACACTGTGTTCAGTGGAAATGATTGGTGAATTTTGCCTCTAGTCATATAATTGATAGGGAGAAATTAAAAATTCTACTAATATTTCAAGGTTACTTCATATGGCTTTTCAAGTAAGATATTTATGAATTGATGTGAAGGTGATATACATGTGCTTATTTCAGGGTCCTCATTTATTTGTGTACTATGATATATTTATTTTTTAAAAATTCTTAAGATTAAGGGCTTATTTCATTTTTCTTCTAAATATTTTCAAATGCCTTGTGCATCTGTAAGACCATGATTACAACAAAAACAAACATGTTCATTTATAAGTAATTTTGCAAGAGGATGAATGCAGATGGGATTCTAATTAGAACCATTATTTATAGATTAACTACATAATGTGGGTTTGCTTTTTGGTGAAGCAACGTGAGGGACAACTGAGGACATAGGGTTACAAAGACAAAAATGTTATGCTTGCAGACACCGTGATCTCATTCCTTGGGGGAGGAGTGTCTGGATAAAGATGTGTGAGCATCTCAAATCCCACCTCATCCTCAATCACTGTGGGGCTCTCTGGGACAGGCAGGAATGGGAGTCACACACCTGAGGTAGATAGAACTGAAGACTTTATTTTGCCTCTTACACTTGTTTATTTTCTGGCCTGCAAAAATGGTGTCCCTCCACATTTCTTCAGAGATGTGATTGCTTTCTTATTCCACTGGGACCCTCTTTTCCAAACTGTTCCCAGAAGGGCTCACAGCTCACCTCTAATTTTCTAAGCATGGTGACTTAGCTGACTTTAATTCTACTTATTCATTGCACTCTGTTGTAAATCAGAATATAACTAACTATATTTTAATTTCATGCTTCTGAATTGGAAAATGCATCGTGGAAATGAATTAATCACAACAGGTAAATAAACTTGACCAACATATTAAGGGATCTCCTCCATTGTCTAAAGCATCATGTCTTTGGGGCGCCTGGGCTGAGAACGAGTCCCCTTGTTCCTTTGTGCCTTTTCACTAACTATGGAAGGGATGTCCAGCAAGCTGTGGAGTTCTGCCCTGCAAATCAGCAGGGACCAGTCCATCTGGGCTTGGAATGCAATGAGTCCATTAGCAAAATTTTCATAAAAAGTAGAGACAGATGCATTGCATAGGATCCTTATTTCATAGACAGCTGATATAAATCACTATACAAAAATACATGTGGGAAATTGGATTAATAATTTTAGAGGTGGCAGTTTTTTGGAAGTTTGAAAGATAACCTTTAAAAAATACCTATCTGTAATAGTCCTGTTCTCTTGCTCTCTCTACCTTCTTCAGACTTTATTTTTTTTATCTTTTCTTTTAAGCCTTGATTTGTTCTTTTTTCCCCCTTTCAGAGTAAAGAGATGGTGGGAGGTGTAGTTCTTAAAAGAGAAG
The DNA here is from genome assembly GCF_000147115.1 of Myotis lucifugus. Taxonomy (NCBI): domain Eukaryota; kingdom Metazoa; phylum Chordata; class Mammalia; order Chiroptera; family Vespertilionidae; genus Myotis; species Myotis lucifugus. The sequence continues at coordinate 45,804,514 of NW_005871048.1, read as the reverse complement.
ATTATAATAAGAAACTATCATCTGTATTTTTATTTATCAAAAATCAGTAAGTTAGAATTGGTGTTAAAATTTTTTTTATTGAGCTAACTTTATGTATAAAAGACAACTATATTTTAATTGCAAGGGGTTTTATTTTGTTTGCTTCAGCTCTAAAGAATGGAGGAGGGATTTGGCTCATCAGATAGTTTATAGGCCAAGCAGAGAACTGGATGCAAGGCATAAAGCCAAAATGGGCTGTCAGCTGGGGAACCAGGAAAGAAAAGATTTAGATTTAGTGAATGGAAAAATAGGAGGTGGCCCAGAGGAACTCAAGAACATATGTTGCCTGGCTGGTATAACTTGTTGGTTGAGCGTCGACCTATGAACCAGGTCATGGTTCGATTCCCAGTCAGGGCACATGTCCAGGTTGCGGGCTCAATCCCCAGTGTGAGGTGTGCAGGAGGCAGCCAATCAGTGGTTCTCTCTCATCATTGATGTTTCTCTCTCTCTCTCTCTCTCTCTCTCTCTCTCTCTTTCTCTGAAAACAATACCTTAAAGACATTAAAAAAAATAAAAAAAGAACATGTGCCAACATATACTCCCATATTTGGGAGAGCTGGGTTCATTGATAGGTTCTAGAACAGGCTGGAAACCATGGTTTTCAAATCCCTTTACGCACAAAACTCTTTCATTAAGTGAAATCGTGAATAGCTTCTGGTACGTTACATAGATGAAAGTGACTGTAGTGAGGGAGAGCCCTGCTTTCTTGGCCACATACAAAGGTGGTGTCTGAGTGAGTCTTTGAGAGCACAGCTTGAAAATCACCGTGGTAGCCATGCATTCTGATTTGGTTTCAGAAAACAAAGTCAATATGACAAATTTTGGTTGTCACCCATGGATGAGTTCTTTACCCATGTGAGTTCTTTAAACACTGGAGGGATGTCCTGGTAGACACAGTCTGCAGGGCACCCTCAGGCAGTGTGAGAGTGTACTGAGTCAGGCGCACGCATGTTCCTAGATGGCCCATCAGGGCTGACGAAAGAGGACCTCAGGGAAACAGCAATGTGATCGTGTCTCAATCATAGAGCCTTCCTTCCCCAGGGCAGTAGTTAAGGTCCTCGATGTTTTCCGAGGCAGAGCTCACCAGCTCTTCTCACTCCCTGAAATGCCTTTTCTCCAGCCCTTTGCATGGTTCCTTCTTGTCCTTCAAGTGTTAGGTCATAGGTCACCTCCCCAAAACAGCCTTTTCTGACTACTCTGTCCCCATAGGACCTCTTCCTCAGTTGCATTATTACATTACTCATCTTCATCATAGCACCCTGTCCATCTCTTTAGAGAATTTTAAGAGCAGTTTTAGCTTGCTCAGTTTTAGTCTTCTTCACTAGACTATAATTTTCATGACAGCAGCAATCATATCTGTCTTATTCACTCTTGTAGCTTCCATACCTGGTCGGTATAGTACCTGGTACATAGTAGACATTTAATAAATATCTGTTGAATGAATAAATGAGATATTTTGTATGAAAGGTATGAAATATAATAGAGGGCACTAGACAACTCAGCGAGTGGGGACATTTCTTTTAGGAAGTTTCTTAGAACAGTGAAATACTAATTTTGTCAATTTTTAAATTAAATAAGTGGTGAAATTTTTGTGTATCAGAGCATTAGTGATAAGTCAATAGATGTAAAGCAGAGTGTATATATACGGTTTCATTTATTTATTAATTTTTTAAATTATGGTTTACATTCAATATTATTTTGTATTAGGTGTCAGCATAGTAAAGGTTTTTTTTTAAGTTTTTATTGACTTTTTAAAATTAAATTTTATTGGGGTGACATTAGTCAACATGAACATATAGGTTTCATGTGTGGATTACTAAGTTACAAAATCTGTATATAGATAGGACCATGTGCCCACCACCCAAAGTCAAATCTTCTCCTGTCACCTCATATTAAGACACCTTTCTCCCCCCTCTTTCCCCTCTCTGGCAACCACCACACTGCTGTTTGTGTTCATAAGTTTCAGTTTTATATTCCACATATTAATTCTTAGCTTTTTCTGTCTGACTTATTTCACTTTGCATAATGTTCTCAAGATCCACCCATGTTGTTGTAAATGATGCTGTTTTATCCTTTCTTATGGCCGTGTAGTACTCCATTGTGTATATATACCACATCTTCTTTATCCAGTCCTCTATCACAGAGCACTTTGGCTGTTTGGCCACTGTGAATAATGCTGCAATGAACATAGGGGTGCATATATCTTTGCATATAAATTATTTTGAGTTTTTCGGGTGCATACCCAGGAGTGGGGTTGTTGGGTCATATGGTAGCTCTATTTTTAGTTTTTTGAGGAATCCCAGACTGCTTTCCATATTGGTTGTACCAGTCTACATCCCCAACAGCAGTGAATGAGGGTTCCCTTTATTCCACAACCTCTCCAACTCTTAGTGTTGCTTGTCTTGTTGATAATGGCCACTCTAACTGGTGTAAGGCAGTATCTCATTGTAGTTTTGATTTGCATTTCCCTTATTGCCAGTGAAGATGAACATATTTTCATATATCTATTGGCTGTTTGTATGTCTTCTTGGGAGAGGTGTGTTTTCAGGTCCTCTGCCCACTTTTTTATTGGATTGTTTTATTTGTTTGGTGTTGAGTTTTTTGAGTTTTTAAAATATATTTGGAAATTAAACCTTTGTCAGAGCTACTGTTTGTAAATATCATCTCCCGTCTAGTTGACTTTCTATTTGTTTTGTTGTCCGTTTCTTTGCTGTGCAGAAATATTTTTGCCTTTACCTCCCTTGCCTTTGGGGTCAAATCCATAAAATGTTCTCTACCACCCAGGTCCAGAAGTTTGGTACTTATATTTTTCCTATGTGACTTATAGTTTAGGGTCTTATGTCTAAGTCTTTGATCCATTTTGAATTAATTTTTGTACATGGGGACAAACTGAAATCCAGTTTCACTCATTTGCATGTGACTTTCCAGTTTTCCCAGCACCATTTTTTGAGGAGACTATCTTTACTCCAATGTGCATTTCTGACTCCTTTGTAAAAAATTATCTGTCCACATACATGTGGTTTTATAGCTGGGCTCTCTATTTTGTTCCATTGATCTATGTATCTGTTTCCCTGCCAATACCATGCTGTTTTGATTATCATAGCTTTGAAGTATATTTTGAAGTCAGGTATCATTCTTTTCTTTTTCAGGATTGCTTTGGCTTTTCTGGACCTTTTGTGGTTCCATACAAATCTGATGATTTCTCATTCTATTTCTTTAAAAAATGACATGGAGATTTTTTGATGTGGATTGCATTAAATCTGTATATTGCTTTGGGTAAAATGGCCGTTTTAACTATGCTGATTTTTTTTCAATACATGAATACGGGATACTTTTCCATTTTGTGTGTCTTTTTCAATCTCTTTGAATAATGTTTTCTAATTTTCAGTATATAGGTCTTTCAATTCTTAAGTTTATTCTTAGGTATTTTATTCTTTTGGTTGCTATTGCAAAAGGAATTGTTTTCTCAATTTTTTTTCTGAAGTTTTGTGGTTAGTATACAGAAAGGCAATGGATTTTTGCACATTGATTTTGTATCCTGCAACTTGACTGTATTTGTTTATTGTTTCCAATAGTTTTTTTTTTTTGGTAGAATCTTTAGGGTTTTCTATATACAACATCACATCATCCACAGAAAGTAACAGTTTGACTTCTTCTTTCCTTATTTGTATGCCTTTTATTTATTTCTCTTGCCTTATCGCTCTGGCTAGAACTTCCAGTACTATGTTGAATAAGAGTGGTGAGAGTGGACATCCTTGTCTTGTTCCTGATCTTAGGGGAAAAGCTTTCAGTTTTTCACCATTGAGTATGATATTGGCTGAGGGATTATCATATATGGCCTTTATTAAGTTGAGGTACTTTTCATCTTTTCCTATTTTATTGAGTGTTTTAATCATAAATGGATGTTATATCTTATCAAGTGCTTTTTCTGAATCTATTGACAAGATCATATGATTTTTATCTTTTTTTTGTTAATGTGGTGTATTATATTGATTGATTTGCAAATGTTGAACTATCCCTGTGCCTCTGGAATGAATCCCACTTGTTGTGATGTATTATTTTTTGGATGTACTGTTGTATTCGATTAGCTAATATTTTGTTTAGGAGTTTTGTGTCTATATTCATCAGGGATATTGGTGTGTAGTTTTCTCTTTTGTGTGTTATCTTTGTCAGGTTTTGGAATCAGGGTTATACTGGCTTCGTAGAATGTTTTAGGAAGTATTACCTCTTATTCAATTTTTTGGAAGAGTTTGAAAAGAATAGATTTTAATTCTTCCTTGAACATTTGGTAGAATTCACTGATGAATCCATCCGATTCTGGACTTTTGTTTTTTTGGAGGTTTTTGATGGTTGTTTCAATTTCCTCACTGCTGATCAATCTACATAGACTCTATGTAGATTTTCCAGTTCTTCACAATTTAGTCTAGGAAGGTGATCTATTTCTAGGAACTTTTCCATTTCTTCTAGGAGGTTATTGAATTTGATGGCATAAAGGCTTTCATAATATTCTAGTATGATCCTTTGTATATCTGTGATGTTTGTGGTGATTTTCTCCTCTCTCACTTCTGATTTTGTTTATATGGATCTTTTCCCTTTTTTTTCCCTTAGTCTAGCCAGGGGTTTGTCAATTTTATTAATCTTTGCAAAGAACCAGCTTTTTGTTTTATTGATTATTTGTATAGTCTTCTTGTTCTCTATTTCATTTAATTCTGCTCTAATTTTTATTATTTCTTTTCTTCTGCTAATTTTAAATTGCTTTTGTTTTTCTTTCTCTAGTCTTTTACTGGTAAGGTGTGATGTTAGGCCCTAACCAGTTCGGCTCAGTGGATAGAGCGTCGGCCTGTGGATGGAAAGTTCCCAGGTTCAATTCTGGTCAAGGGCATGTACCTTGGTTGTGGGCACATCCCCAGTAGGAGGTGTGCAGGAAGCAACTGATCAATGTTTCTAACTCTCTATCCCTTTCTCTTCCTCTCTGTAAAAAAATCAATAAATATATTAAAAAAATAAGATGTGATGTTAGGTTGTTTACTTGGAATTTATCTTGTTTCTTTCGATAGGCCTGTAATGATATAAATTTCCCTCTTATTACAGCTTTTGCTGAATCCTAGAGGTGTTGATATATTGTGTTATCATTCTTGTTTGTCTCTATATATCTTTTGATCTCATCTTTTATTTCTTCCTGACCCAGTCATTTTTTAGTAGTATGTTGTTTAATCTCCATGTATCTGTAGTTTTTTTTCCCTTTTTTATCTCCTTTTTGCAATTGAGTTCTAATTTCAAGGCATCATGGTCAGAAAATATGCTTGGAATAATTTCAATCTTTTTTAATTTGCTGATGCTTGTTTAGTGACCTAATATATGGTCTATCCTTGAGAATGTTCCGTGTGCACTGGAGAAAAATGTATAGTCTGAGGATCTTTAATGAAATGTTCTGTAAATGTTGATTATATCCATTTAGTCTAGGGCCATGGTCGGCAAACTGCAGCTCGCAAACCACATGCGGCTTTTTGGCCCCTTCAGTGTGGCTCTTCCTAAGCCTTAGGAGTACTCTAATTAAGTTAATAACAATGTATCTACCTATATAGTTTAAGTTTAAAAAATTTGGCTCTCAAAAGAAATTTCAATTGTTGTATTGTTGATATTTGGCTCTGTTGACTAATGAGTTTGCTGACCACTGGTCTAGGGTTTCATTTAAGGTCAATATTTCTTTATTGATTTTTTGTTTGGTTGAACTGTCTAGAGCCGTCAATTAAGTATTAAGGTCTCCAACTATAATTGTGTTTTGATCTGTTTCTCCCTTTAGTTCTGTGAGTAGCTGTTTAATATATCTTGGTGTTTCCTGGTTGGGTGCATATATATTAAGAAGTGTTATGTTTTCTTGATGTGAAAACAAGTGTTCCTTTTATCATTATAAAGTGTCCATCTTTGTCTCTTATATATTTTGTCAGATATAAGTTAGTAAAGGTTTTTAATCAGTCATCCATGGTAAAGGAGGTACAAACTACCAGGAAAAACGATAAACAGGATAAAAAGGCAAGGGGGTCAAGACTGTAGGATATATTTTCTCTCTCTTTCCTGTGTTATTATAACCAAGTCACATTAAAATTAATGACATGTATAGTCATGCAATGATAGTGCCATTTTACACTACGCACTTTCTGGCATGGTACTTGATTGCATTCGGGAGTAAATGGTTCCCTTCTGAATGGTGATACCTGGATCCCTAGCAATCTCTTCTGGAGCCCTGCAAGGCCAATGTGGGGGATCATCGTGAGGGGGACGTAATGCTGTGCAGAGAGGGTGACTCACAGGTAGACAGGTGCCAGAACTAAGGAAAACAGTTTTCATAGGCACAGGATACTTAAAGGACAATGGGAAGAGTTGGATCTTCTTGCTTATGAATATTTTGAGACTGGATTTTGTTCATATTTTATTTTGAGGCTTAAGGGAACAAGACTTAATTACGACCAGGTGAGTTAGTAGTGTTGGAAGGAGGATGGGAAGAGAAACTAATAGTTGTGGAGTGCCTGTTGGGTTCTGTGCTAAGAACCTTTATGCCCATTATCTTCTAGAAATTTCAGATGGAGGCTCAAGTCTGTACAGCTCACACCTGTACCTCAAATTCCTGGCACTGAGGTACAGATTAGGGGAAAGTTTCATCTATCACCACCACAGTTACAAATGATGTCAATGTTTGACTTTTTCTAGCAACCAAAACACAGAAGTTGGAATTTTTGCTTAGCAAGATTTTGGTATGAACTTGAACATTTTAATTAGGTGTTTTCCCAATTATTGTGAGGAGGAATGGGGAAATGATGAGCCATGGAAGCGAATCGTATATGCACATGATTCTACTTTTCTCTTAACCAAAAGGTGCTGCAATTGCATTTATTGCTCCAATTTCATTTATTAAATGGCTATTGTTAAAGTAGGCATGGGTTTTTACTTTTGTAAGTATAACTACTTTGAGAAACTACTTTATTTTCTTTGTGTACTGAAAGCAATCAAAGTTAAATAGTGTTTATGTGTTTTAAATTATACCCACGCAAGTCATTAATGACTAAGTGATGTTTGAAAGTATGAACTTCTGATTTACATTGACAGAATCCAGGTTATAGAACTTAGAGAATGTAATCTGGAATGCAGGCTTATAAAAGTCAGTCTCTAATAGCAAAATAAACAAGGATATTATAAATATAACATTGCATTTGATTGAATGGCTATGAAATGTTGATATCTGATTTAGCTTGGAAGTATTCATTATTTGATTATCTCATGATACAGCTTTCCTCTGTCCTCACTGCCCACCTTCCTTTAAAAAAATTCAACAAACACACAAATTGTCATGTCATATGTGAATGTTTAAAAGTGAATCAAATTTATCTTTTTTAATTTTGAAAATTCTTGAGCCCGTGAGTCCCACCCCTATTGTGTGGCTGGAGAGACACAGAGGAGTCCCAGGACCCAGGTGTTGCCAGTCCTCTAGGCCCTGATGTGACCAGAGGCTTGATGTGCCCTGTTGTCAACTTGTCAGTTGGCCTAGTCCAGGCCGTGTGAGTGCCTCTGACCTAGAAACCTGCAGCTTTCCTTGGGAGGTGGGTTGGATAGATCTTTCCATTCTAACCCAGCTCTGCTGTGACTGTGGTTCAGCAAAACAGGTTCCAATGAATAATCCATTAGGTTTAGGCTTGTGTATTGATTTTTAAACACTGATTTCTCTTCTTTTACATCCTGAGAATGTGAAGTGATTTTATTCAATGTGAAGTAAGCTGCATAAGCTTACTTGTACGTGTTTTTAAATGAATCATTATGATGAAAATTACCTTGAAAATGTAATAGTACCAGGTCAGATATTAGTAAATTTTGGAAGTTGTCATCAATTACATGTACAGATTATACTAAGTGAAGGTCATTCCTACTCTCTTATTCTGCCAGATATATTGCCAGGTGAAAGAGTTGCTTTAGAATTCAGTTTCATTTAAGGAAAGGACACCCTCTTACAAACCCATCTCTGAGGTGAAAGCTATTTGCATTAACATTTATTTATTCATGAATTTTCCAAAGCACAGGAAGAATGATTAAAGTTTCCCTCCTCCTTAAGAATGCATAACTTTAGCTTTATTAGTTGTTATATGCTTCTCTATTTTTAGTTGGAATAACTCAGAGGGCCTTGATTACTTCCTCTCAAGAAAGAGGCCCTTGGCTAATCTGTCAAAGGCAAGTAGGTAGCCAGCTTTGGAGTATTAGAAGAAGCTAAGTTAAGGTCAGGACACCAATACTCACCAAGGTGTCTCTGGTCAGATATCTTCTTCACTCCTGGTCAGACATCTCTTAAACTTAGTGGAATTTTATTTAGCGACTAGAAGCCCAGTGTGCGAAATCGTGCAGCTCTGCCCATGGGCGGGAGCCCTGCTGTGCTTGCAGCCCCGCCCACCCACTCTGGTCTTTGGTTGTTACGGCGTTAGGGCCACCAGCTTTATATATATATAGATTTTGTAAGTTAAGGTATTTGTGAAAGTTCATTTGGATGAGGAAGTCATCCAAGGGGGAACCATTGAGGAGGAAAGTAACGACAGAAGCAAAAAGCTGGTTGAAGTCAGAGAGGGTTCAGAATGAAAGCGGATGTTCAGATCTTCATTAGGATTATAGGAAATGCTCGATGGTAGAGACCAAAGTTGAGATTGAGGGAATCTCAGAGAGTTGGGCTTGAATGGGGAATCCTCCCTGATGGCCCTGAGAGTAGGGAACTAATATTTAGGCACCTATGTGCACCAGGTGCTTTTGTAGACATCATCTCCTTTGAACAGATGACGGCCCCCACACTGCCAGTGGAAAGAATGATTGAGAAATGTTTCCAGTACAACTATGTCTCTTAAATTTTAGAGTTTCAGTCTCTCCTTTTGGTGTTGCATGGGATCTTCAAGGGTGAGTGAGAAAGCTCAGGATGGATGTCCAGAGTCAACCAACCTTATTTTAGTCACACAGCTTATAGTTTACAACCTCTATCACCAGCACAAAGTTAGTTACAGCTCCAAATTTTTACATTTAGCCCTCTCCCCAGTCTCCACATCCCCAAGGAAATCTTGTGTGCTAGTTGGAACTATCAAATTTTTAAAATAATTATGATTCATTAGGCCATGGTTTTTATCAATTTTTTGTTTTGGTTTATTTTGTGTTGTTTTAAAATCAACTCTCTTTCCCCTAGGAGATACAATAATGATAGAAAATAAATGAAATCTGTGCTCGTAATGCATCCTCCATAAATCATCTTGCCCTTGGTGAATGGGTAAATGGCTATTTGTGAGGCTGTAAATTGAATGTACACGGGCACATTAAGGAACAGACACTGTGTATGAAATGAGAGCATTCAAAAGGTTATTTTAAGAAAATTTCCCTCTTCTGCCCTAAAGTATTTTTTTTGTACTTAGAACTTGCCCAGGAGTCAGGGAAACAGTTTCTACAGTGTAAGTCCCAGTATGAGTGTGCCAGGCACTATAAGCAGATCCACAGGAACCTAAGCCCCTTTCTCAGAATGAGAACATGTGATAATCATCACACAGGGCTGGGTCCAAGTGGAATTAGCAGCAGACCAAAGGTAATAGGTCTCTGGGCAGAATTTTAAAATATATATATATGTGTGTGTGTGTATGTGTGTGTGTATATATATATGTATTTTATTAATTTCAGGAAGGAAAGGAGAAGGAAAGAGAGATATAAACATCAATGATAAAAGAGAATCATTGATCAGCTGCCTCCTGCACGCCCTCTATTGGACATCAAGCCCGCAACCCAGGCACGTGGCCTTGATTGGTCTTAAGCCTGGGACCCTTCAGTTCGCAGACCGACTGGCTCTATCCACTGAGCCAAGCTGACTAGGGCCAGAATCTTTTCCAACAGTGGTTCCAAACCTTGCTACATGGCCAGATCCCCCAAGAATTTAACTACAGATCAATGAACCAAACCTGGGTTTTACATCAGAATTTCAAAGGTTGTGCCCAGGAAATTTGCATTTTTATAAAAGCTCATGACCTAAATAGGAGACATGATTAGGTTCGTAAACTTTTCTGGTTGTTGGGCTGGAAAGTAAAAAACTAAGAAACAAGGTTGAGTTTTCCCACTAATTACAACTTTGATGAAGTACCTCTAGGTTCCACTTCTTATAAAATATGAGCCTTCCAGATGCTTTCAGGCTCCACAATGTTATGATTCACTAAATGAGAGTTTTTGACCATAGCTTCAGCAGTTGCTTCTGTTTTTGTGTCTTTGGGTTTAGAAACTCATTTTCAGAACACGCCATTAACATAGGTGGAGTTTGTGGCTGACTATGGAGTCCATTCAAAGGATTCCAAGGAGGACTTTCTCACCCAGAACATCATTCACACCAATTTCTTTTACTTTCAGAAATGTATTTCTTAGAAGAATAGGTGAAGTATCTTTCCTCATATGTTTAAGTCCTCTTCAATAGGGATAAGAAGAACAATAGCAGGTTAATAATATTTTTGTATTAAATAGTTTAGCATTTCTCAGCCATTTTTTTTATTATGGCATCTACAACTAATGATGTTCACATTCGCATTGCTTCTCCCTCTCATTGACATATTCAGGTTGTGTATGATGCCCATCTATAATGCTTTTTCTTCCTACTATAAAAACACTCAGAATGAACATAGTGAGAGTGACATTATTATTAGAATAACTTTGAATCGGCATTGCCAGGGGGTACATGAAAAAGCACAGATCCCTCCCCAGGAAGACACTGTTTTTTTTTTTGTGGAGCCTACGAATTGGGCTGACAACACACACACACACACACACACACACAGAATAATCTAGAATCTACTCAAGTTTTATAAAAATAAAAGTAAAGCTAATTTTCCAAATTTAATAGTAAAAAATTAGTTGGAATATATCTCTTCTGATTGTGACTATATTAATTTGCTAGGGCTGCCTTAACCAAGTACCATAAATTGAGTGGCTTAAACAACAGAAAGGTATTGTCTGACAGTTATGATGACCAGGAGTGTGAAATCAAAGTGTTAGCAGGTGTGTTCCTTATGAGGGGATGATCTGTTCCAGATCTCTCTCCTTGGCTTGTAGATGGCCATCTTCCAGTGCCTCTTCACATTGTCTTACTTCCAGGCATGTCTGTCCTGGTGTCCAAATTCCCCACTTTATAAGGACATTGGTCATATTGCACAGAAGCCATCCTAATGACCTCATCTTAATTTGATCATCTGCAAAGACCTTATTTCCAAATAAGGTCACATTCTCAGATACTGAGGGTTAGGATTTCCACATGTTATGGTAGAATACAATTAAACCCATAACAGTAACATTCCATCATATTGCGGTATTGATGGTGAAAAACCAATGAATCAATTTATGAAATGAGGTGGGTCATTGTCTTTAGGAAATCAATAAAAGTATAGACAAGTTTTTCTGATGTGAGATGGAAAGATTAAAGATGGAGTAAGGAACTGCCAGGGGCATATAATTTTGGGGATACTTTGTATTCATTAAGAAAAATTAAAATTCTAATTCCCTTGCTTCCCTGACAGCAATATGAAGAATAGGAGGGCTAGAAGGATTGGCATTTTCATGGAAAACCTTAGAAATCTGAGAGTTCCAAAGTGTTAGTTGAATTTTAAGGGTTTCAAAGGAAAAAAAAAAGACTAAGCATTTGTTAATTTGACCGGTATATTTTATGATTAGTTGCATAATATGTACTTAAGTAAAAACAATGGGTTTAGGGATGTACAACTCAGAACTGTTTGATATGCAGAACCTTCGTTAGGTTGGTTTGCCTTTTCCTACTTGAGTTACTAGCAAAGAACTAAAGACACTAAAATGCCATCTTTCTGAAGGAACAAGACTGCAGTGCTTCTCAAACTTTAACATGTTTATAGATCACCTCGAGAATCTGGTTAAAATGTAGATTCTCATTCAACAACTCCGGGGTCCCTGGAGCACAGGCTTAGTAAGGAGCTAGGAATTCTTCAGAGGAAATGAGCGGGGAGACACTCCCTTCGCATGCCGTGTCCTCTGCAGCAACAGCAACACGTGATTTGAAAGTTTTCCTACTTCTATTCTACACTTCCTTTCAAGTTAGATTATTTAGTGGACGAGGGTAACAGCGTCTTCCTTAGAAATTCCTCTGAAGCCACTGCTTCTTAACATTTAAACATAATGTTCTATCCCTCCCTTCCTCTCCCCCTCACCCCCAAGTTTGACACTTACTGGGAGCTCAGTAGTCAGTCATTTTTGCCCAGCTTCCAGTAGAGGTCATTGCCTTGTTACAGAAGTATTTTCCTCTCTTACTAAGAGAGTTCAGTCCCTGAGATGACTTTGCATTCTGTGGGTGAGTTTGGGAAGTCAGCCTAAGGGATCATTTACCCCTGAGACCATTGCTTATAATAACTCCTACATTCAAAAGTAGGAGTCATTCTGCCTCCTCTGGTCAGTTAACCTGAGTGGCAATGATGGCTTAGACTTTTCCGATGACCCAGAACAAATGAAAGAAAAAGGACTGAAGCATGGTCTAAGTTCTACAAAGTCTAAGTGCAGTACATTATTTTGCTGGGGCTGCCATAATAAAATACCACAGCCCTGGTGATTCAAACAAATGGAATTTACTTTCTCACAGACCTGGAGGCTGGAAGTCTGAGTGAGATGAAGGCATTGGCAGGTTGGTTCCTTCTAGGGCAGGGGTGGGGATTGCCTGAAATTGGAAATCATTTGGCCTGGCCCTGCCAAGGCATTAATTAAGTGTTTGACTAAATGTAGCAGGCTAATTTTTAAGTTGATAATTTTGTATGGCCTTTGAATGATGTTATAAATATCCAAATGGCCCTTGGCAGAAAAAAGGTTCCCCACCCCTGTTCTAGGGGAAGGATCTGTTCCAGGCCTCTCTCTTTAGTTTATAACTGGCTGCCTTCTCCCTGTGTCTTCACCAAAATCAAGTGTTATCATTCTCATACTCAGGAATAAATGTTAAGGCGCTATTCTGTACGGTGGGGCTACTTGCGTGATCTGCACACTCTGGGCAGCAGCCACAGTCCAGCAGGCGACATTGTTAATTCTACCCCCAGAGGGGCTTCAGAGAACCACAGAAAGATTCATTGCAAAAGACTTACCACAAGTTATAGACTTAGAACTTTATAGAATTTTCTTACATTGTAGATGCAACAACTGAAATATTATAGACCAGAGTTTTGAGATCAGTATTTTACTCCTTTCTTTCTAAGGAATTAGTGAAAACCTTATGTCTGGCTCAGAGAATTGTCTCTGTCTTGATCTCCTTCAGAGTTTCAGGTTTACCATATTAACTTTCTTGCTTGTATTTTACCCTGTTATATCCCACCCTTTTGGTTTGAAGATGGTCACTTCCTTATAGTGGAGCCCTTTATAATTATCATAAAGATTCTAAATTTGCTTTGGGTTATTTGAAGTGCGGAGACTTTGAATTGCCAAAAGAAGCCTTTGAAAAGTTAATTTCTTATTTATTTCCCCTTTCTTTCTTATGGTGGGTTCTTGTATTATATTTCTTTTTGAAAAAAATATTTATTTAAAAATATTTTTATTTATTTCAGAGAGGAAGGGAGAGGGATAGAAACATCAGTGATGAGAACTATTGATTGGCTGCCTCCTGCATTCCCCACACTGAGGATCAAGCCCACAACCCGGGCATGTGCCCTGACTGGTAAACAAACTATGACCTCCTGGTTCATAGGTCGATGCTCAACCACTGAGCCACACTGGTCCAGCTCCTTTTGAGTATTCTTATGGCTACATCTTTTATTTTTTTAGATTCAGTTTGCTTTAGAGGATGAGGAGCCTGTCTATTTGATTCAAAACATAATAGAGTCCTTAAAGCCATGAATATCATAACATCCTATCTGGTTTCAGCCACTAAGGGAAATTACTACTTAACCAAATATTGAAGTGGCTAAGCATAATTTATGAGGCCATTGTTCTCTGTTGTTGACCTGACTTTTAAGGGTAGTGATCACACCTTGGAGGGAGACAGGAAAAGTACTGCTCTTCTGTTCATCTTCATAGGCTACTTGACTTTTTCCTCCCCTTATTAACCACTCCCACTGATGCAAATGGGCTTGGTCTTTCACTTCATTGTTTCCTGATTCCTTTTCATGTGAATGCCCTTGGCTCTGAGGTAACATGATGGTAACATGCTAGTTCTATGAGTCCAGAACGTGAGCAGCTGGGAAACCCTGTCACCAGAGCATAAAACCCAGACACAGATTAGCTCAAACATCAATTGCTAAATATCTTGTGAGATATTCAGCATCCTGTTCACTATTTGGTCAAACAGACTATTTCACGGACTCCTCAAATCTACGGTAGCTGTGAGTTAGGTGTGGGAACGTAGATGTGGTACTTTAGTCCCCTGAATAAGGACATCATCACAGCGGATTCTCTTTCTGCACGGTTCTTGCTTGGGCTCCTTATGTCCCAGCAGTATTTTTTTTTTTGCACAGGTTAAAGGTTTGGATAAAAATGGGGACACTGTTGCAGGAGTGATTCATGAGGCTTATTTGCCAGTTTATCACAAATTGCATCTCTTTCCTCAGAGAACACATTCTCTGGTCCCTTTAATCTCTTTTACAAGGGATGACAGTTTATATTAACAGAGGGCAAGAATAAATCATTCAGTTTAAGTGGTAATGATCATCTAATAATAAGATGTGATAGGATTATATTAGAATTGCAGAACTGGGCTATTTATTGAGTGGCATGCTATCAAATGACAAGCCTCTGAGGACATGGGGATGATTATAATCTAGAAATGCAAAAAGTTAAACTCTTTTATTATTATTTTGCTACAAATTCTGGTCAAATAAAGTTAACTTTGAAAATGTCTGATACGTGAAAAAATAAAATTAAATGAGACTTCATCTTCTAACACTTTCTGGTAATTTTTCAAAAGAATTCTATATTTTTGATATCTGCATTATGTGTAAAAATGTTAAGGCCTGGTTGATAATATAGAAATGAATATGCTTTTAAAAATGTTTAATTTAGTGTCATAAAATGATTACTAGCTTCAATTATAATGCATTCTAATAGCTCATTACAAACCATGTTATGCCCTGTCCTGTATGGCTCAGCTGGTTGGGCATCATCCCATGCATCAAAAGGTAGCTAGTTTGATTCCCAATCAGGGCACATGCCCGGTTGTGGGCTCCATCCCTAGTAGGGGGTGTGCAGGAGGCAGCCAATGGATGTTTCTCTCTCACATTGATGTTTTTCTCTCTCCCTCTCCTTCCCTCTCTCTCTAAATAATATCAATTAAAAAAAACATGTTATAAAACATATTAGTTAAAAAGCTTTATTTCAGTCTGCGATGACTTTAAAGAAAAGGCAGTGTGACCAATAAGCTAAACAGAGGAACTAAAAAATGGGAATTCAAATTTCAACTGGACCCTTTAACTGAGTACTTTAGAACTTTCTTTGCAGAACTGAATTAAGCACTTCTTTTATAATATCAGCAAACTTATTTGCATGTTCTTTGAGCCCCAGTTCAATGACCTTGATCTTGGTTCATTGTCATTCATTATCTCCAACCTTGCTCAGCCTCCCATTTTGAATATTTTCGGTTTTTCTTTCTTGGCTTCTTTATCAGAGCATCTTATTTTAGCTCCTATGCAGTTTCTCATTTTCCTTTCTCAGAGATATTGCAGGTTCAGTCCTAGATTACTGCAATAAAGTGAATATTGCAATAAAGTGAGTCACACAAATTATTTTGTTTCCCAGTGCATATAAAAGTTATGGTTACACTATTCTGGATGTTTTTTATGTATGTAAAGAACAATGTACACACCTTAATTAAGAAATGCTTTATTGCTAAAAAATTGCTAACCATTATCTGAGCCTTCAGCAGATTGTAATCTTTTTGCTGGTGGAGGGCCTTGCCTCGATGTTGATGGCTGCTGACTGACCAGGGTGGTGGCTGAAGGCTGGGGTGACTGTGGCAGTTTCTTAAAATCAGACAACAATGAAGCTTGCTGCACCGATTGACTCTTCCTTTTGCAAATGCTTTCTCTAGCATGCGATGCTGTTGGGAGCATGTTACCCACAGTTGAACCTTCAGAACTGGAGTGAATCCTCTCAAACCCTGCCCCTGCTTTAATGACTAAGTTTACATAATATTCTAAATCCTCTGTTGTCATTTTAACACTCTCCCCAGCATCTTCATCAGGAGTAGTTTCCATAGGAAGCAACTCTTTATCCTCTCCAGTTTGATCAGGAGACTGCAGTCATCCAGTCACATCTCCAGGCTCCACTTCCAATTCTCGCCCTATTTCCACCACATCTGCAGTTACTTCCTCCACTGGAGTCTTGAACCCTTTCAAGTTATCCATGACGGTTGGGATCAACTTAATATTGATATTTTGATCTCTTCCCATGAATCATAAATGTTCTTAATGACATCTAGAATGCTGAACTCTTTCCGTAATGTCACATACCTACGGTTATTATATAGGATTGATTCACCACGCTAAAAAATGAATAAATAAAAATATAAATCTGTTTTTTTTCTTTACTATCTCTTCCTCCTTCTTCTCCTCCCCCCTCCTCTCCCTCCCTCCCTCCTCCCCTCCCTCCCTTCCCCCCTCCTCCTCCTCCTAATTTAAAATATTAAATTAATACAATTTTATTATATTAAATTTCATACACAGACAGGCTTGAGGAAGTAAGGTTAACCTCCTTTGCAGAGTCCCAGAAGGATTCATCAGGCATAATGTTAATTTATAGTTGCATGGGTGCCAGGCAGTTTGACAAAATTCTGAATTTGGTTATTTCATGAATTTTCTACTGATTGAACTCATGGGATTCATATTAAATAGATAAAAGTTAACATGTTTTGGTAGCATCATCCTAATAACTCAAAACCTTCTTTTAGAAAAAAAATTCAAATTTCAATGAAATTTAATTGTGTAATTTCTCCAAGCCCTGTTTCCCACATCTGTTATTTGAGGATAATGCCTATGCCATTCTCATAATCTTTGTTATAAAGATTGAATGGAGAATACAGTTAAGGATGTAGCATAGTAATGTCTGGTACATAATAACAGCATTGGATGAATTTCAAGGAGTGAAAATGACATTTCTGTGTTTTTTTCCCTTTTCTTTCTCTAAATATTAGTGCTGTAATTGGAATGCCAAGATTATACAATTGCCCACTGGTATCAGGCACATTTTTGAGCTGCTTATTCCAGTCACAGGAATGAATTTGCACATATCAGCCATGGTTTATTTTGAATCCAACTTTCTATTTTGGATTATCATCATCCTTTTGTAAAATGCTTGGCTAGTATTAGGGGACAGTCCAGCATCTGGCATCATGGGCAAAACCAGTCTCTTCAAGTGCAAAATTAAATCTCCTCTCCATTCTTTTTTAGCCTCATGATTTAACCAATGAGCCAACCAGCCACAGGGAATTTAACAACAACCATGTAATTGATATAAAATGCTCCACTAATTCAGAAGACCAATTTGGTCACATCTCCTTAATTTTTTCAATTAATCACTTCAGTACCCAATTTTCTTTTTATCAGGAACCTTAGAATCTCCCTCTTGGGGCTTCCTCTTAATCTTCATTTTTTTCAAGAACTTTAGAATCTCGCCCTAACCGGTTTGGCTCAGTGGATAGAGCGTTGGCCTGCAGACTGAAGAGTCCCAGGTTCGATTCTGGTCAAGGGCATGTACCTTGGTTGCAGGCACATCCCCAGTAGGGGGTGTGCAGGAGGCAGCTGATTGATGTTTCTCTCTCATCAATGTTTCTAACTCTCTATCCCTCTCCCTTCCTCTCTGTAAAAAATCAATAAAATATATTTTTTTAAAAAAGAATCTCACACAGCCCCAAAACAGTTTATATTTTTACACCAACAAGATAGAATTCTGGGCTTTTCCCAGTTCACTGGCGTGACATCTATTGCCACAAGGTGGGTGTGGCTTTTGAGTTTAGTCCTGCTGTCATGGAATTACTGTGGAATCACTGATGTCATGAGGCCTAGATGATCCAGACTCCTGAAGAAATCACTGTAGTTCATTGAGAGTGGATAAACCCTTAGAGCTAAACTTGGCTAAGGGTAACCCAAGGCTCCCAAGTGATCTGATTTCCAGTGTCCATATATTTCAGCTCCCTTACAAGCTGCTTCCATGGTTCCTGGTAGTCCCAGAAGTGTTGAGACAGGATCCGTTAGATTTTTCTGTCACTTCACAGATCTAAATCCACTATCTTCTTTTCTACATAGGAATCAACTTTCTTTTTTTAAATTGAATTTATTAGGGCGGCATTAGTCAACATGATCATATAGGTTTCAGGTATGGGTTTCTATGTTACAAAATCCCAAGACCACCTCCTGGGACCAACTTTCTAACTCCAGAATGTCTGCTGTTATCTCTTCCCCCTAGATCAGTGATGGCGAACCTTTTGAGCTCGGCGTGTCAGCATTTTGAAAAACCCTAACTTAACTCTGGTGCCGTGTCACATATAGAAATTTTTTGATATTTGCAACCATAGTAAAACAAAGACTTATATTTTTGATATTTATTTTATATATTTAAATGCCATTTAACAAAGAAAAATCAACCAAAAAATGAGTTCGCGTGTCACCTCTGACACACATGTCATAGGTTCGCCATCACTGCCCTAGACTGTGGTGCTACTCACTCAGCCTTCTAGAAAGACTAACTTCCATGACTTTAGGGCCTCATCTCCATACTTCTTGTATTTAGCCTTGAATAGTCATGGCAACCAAGGAGGGGAATATCCTGCTGCCTCACCATACTTTTTTATTCTAAGGCTTGCTTTCCATATGTTCATTTCCTGCTCCCAAACCTATCCTCAAAATAATAGACAGTGGTAATATTCCTACCTCCCAGGTAAACCACATTACCCACTCAGAGGCTCATATCTTTGTTCTCTGCAAGATACACATAGAATGCCATTCTCCATTATCAGTATATTTATATCTGGGATTTCCATTTTAGATAATACTATCAATGGGAGAAATGAACTTTATAGTTAGGTAAGCATTGCTTGGTTTAGACCAATGGTTCTCAAAGAATGGTTCTCAGACCAGTATCACTGGTGTTACCTTTGGTATTTACGTTAGTGGTAACTTTTTAGAAACATAACTGCTGAGTTAGAAACTCCGGGGGCCAATAGCAGCATTCTATTCCAACCAGTCCTCTGGGAGATTGTCAGTCCTCTGGGAGATTGTGATTAAAGCTAGAGTCTGGGAACCACTGATCTAGGCAAAAATATACTTCATAATTGTTTTTCAAATGGGAGGCGAAGAGCTGACTTCTGTGTTCTTGCTGCTATCTTCTGAGTGTCAGCAGTTCTTTAAACATGAACACACACAAACAGCTTTTTCTTGGAGCTTGTAAAAAGTCAGTGCCTGTTGGTGGTCCCGAGTTGGAGGCTCAATGCCCTACCTGGGATATGTGTGAGGCACTAAGAAAAACCAGGGAACTCACTACCATGTTGTTCCTAAGATCCCCAGGCAGTCTGTCCTCTTCTTTCCAGCTTTCAGCATCTTTCTCCTCATGTTTTTGTTGTAAGCACACAGATTTATGAAAAATAGAGCTACTACATTTTGGCAGAACCAGAAGTCTTATGCAGCGCTGTATAGCCAAGTTACCATGAACTTGTGATAGTGTTTTATGTCTTTTCCAATCTTATATATATAATTGTTATGGAAACATATGGAGTTAGCAATGGATATTTTGATCTATGTTGCAATCATTTCAATTCAGATGCAGTATATCATATTAGGTAACAGGAATAATAATTTTTAAAAGCATTGTTATTTGTAACCCATCATATATTGCCAAAAATGCATTGCACCTGAGGAAAGGCATCATGAAGACAGAACAAAGAGGGCCCCAAAGAAATAGTGACAATAGCATCTGGCATCATGGGCATTTTATTTGATCCAGGTGAGAAATTCTTGACAAAACTACACATTATATAGATACACCTATCTAGCTAGCTCAGAAATAGGGCTTTAAGATTTAGAAAATGTTGGGAAATACATTCTGCAATGCAGTGTGCTTTTGTCACTTTCATCGTTCTCAGGATGAGAAAGAGCTCGGTGAGCACTTGTATGCTCTTGAGTCTTGGTCTCCACCTCAGTTGCATAGTTGGCATGAATTCAATCAGGAATAGATTTACCTGCAACAGATTAGTGCTAAAAAGGAACATGTGTCAGAGCCCTATTAGAGTGTGTTAATTTTAAGATCAGTTATTTAGATTCATAGGAGAAATACTTTCATTATATCTTTCCAGAAAATTATTCGATAATGTAAATGCACAAATTTTCTGCTCATGTCACTCATCAACCACTTCTCATGTTTATTTCTTAAACACTCATTTATCCTTCCATCACTTATATGATTTCAATTAACCAAGTTGGCTGTGGGCTTATATTATGAATTGGGTTATAAATAATGTACTTAACACTAATCATTATTACAGTAACTTGTATAGACTCTACACTTCCTAGTGGTTTAATACCTTTTCACATATAGTAGATAATTTAAAACCATATCTACTTACATAAATATCTAAGATGCTATCTAGAATGTTTCTTTTTTTGTTGTTGTTAGTCTTCACCCGAGGATATTTTTTCCCATTGATTTTTAGGGTAAGTGGAAGAGAGAGGGAAAGACAGATAGAAACATCGATGTGAGAGAAACACATCAATTGGTTGCCTCCTACAAGAGCCCTAACCAGGGCCGGGGCTGTGGAGGAGCCTGCAACTGAGGTACGTGCCCTTGACTGGAATCAAACCCATGACCCTTTGGTCTGCAGGCCGACACTCTACCTGCTGAGTCAAAACAGCTAGGACTACAATGTTTCTAAAATGTTATCTAGAATGTTCTGACTCTAGAAAAATTCATTCAATCAAGTTTAATTTCTTTCTCTTCGATGTCAACATGCTATCCTAGATCTGTGAGATGCCAATTATAAACTTAGTTTTGACCATAACAATTACTAAGTATATGTAATTCACTACAATCTATTTCTTCGTGCATCTGTCACATTTTTTAGGGCACTGTAAGATATCTAGAAAACTAAAATTTGGCACAAATATATTGCTCTTCATTTGAACTTAAAAATCTTAGAGAGAGAAGAAGGGAGAGGGACAGAGGGCTTGCATCCCAGGCATGTGCCCTGACCAGGAATTGAACTGGCCAGAAACCTCTCAGTGCATGGGATGACACTCAGCCAACTGAGCCACACCAGCCAGGGCAATGCAATATTTTAATTGATAAAATGAAGGAATATGCAGAATATCAGGTGACTAGATATTAGAATATCTCATTTTGCCTGAGGGACTAGGAAGGGCTTCTCAAAGAAGGTGATGCTTTAAGTTGATTCTTGAGTTAGAGTTAGAAGATGGTAAGGATGTGCAGCTGTAAGAGTGGGCAATGGAGTTAGACATTTCAGGTTATTAGTAGAGAGGGGACATAGTTTTGTATAATTGAATTCTAAATGAAGAACTAAATCTTCACTATTCAAAATGTCACAAATAATAACCAAAATATGATGGATTGCCTTAAAATCTGAAACTTTCAAAAAATAATCATTGTCTTTGATTTTTTTGATAATCCTTTTTCTTCTTCTTTTTTTTTGCTAAACCATTGAAAAAGTCAGCCTCCAAGCTTTGGATTTGACCACTAACATTTCTCAAACTGAATGTGTTAATGGCATTTCTAACGACACTTTTTTGCCTCTCAAGAAGTTCTTCAGGGGAACTGAAGCTTCAGAGTTAACAAGCAGCCAGCCAAGTGAAATATGTTCTAAGTCAAAGCCCGACACTTCGGTAGAGCCAAAATGGATGGGTAGCTGTAAGGTAAAGATTGTAAATCCTGTAATTGCAGCTGGATTCGTACATTTGGCTCTGATTTTTACTGATCTAAAACATTGTGCTAAGTGAGACTTTATAGCCTCAAAGGAAGTTCTTTGAGAATGAAAGACCCTTGAGACAAGAAATCTTACCTTAGTCCTCTGGGTAGGGGTAGGATTTTGTTGGAATGCCATTTTTGATAACATTTTTCCAGGGCTCAGTAATTTCATTCTATATAGCATTTAATTGTGATTTTTCTGCCAAGACTTTAAGGTTACCGATTTGTAAAAAATAAGAATTTCACACAATAGTTATGTTGCATTCTGGCACCGTGACCTTTTAAAAACATGTCATTTCATTATGTTTCAGATGAATAAGTGATGTGCTCTTTTATAGCTTTTGCCCGAGGGAGAACTTATAATGAAGACATGAGCCAGCTAGAGCTCATGCGCTCTAGATCTCTGACATTCTCCGCTGTAGGTAGACTGGCAACACAGGGGAAGCTTTCTAGTTCCTGATACAGTTTTATGAGCTGTTGTACAGAGCAGGAGCCAAACAACCACTTCAGGTATGAGGAAAAGATAAATCAGGTCTGGTTCAGTTTTTGTCCTTTTTTTACGGCTTCCTGACATGTCTCTTGACAGATGCACTTGATCTTCTCCACACAAGGCCTGTATTGTATGCATAATAGATTTCAGCACTCAATCCTACACTGTCCTGTAACATAAATGTTTATGTGTATATCTTGTGTCTCTAATTAGGCCATTAGCCTTCAGTAGGAAAGGACTCTGCCTTGCCCTTCTTGGGTATCCTCTTTGACCTTTAGTATCATTTTCAGCATGTAATAGATATTCTATAAATATTTGGGTAAGCTTAGTTGAGTTGGCCAATCATCTTTTTTTTTAAATTAAATCTTTATTGTTCAGATTATTACAATTGTTCCTCTCCCCTCTCCCCCTCATAGTTCCCCTCCACCAGGTTCCCACCCCACCCTCTGCCCTTACCCCCCCCCACCACCACTGTCCTCATCCATAGGTGTATGATTTTTTTCCAGTCTCTTCCCACATCCCCAAAACCCCTTTCCCCCCGAGAATTGTCAGTCCACTCCCTTTCTATGCCCCTGATTCTATTATATTCACCAGTTTATTCTGTTCATCAGATTTTTTATTCACTTGATTTTTAGATTCACTTGTTGATAGATATGTATTTGTTGTTCATAATTTTTATCTTTACCTTTTTCTTCTTCTTCCTCTTCTTAAAGAATGCCCTTCAGCATTTCATATAATACTGGTTTGGTGGTGATGAACTCCTTTAGCTTTTTCTTATCTGTGAAGCTCTTTATCTGACCTTCAATTCTGAATGATCGTTTTGCTGGGTAAAGTAATCTTGGTTGTAGGTTCTTGCTATTCATCACTTTGAATATTTCTTGCTACTCCCTTCTGGCCTGCATAGTTTCTATTGAGAAATCAGCTGACAATCTTATGGGTGCTTCCTTGTAGGTAACTAACTGTTTTTCTCTTGCTGCTTTTAAGATTCTCTCTTTGTCTTTTGCTCTTGGCATTTTAATTATGATGTGTCTTGGTGTGGTCCTCTTTGGATTCCTTTTGTTTGGGGTTCTCTGCACTTCCTGGACTTGTAAGTCTATTTCTTTCACCAGGTAGGGGAAGTTTTCTATCATTATTTCTTCAAATAGGTTTTCAATATCTTACTCTCTCTCTTCTTCTGGCACCCCCATAATTCGGATGTTGGTACGCTTGAAGTTGTCCCAGAGGCTCCTTACACTATCTTCATATTTTTGGATTCTTTTTTTTTTCCCCCGGTTGGGTGTTTTTTGCTTCTTCGTATTTCAAATCTTTGACTTGATTCTTGCGATCCTCTAGTCTGCTGTTGGATCTCTGTATAATATTCTTTATTTCAGTCAGTGTAAGCATAATTTCTAGTTGGTCCTTTTTCATATCCTCGAGGATCTCACTAGATTTCTTGAGGGTCTCACTAAATTTATCGGCGGTTTCTAGAAAATTCTTGAAAAACCTTATAACCGTGGTTTTAAACTCTATATCCAGTAGTTTGCTTGCCTCCATTTCTGTCATTGGTGACCTGTTTCTTTGTCTCTGCATTTTGGCTGCTTCCCTGTGTTGATAGAATGGCTTTCTGTGCTAGGTGTCCTATAGGTCCCAGTGGCTCAGTCTCCCCAATTACCTGAAGTGGACACTCTTGGTGCACCCCTTTGTGGGCTTTGTGCACAGTCTTGTTGTAGTTAAGCCTTGATTGCTGTAGATATCACTGGGAGGAATTGACCTCCAGGCCAATTGGCTGTGAAAATCAGCTGTATCTATGGTGGGAGAACTTCTGTGCTGGAGACACCCTTATGGGGCAAGACTTGCTTCAGTGGGGCTTTGGTGCTCTCTTAGTCTGCCCCCTGAGTGTGTCCCTTATGGATCCTTGTAATCTGGATGGTCCCACTCTGACCACTGGGTACACTGGCTCTTGGATCTCTAAGGAGGTGCTAATTTAGCCTCTACCTGAGGCTACCCAGCAGGAGCTACAGAGAGATCTTCAGATTCCTCTTCTTTGTTTGGGGTTTGGAGGTGCTGTGAAGCAGTGTAAGCTGCTGTGGGGCCTTGGGCCTTCTTTTGGAAGTTCTGGGTCTCTTTGACCCAGATGCAGTTTGTTAGGTAATTTTAGATTGCAAAGGGCCAGGCCATTCATATGCAAAAGCCTCTGCGCACAGCTTGGGTGGGGCAGGGTCTCAGGGAATCAACAGGGCGAAGCAAGCAGCTATGGCTGATCCTCAGCCCTGCCCTAAGAGGCCAGAGGTCTCAGTGTCCTGCAGTAATCGCTGCAAGCACCTGTGAGAGAAAGCGCCCTCGAGTTCCGCCCACTGCCAGACAGTCCAGTTTCTTCCCGTATGAGTCTGGGTTTCTAGAGACTTGCCCAGAACTGGAGTTCAGAGCAGTCGGGAGCTTGTGACTCCCTCCCAATTGAAAAAGACAACCACGTCCTCAGTTGCCAGCCCTTTCTGCGTGCGCCTCCTACCTGTGTACTTTATTTCTTCACCTCCTCTGAGTCTCAGTGTGCTTTTCTCTTTCCTTCTAGTTGTAGAATTTCCACTCAGCCAGCCTTCCTGTGGTTCTGGATGATGTCCGTTTTGTCTTTTAGTTGTATTTATGAAGTGGTTGTGCGAGGAAGCAATTTCAGGTGTTTATCTATGCAGCCATCTTGGTTTCTCCCAATCATCTTTAAGAATGTACGAGAGCAGGAGAACTGTGGAAGTGTCTCTAACTAGGGGACGCTGATAGTTGGTCATGCTAGTGAACCAATTGGATTCCCTGTCCAACATCTACGACTCTTCTCAATGTAGCTACACACTGTGATCTCTTTCTTTACTTATCTTACCATGAATCCATTGACATACTCTGGGGTAGAAGAAAATGTCTTATTTTTCTTCAGACAAGCTCATAAGTGATGAAAATTATATCAGTTGTTCAATTTATATGAAGCAAATGAGATGAATTTCAGCATGCCAGGTAAGGAGGGCTATATCAGTGAAACATTGCTGGTAATAATGAGAATTGTGGACAAAATGTCAAAAGTATCAAGTGTATCTGTAAGTCCAAGGGCAGAAAAAGAAAAGGACTTAATTTAGAAATGGGAGTGTAGATTAGAAATGGGAAGTTAAGGAAAATGGGGAAGATATTGGGGAGGAAGTCTTCAGGAAGCATGAGTAAATTTAGATCTTTCACAAGTTGGGCAGTGTGTGAGTTAGTTTGGGCTAACTGCTATAACAAATAGACGCTATATGTACAGTGGCTCAAACCAAAAGAGGTTTATTTCTTGTTAAGAGTACTGGGTGTTTGCCCTGGTTGACATGGCAACCTTTCTCCATGGAGTTATCTAAGGACCTGGTTGAAGGAGGCTCTGCCATTCTTAATACATGGCTTCTAAGGTCTCCACCAGGGTGGGAGGTCATCTCTTCTTCAGACAGCCATTAAGGGCAAAATGTGAAGAGAATATATGTGCGTGCGTGTGTGTGTGTTTAAGGAGCCAGGTCTTAACGTGGCACATTTTTCCATTGACATTTGTTCCAGTGTCTAGAGCTCTGTAATATGGTCGCTAGGAATTTAAGGAACTAGAGAATTGAGTGGTATGGGGGAGGAGGTACCTGCTCAGGGGAAGGAAGGATGAGAACGCTGGAAAATTCCCAGTTCTGCTTTGCTTAGTGTACCTGTAATACTGTGTGTGTTGTTGTGGGTGTGTATTTATGTCAGATACAATTATGCACAGATGCAGCTTGAGTGCCTTTCCATGATTTATAAAAATTTCTGTTTGACTTAAAGTCAATTTTCTTTACAATAAAAAAAACCTTTGGCCCTAGGGTTTCATTAACTGAGGTATACTTGTATATGGTGGCATCTTAATAGTGCAACTTATAGTTGATGTCTTTGATAATATTTTTAATTTTAAAAATTAGAACATGCATATTTTAATTTATCCAAGGTGAGATTTTTTGATATTTCAGTGAGGAGTTATAGAAAACATGAATAATTTAGTGCTGAACTAATCAAATTTTGCATTGAATAGTCTATAAAATATAAAAGCCTTTCAGTGCCTTTTTGAAACTGTAATGGATTTGTATATTTCAGTAATTTTTTACTTTGTTGTGTGCTAGCACAATTATCAAAAATTACTCCACCAGAACAGCTGTAGGCAATAGCATTAACATAAACTGTTAATGAATTAGTTTCTAATGCTCTGAAGTGTTACTTCTTCATTTGATTCCTTAACATTATAAGAGAATCAGTAAAATGATTTTGTCTTAAGTCAATCATAAATGTTTATGTAACTTCATTTGGCAACAACTTGTAAAATTTCAAAAATTTACAAGTACTAACAATGAAGAAATGAAGCTACATGCCACATAGAAGGTGTTAAAATATTTGTTGATAACTGAATGAAAAGATACCAAGGTCCTATTACCACTTCTTTGACCTAATTTATCACGTATGACCTGAAGAATTAATCACTTACTCAAACACCTGAATAACAAGGACACAACCGTCAAACTCGCTGAGCAGTAGATTCATTTTAGGCTCTGATTAAACTGGTTTAATTGTTAACAGTCAAAGGTACAGAGTCTGAAAGCAGATGTTTTATTTTTAATTGTATATTTTATTTGTTTTTTTGTTTTTTTAAAAAAATATATTTTATTGATTTTTTACAGAGAGGAAGAGAGAGGGATAGAGAGCTAGAAACATCGATCAGCTGCCTCGTACACACCCCCTACTGGGGATGTGCCAGCAACCAAGGTACATGCCCTTGGCCGGTATCGAACCTGGGACCTTTCAGTCCGCAGGCCGACGCTCTATCCATTGAGCCAAACCGGTTAGGGCTATTTGTTTTTTTTTAAATAATTGCATACAAAGTACATAAAATAAGATTATATATTATATAAGTTTATGCTGCATCTAGCCGACTAAATGCAAGTCTAATAAATGTGGGTGTCTGAATTGGAAAACTACAAGACTTATATATCAGATCTCAGAAAAAAAAGTATAATAAAATTTCATAGTCCATTTTCCTGTGATTATAGAGACCTGACTTCAATCATTTACTATACTATCAACTCTTTTTTTCTTATACCTTTTATTTTTTTTCTCTTACATTTAAAAGGAACTTCCACACATTTCAAGATCACATAAACATTCAGTTATATTTTCTACTATTT
Organism: Myotis lucifugus; assembly: GCF_000147115.1. Classification (NCBI taxonomy): domain Eukaryota; kingdom Metazoa; phylum Chordata; class Mammalia; order Chiroptera; family Vespertilionidae; genus Myotis; species Myotis lucifugus. Next base: position 45,776,869 of record NW_005871048.1, on the reverse strand, counting down.
GGGAAGTTGTTTATTCTTTATTGATTAAAGTAATACATATGTCTCTTTTTCCCCCCCATTGACCTCTCCCTGGACACTCCCATCCCCTAGTACATGCTCTCACCCTCCTAGTCCCTGTGTCCATTGGTTATGCTTATATGCATGCACACAAGTCCTTTGGTTGATCTCTTTTCCCCTCCTCTCTACCTACCCCCCAGTCCCCCCACCACTTTCCCTCTGAGATTTGATGGTCTCTGTATCTATTTTGTTCATTATATACTATCAACTCTTGATTATTTCTTTTTACAGTTTATTTTAGATAACCTGAAGCTTTTGATGCTACAGAATTACTTTATTGTATTTAAAATGAAGATTTTCTTAAATAAAAGAAAAGTAAATTAATTGAGCATTTACTTTGTACAAGCCAATTCAGTTTGATTCAATTTAGTAAGCATGTATTGATTGTTCTCTATGGAAAGATGGTGAACTGGTTTGGGGAATATTCATATAGAATTGAATTAATAGATGTCTACAATTTAGTGCATTTTTTGGCCTATAAAATATAATGACTGTGAAAACTCATCAGTCTGATTGACATGTATTATCTCTGGAACCTTAGAATCAATTTGTCAACATCCACAAGATGACTATCTGAGATTTTGATTAGTATTGCATTGACTCTATAGATCAAGTTGGGAAGATCTGAAATTCTAGCAATATTGAGCCTTTCTACCCATAAACATAGAGAGTCTCTCCATTTGTGTAGACTTTCTTTAATTTCTTTAATCAGTTTAATATTTTTCCTTGTATGGATCTTGTCCATTTGAAAAAAAATTATGCCTAAGTTTTAATTTTGGGGGGCGGGGAAGGGTGGCTAACATACTGTATTTTTAAGTTCAAATTCCTGTTGTTAATCACTAGTATATAGGAAAACAGTTAATGTAGATTTTTTACTTTTTATAAGAATATGTTAACTTTATTACCTACATGTCTGGTCTCCAAAACAATGTTGATTTCCTCTAATCAAAACACAGAACATTTAGTTTTAACTAAATGTTCTAACTAAATGTTAGGGATTTAGTGAGAACTAAATCCCAAATCGACTACTAATGATTGAGTGAGAACTAAATCCCAAATTGACTACTAATGAGCGCCTTACAAATCTTACCTGGGATACCTGGGGGAGAGGTAACTATCAATTTTAAATTTTCTGCTCTGAGAATAAAAACTTCCTATATTTCATACTCAAGGAAGTTCTTTAGATATAATCTGTGCCCATCAATCCCTCACAACTTGCTTCTATAACCACACTTCTGAAAACCACCTGTTGGTGACATCACTGCGTGACTGAAGGTCAGCCAGTCAGCAGTAGCCTCACTGAGACACTTCCACAGCAGACACTCCTCTGTTAGAGACAACTCCTTAACTACTAAAGATGAACTAATTCTAACTCACTCCCACTTCCGAAAGTCCAGCAGTCCTTGAACTCTATTCTTCCCCAAACCCTGTATAAGATCAGCAACTTGCATTGACCAGTGATACCGAGCTCTACTGATACAGAGCTCCTTGCTTACCAAACAATCTATTAAGTTTTTGTTTCAAACCTTGAGTAGTGGCCTCTTTTCTGAGAGCTGTTTTTCCTGTTAGCAATTAGGCTACAAAAACAGTGGATTGAGTTGTTTTAGAGCCAGGTAGAAACTCTAAAGAGAACTATGATGTTAGTATTTTTTTGGTAATACTTATTGTTGCAAATTTGTATAAAACTCAAAACATGAATATGAGTTCTGTATTTTTTGTAAGACAGTTGTTTAATTCATTACTTGATAGCTAGTTAAATGTTCTTTATATAGAGAAACTATAAATTCCTCTTAGAGTTTAAAGCTAGATAAAATTATCCCTCCTGAGCAAATAATTTTCTTTTTTCTTTGAATGCCATGAATCTCAGCACTATTCTTCCTAATCAGATGACTTATTATTCACTTTAAGATTATGTTTTTAACCATAAATGACATATGACTTTCATTTATTATAATAATTTTATTGCATATGAGCTTTGCTTAACCTACCTTAAAAACCTATTTTTGGGACTAGGTATGGAAAAAATTTCTATTACATTTCTTTTTGAGGAACATTATGATAATGGTTTAATATTTGCAAACTTCTTGCTCTTTCTAGGAACTTACACCTTCATAATAATCCTTCTTTATTTTGTTTCTGTAATAGCTAGAATTTGGCAGTGAGATTTTAAGGAAGTCAGAAAACTGAGTTTATATTTTCATAAATCATTTCTAACACTGATATTTTTTAGGGGCAATTATATCAATTTTCAGCATAACTGAAAGGTCAAGTCTCCACAGCAATTAATTGGCCAACCACACTTTGAGTGCTATAACTTTAATAGGAATGTTTTACTAAAATAAAGGCAGCATCTGAACCTTGAAACATTGGTGCTAACAACGGGAATCAAAATGAACATTTCTCAGCGTGTACTTAATTCTTCCATTCAGTAAAGCAGCAGATCAGTTAAGGAAAGCAGTTGACATCCTATATGGCAGAATCGTTTTCACAACATATATAATAAATACAAGATCGATTTTGAGTCTGATATAAATTTTCCTCTGTTCTACTGCAAGTTCCTTGTTATTCACACATCCGACAACTGGAATTAGGGAACTTGAAACTAATTTGTGTGGCTGGAATTATAGTCATTGTTGTTATTATGGGTAGTTTTTGCGTAGGGGATTGAATAAATATCATGGTGTTTATAGTGGTTTAAGGAGGTGATAAAAGGACTTATCCCAACAAATATTTCTTCCTATCTTCCCTAGATACTATCCTGCTTGAAATTCTGCCCTTAGAATGATTGCAGGGAGGGTTGAAATGGAAAAGAAATGTGGACTACCTCTTCTAAATTCTAATGAAATATAGTAAAGATTAGGCAAAACCTACATTATTAAGCTGCATCAAAAATTACTATTTTTTTTTCTGGGGAGTTTAGTAGATACTGCTGGGGGTCTTAGCTCAATTTATTCCTATTTCCTGAGGATGGGTAGGTTACTGGACCTATTGTGAGGCACAGGATGCATAACCCTAGGTACCTAGGGGTGGGAAAGACAATGAAGAGGGATACTTGAGGAACTGAAATTAGGCACATGATGCAGAAGCAGAATTCTTAAGAAGCAGCAGGAGGTAATGGGAAGAATACAAGGCTGTGATTTGGAGCCATATTTTAGCCCTGAATTTGATCCTGTTAGTAGCGGACTTTGGTGTGGAGGACAGGAAGGCTAGTTCTGGTTCCAGCACCCCGTACTCTCAGGAAAGAAAGGAGAGGCAATCCCATTCTTTGCCTGCTTCCTGATTCTTTCCTGAATGACCTTTAAAAAAAAAGGAATATGAGGTGTGGCTACTCCAAAGTGCTAACATGGCAATAAATAACATGCTGGAAAAGAAGCCATCTATATTTCAAGGAAAGAGAGGAAAATGATTTATAAAAGAGTCTCTCTGACTTTCATGGAAATTTCCACCTACTCCTGAAACCTCTGGAATGGAAGCTGGGAGGCATCTAGTTTTGTCTTGCCTTCTTTGCTGAGTGACTGGAGATATCCCCATAATTGTTTACATTTACTATTCAGAGGTCTTCCTAGGATGAGGCCAAGAGAGGTGCATGTCTCTGGGCCTGCTTTGAAGACCCTTGCTATGAGCAGCTGGGAGGCCACCACCGAGGATAAAGACATTGGCTCTATCATGATATGTTTTTAAAATTCCAAGTTTTAATTTGTTTAGTATGTAAAAAACCCAACTTATTAGGCTTCCTCATTCAAAGCCAAGGCAAAGTGGGTAATGTGGCCTTTTGTATCTAGGCAAGGCTGTCCTTTGGTGATTTATTTTCCTATTTAAAATAACCACTGATGGCCCTCATCTGTTTGGCTCAGTAGATAGAGTGTTGGCCTGTGAACTGAAGGGTCCTGGGTTCGATTCCAGTCAAGGGCATGTACCCGGGTTGCAGGCTCCCAGTCTTGCGGTCACAGGCATGCAGGTGGCAACCAATCAATGTGCTTCTCTCACATCATTATTTCTCTTTGTCTCTCCCTCTCCCTTCCACTCTCTCTAAAAATCAATGGAAAAAATATCCTCAAGTGAGAATAATCTCTTATATAAAAGGCCCATGGCCATCACCCAGTAATGCCGTCACGACCAAAAGAGCGGCAGCTCTCATGGAGGGCAGGGCGGGGCATGAGCTACTAGCTGCGGAGAGCTACTAGCAGCAGAGAGCTATGAGCAGCAGGGAGCTATGAGTGGCAGAGGGCGGGGTGTGAGCTACTCACGCATGTGTGGGTGCTGGGCCTCTAGTATATAAATAAGCAAATAAGCAAGTAAATAAATAAATAAATAAACAAACAAACAAACAAACAAAATGGCCACTGATGTATATTTTAACCTTTATTACACAGGAGTGACTTGTACTGATATCCCTATTCACACTCCATATGGAAATTTACATTTGTCAAGGGTTTTCAGTGAGCCATCTGCTTCGTGTCATTACATTGGCAGCACTTCTACCATCACCAACGGCATAACCACTGCCATTTATTTAGCAAAACTGTGTATCAGATTCAAAGACTAATTTTATCTCATCCAATCTTACATGAACTGTGTCAGGTAATATTATCCTCATCTGACAGATGAGAAAACTGAAGCAGAAAGAGTCTCAGTAATTTACACTGGGTCACACAGATAGCAAGTGGCAAGCATTCAATCCTCATGACACTACACTTTACGAATAAGGACACCGAGGCCCAGAAAGAACAGAAGAAATCAGACCTGCCAGAACCCTCAAAAGACGTGTTCTTTCTGTTGTACCATATTATTTCTCATCCCATGTTTTGTTTCTCTGCCCTTCCCAAAGTGCAGGAAGAGGAAATAAAAATTATGGATGAAAGGGTTTTGAACTGTTATGGGAGGTTCTCACCTCATAAAGAGGCATACCTGTCTGCCTGTGTCACACTTTCAGAAGGACCATCTCAGATAAGAGCTTCTGGCTTGGCACCGGTCTCAAGCAGTATTACCTGGTGACTTCAGTGTTATCAATTAATCACTGGCCTATGAACCAACACAAAGTTACTCTTGTGTAGAGCACAAGCAGCTGACAGTAGCTTGTTTCAGGAGTCAATGTTATTGACAAAGTGAGCCAATAGCGAAATGGGCTTCATTGGAAAGTATTGCGAGGGTTCTTATTGACCAACTCCTAATTTGACATTTGGGCTGAGCCCTGGTGACTTAGGAAAGGATTGGAAAAAGAAGATGCAGATAAAAAGAAAGTGCAGAAAGGAAGGCAGCTTCGCTTTCATTGCTTTCAGCAGGAAACAGGTTAGTGCCCACCCACATCAAGGCTGTGCCTGCGCTGGCTGCCTGAAGTACAATTATACTCCACAGTGTGGCCTTGCAGGTTTGCATTCTCCTCCCTCAGTGACTTTCACATCAAAGCTGCTTTGTTTTCAAGTTAACATAATGGGACTCCAACCTAATGCTCTGCCAAGCTCTCATTGATCCTTGGTGTGGAATAAATGCGAACACCGCCTCATTAATCCTCTCTGTGGTCCTTGGAGAGAGGTGGCAAGCAATATCCCATCCATTCTGCAGTGGAGGAAGGAAAGCAAAGCAAACTGCTCCCTTTAAATCTGTGCCCAGCCTTCTGGACATTTCCATCTGGATATCCCGCTGGTTTGTCAAACTCAACTTACCTCAAATTGAACTCATTCTCTCCCGTTTTTTAAAATATACCGCTCTTCCTGGGCATTGTGTCTTGGTTAATGGCACTTGTTTCCTTCCCCACTGAAGTAGCTCTCAGATTCATCCCTTCTTCTTCAACAACGTGGCCCCAGCCTTTTGCTCTATTCAGTGTTTCATCATCACTCATCCAGATTAGTGCTCTCCCACCCTCAAAACTCCTTACTTGTATACCCAATTAAGATTTTTCAATTTGTCCTTTACGCTGTCTCCAGAACATTCACCTTCCTAAAACCATGGTGTTACTTTTTCTCTCGCTTGATTAAAAAGCTCTGATGGCCCAACATGGCCAACAAACGCAGTCCTGACTCTTCACATCAAGATCTTTGACAGTTGGGCACAACCTCACTCTGAGAACTTGTCTCCCACTCCTGGTTACCTGGTACCCCACCCTCTAGCCACAGGGCCCTCTCAGTCTTCCCCAAGTGCTGGCCCCTGTCTCCGAAAGGCTCCAGTTCATGACAAGCTTGCCTTTATCTCAGCTGATCTGCTGGGCACATTTCCAGTCATTTTGAAGGCCCAGTTCTTACATTGTATCTTGTTATCTTTGTGACTCATTCATACGCCTACCCTCTTAATAAATCTCTCCCTCTTTTGGGTCTTCATAACAATTTGTTACTATTTATCACATTTTGTTTTGTACTCAATTATCAATATTTCTCAAAATAGCCTGTAAGTTCCTTGAGGACAGAGTCCATGTTTTATTCATATATGATTAACTAGCACACCATTGCTGAGTACTTACTTGGTGCTAAATAAGTTTGTACAGCAGATTTTATATAATAAAGAACTTTTTGGGGAAAAGTTTTATTATATTTAATATTCATAATAATACTGTAATATATTATTACTGATCCCTAACTTACAGAACACACTGAGGTCCACAGAAAGTAAAAAGAGCCCTGGCCAGTTTGTCTCAGTGGATAAAGCGTCAGCCTGTGGACTGCAGGGTCATGGGTTCGATTCTGATCAAGGGCACATGCCCAGGTTGCAGGCTGAATCCCCAGGGGGGTGTGCAGGAGGCAGCCAATCAATGATTCTCTCTCAACCTTGACATTTCTATCTCCATCTCTCTCTTCCTTCCTTTCTAAAATCAATAAAAATACGTTTTTTGGGGGGAAAAAAGAGCCTCACTTAAAAAAATAAGAAAGTAAAAAGACTTTTCCATGGCCTGTCTAGCATGAGAGCCAAGACTGGAACCCAGGATCCCTATCTGTAAGCCCAGATTTAAGTTTATTGTACTAAATTGCAATAAGCAGAAGTATAGTTGGAAATTTGGCCTGATAAAATGCCCAATTTTGATAAAGCAAACATATCTAGTTAATACAACATGCTAGATGTTGTTCATATTGAGGGACTCTTAGTGTCCAAAAGGTTGTCTATCATTCCCACTGTTTTCCATACCCAAGAACAGAACACAAACATCTCAGGAGCAAGGATTCTGTCATGTTCACATTTGGAGCAACCATTGCACCTATATGGACTTGGGTATAAACAATGCTTAAGAATTGTTGATAGCATAATGGAATATATTCAAAGGAATTTTTGTGATGCTGGCCATTTTCTCTTCCCATCTCCAACCCTTACAATACATTGCCAAGTATTTATGGGAACAAAGTGCACACAGTTTGGTTCCTAGGACTAGTCATTCTGTTATTGGACATGGACAAGTTTTATTTTTTTTCTCCCAGATTTTCTTCTCCATTGGCTGAAATTCCTCCTATTAAGGTCACTAACCACAGACATGGACATCCCTTTCAGGAGGTCCTGGAGCCGATGCCTTTGCATTGCCCACATTTGCTTTTCAGTATAAATACCACTTGTCTCATCTACGACTAATCTAGGCTCTTATCTTTAATTATTTGCTCTGGATTGGCCTAGATTGGTTAGTAAACAGACTGTTTAAGCCTGTTGTTTTCTAAATGTGTTGCCTTTTTAGTCCAGTTAATTAAAAGGACAGAGGACAGGTTGGCAAGTTAGAACTATATGCTCTATGTTGCCCACTTCCCATGCTGTCTAACCAAACTCTGTTTCTTGCTAATTTAAGAACATGCAACTTTGATTCCATATACATGAGACTTCCATGGTTCTACCCTCTGAATTCCTATTGCAACTTGTAGTGACAATGATTGATGCTTACTTAAGCACTGGGTACTTTTTAAGACTTGAATGAAAGTAGTAGATTAATTGCAGAAAGAGCCTTGATTCTCCAATCTTTTCCCCTCCGGTTTGCATACCTATTTATCCATCAATAGGTGAAGCTTATTTATTTCTCCAACCCTTGGATCTAGGCTGATCTTGTGTCAGGCTTTGGACTATAGCATGTGTTGGAGTTGGCAGTATGCCAGCTCTGGGTGTAGGTCTTAAGAGGCCTTGTGCATCTCCTTTAGACCCCACCACCTTCATGTGAACAAGCCTGGACTACCTGCTGGAAGATGCAATCCATGTAAAGGAGAGGCCAGTTATCCTTGCTAAGAACGTCCTAGGCCAGTGGTCGGCAAACTGCGGCTCCTTGAGTGTGGCTCTTCCACAAAATACCATGTGCGGGCGCGCACATACAGTGCGATTGAAACTTCGTGGCCACACTCAAGGGGCCAAAGAGCTGCACGTGGCTCGCGAGCCGCAGTTTGCCGACCACTGTCCTAGGCCAGTCTGTAGTACTTGACCCCCAAACATACAACTGGTTGCAAATGCAAGAATGAACCCACCTGACACTAACAGAAACACCCAGGTGTTGCATAGGCTCCATCAATAATAAATGCTTATTGTTTTAAGCCATTGGATTTGGGGAGGTTTGTTTCCCAGTGACAGCTAACTCACATAATGCATTACCTCATCTAGGCCCCCTGTACATGATATTACAGAATAACTATCTATACTTAATGGCTAAGGGAATTTAGGGTTGGCAAGATGAAGTTCCTTATTGGAGTTCTCACAGTAAGGGACAGGGCTAGGTTATGAGACAAGATAGCCTTAACCACAGGGTTTGCATGCTTAAATATTATGTTACACTCTTTCCCTTCAGTAACATATACTTTATAACTCCATTCATTGAATTATTAAAGCTTTAGCCCACTCCTCTTGATTCCTGTCTGAGGAGATAGAGACCCAGAACTTATTGATTTGTCCAAGGTCACAAAGTCAAATCATAGTCTCTGTTTTTTTTAAATTGTTTCTTAATGCCCACAATTTGTCTTTCTTTATGAAAAGCATTCGTGTTTCCATCAGATGAGTACAGGCTTCTTGAGGTCTAATTCTTTTTCTATGTTCCCCTTGGTACCTAGCATAATGCTGAGTACTTCAGGCTTTCTACACATATTTATTAATTGAAGATTTGCCTGATTGAATATGATTACTTCTGAAATCATCACCACCTGGGCAGCAAGTGGAGTGGCTATGGCCAGCAATACTATATTTCTCTTGAATTGCTGTATTTTTTCCCTAAGAGGCATAACATTTATTATTCACTGAATTATCATTTTGTTGATGTGCCCGATGAAGAACACTGCCCTCCACCAACTTGGGAGAATAAAGTTGTCCTTCCGTGAGGGAAGACCTAAGTTCTAGACTCTGCTTCCAGACAATCCTTGCTAAGATTGCCCTGTAAGCACTGGTACACATTTAAACAGAAAATATATTGGGGAGGTGCAAGTAGCATAATATTTAGCCTAGATACTTAAAATTTGGCTATTTCTATCTGCACTTCCTATAAGCCAGACAATTCAGCTATGTAATAGAATCAGTTCAACTGATGATATAAAAGGTAGACACGCTCTGGGAAAAAAGACCTTAAATATGCATTTCTTTCCTATTTCTTGTCCTTAGTCTTTGCAGAAGAGCATAGCAAAGGAAATCACTGATTTTCTTTCTATCATACAGAACATCCTCTATGAAATCTCATGGAAGGTACTCCTAGTCATTCCAATAGTGCAACTAAAGATTTTGGACATGTTTGGAAAAGAAAAAACCTGCTTCTTTCCCACTTTCTTTTTCCCCTTGACCTGTACCTATTTGCTCTTATATATGTGGCTTAATGAGCAATTTTCTAGAGATTGGATTCTAGTCATATAATAAGATGACAGCAGAGTCTAGTTTAATTTAGGCCAATGAAATATAAACTATAAAAATGTTATTTTGTTTCCTAATTTATATTTAGGAAAATTTTAGGAGTTTAAAATTGTCTCACTAATCTGAAAATCTGATAATCTGTTTTTAAAAATCAGTTTTTGTTTTTTAATTTAAGTGTATTTAAGTGCCAAACTTTTAAATTTTAAATTGTTACTGATTCAGAGTAGCATAGGAAAAAGTACTAGATTAACAGTAAGATTGGGGTGGGAGATCTAATTCCTCCTATTATCATTCTCTATTGACTGCACTTTCTTAAAGCATTGTGTTTCTTTACTAAAATGGGTTCTTTCTCTTTCATTCCATCTTTCCAGCTAGAATTAGACGAAGGCTTGTGATAAGAGATCACATACTGGTTAACAGCAATAGGTGAAACTGAATCTTGTTAAAATTCTCCTTATTAAATAACAAAATGGCTTAAACATGGTCCTATTGTCACTGTTTTGGGGAAACAATGTGAAAGTAACATTCTAATAAGTCAGGGACATATTTAATATGTTAGTGAATTTTATGCTGTCTTATACACAGCTGTATCTTCATAGACTGGAACAAATAATATGCTTAATTAAGAACTGCCGAATACATTTATTGAATGAATAAAATAAAACAAATTCTATATTTCTGTAAAAAATTCTACATATGGGTATTTACATTTTAATGAGCATAGAGAAAGACTGAAAAAGGTGTGTATGTGTGTGTGTGTGTTGTATATACATACATGATAGCATGTTAACATTGAATAAGCAAAGAGGGTGGTATTGAAGTGGGTGAGGTATACAGAAGATTATTTTTTCTTTCTATATATTCACATTATTTTACTTTTTCCTATAAGAGCATTTTAGTTTTGTAATCCTATATAATAAAGAGGTAATATGCAAATTGAACATCACATCCTCCCACAAGACAGCTGCCCCCATGTGCTCATAAGATGGCCACCACAAGATGGCCAGCAGGGGAGGGCAGTTGTGGGTGATCAGGCCAGCAGGGGAGGGCAGTTGGGGGGGGACCAAGCCTGCAGGGGAGGGCACTTAGGGGTGACCAGGCCTGCAGGTGAGGGCAGTTGGGGGCGATCGGGCCGGCAGGGGAGCAGTTAGGTGTCGATCAGGCTGGCAGAGGAGTGGTTAGGTGTCGATCAGGCTGGCAGGCAGAAGCGGTTAGGGACAATCAGGCAGGCAGGTAGGCGAGCAGTTGGGAGCCAGCAGGCCTGGATTGTGAGAGGGATGTCCGACTGCCCATTTAGGCCCAATTCTCGTGGGATCGGGCCTAAATGGGTAGTCAGCCTTTAAGGGGTCCCAGATTGGAGAGGGTGCAGGCTGGGCTGAGGGACTCCCTTCCCCCCAGTGCACAAATTTTGTGCACCAGGCCTCTAGTTTAAAAATATAATAGAATAATTTTAAAAGAAATAATGTGAAAATGCTTAAAGAAGGTTGTAAAACTTCTCATAAAATGATTCCAACTATATAGGATAAAATATGACTAGTTAAAAGAGATATAACTAAAATATTGGCAATGTTTATTGAGAGGGAGCTTATGAATTTATTTATTTTACTTCATTATACTTTTCTATGTATTTGAATTGTTCTGCCTATCTTGTTTTTTATGTGTTTTTTTAAAATTTGATTTTAGAGGTTGAGGGAAAGAAAAAGAAACATTGATTGGCTGCCTCCCATATGCACCCTGACCAGGATCTAACTCACAGCCTGGGCATGTGCCCTGACCAGGAATTGAACAGGTGACCTTTTGGTACATTGAATGACAGGTTGTTTTTTAATGAAATGTTACCGATACAGTTCCAGTCCCTTTTTCCCCAAAGGAAACCATGGTTGTTAATTGGGAGAGTATTCTTTCCAATATATCTTCACCAGGTGTCTCTAAGCATATAGTAATTTTGCATGTGTTTAAAAGTTAATATCATGTTATTTATGTCCTTTCATAACTTTTTTATAATTAAAAAATACATCATTTAAGCTCATTTCTATTATATTGCAACTTTTTGTCTCATGATAATACCCTCAGAAATGCAATGCTTTACTGATAACAATGAATACCATTTATTGAAAGTTTACTAAGGGTCTAGCACTATACTAAATGCTATTTGATCCTCAATAGAATCTAATACCAATAAGAAAATATTCTGATCAGAATTTTTCCTGATACCAAGTTTTGAAGAAGAGTTGAGACCCAGTAAGAGTTTTGGACTGAGGACCCAAGAATACTCAATGGAGGAAAGGGTGAAAAAAATCAAAAGTCATTTCCCTGAATAAATTCACCTTACTTTTTTTTGTGTTGAGATAGGCCAGGACATAGTAAACTTCAACTCACCAGAGTGCCTTGCTTCTTGATTTTCTTTTCTTTATTGTAATTCTTTCTGTATTCTTGCCTGTGGAATTTACCCCATTGTTTTACATGTGCTTATGCTGTCCTTGGTGTTGCCCTCCAGTTACTATATACACACATACATTTTTCCTCCAACAGACTCTAAGAAGTACATTAGAGATACAGCAAATTAGCACTACATCCTCATGAACTGATTTGAATTCTGGGTGTATACCACTTCTGTCAAAGGGCAGTTCTGTGACATGCGAACCCTGTGAGTCCAAATAGGATGCTCATTCACCCTGTGGGCAAAAAGAATTGAGATCATAGATTTCCAGTTGCCTGGGTTTTAGTTAATAACTTTGAGCATGTGAAATAAGTTATGAACTCTGTGTAAGATGAAATGTGCAATCACACAAGGATTAAATTAACTTCTTTTATTGTTTGTTTATTATGAGCACATTCACTATATTGTCTAGCTTCCACCTAAATGCTTCCAATAAAAAGGAGCTCATTATACTCTAGGACAGCCTGTTCCGTTTTTGAACAGCTCATTTTGTTGTAGGATAAAAGGATCATTGGGCCTGTTTCCAAAGCTATAAGAACAAGATGACTTTTGTGGATGTTTGGAGACCAGAGTTTAGATCAGGGATTAATAATCAAGTTCTAAGAAAGTAATGCAGAAGTAAACTGTGTTATCCCTGAAGCTATCTATATGCAATTGATTGTGATACTATTCGGTATCACCACAGACCTAGGCAGTCAAAACTAATCTTCCATTCAGACCCCATTACATGATAATGTAGTGTTCTAGATTCTATTGTTTGTCAGATTATGCTGCAAGAGAACAGCCATGGAGATAATTAAAGATAAATAAACTTTAAAGGAAATATTTAAGAAACTAGTTATTTAATATCAGACAAGGGGAGATTGAAGGAAGGCAATGATGGTGTTGAGTTATAGGTTCCAAATTCTTTAACCACCTGCTCCCCTGAAACCAATGAAAAAGAAGTGCAGTTGATCCTTGAACAATGCTGGGGTTGGGAGGGGCCTATCCTTATGCAGTAAAAAATCTGTGTACAACTTTTTATTCCCCCAGAACTCAGTCAGCCCTCGGTATTTATGGGGGATTGGTTTCAGGGACCCTGCAGATACCAAAATCCATGGATGCTCAAGTCCCTTACCTAAAATGGTGTATAACAATGTAACAATGCATACAGTTAGCAGTCTGCTCCCACAGATTCCCAACCATGAGTTGAAAATACTGTTTTCAATCAGTGGTTTGCTGAACCCATGGATGCGAAACCCAGGGATACAGGGAGCTGACTATAAAAAAAAATCCACATATCCACTTATAAGTGGACTCACACACTTCAAAACTGGGTTGTTCCAGGATCAACTGTATTTCACAACTCATTTTGTAGCAAAAACCTGACCTGACCTGAGGTGATACTATTTTTAATCTCTATCCCAGTTAATGTGAATATTCATGATTTTCTGCAGAAATACTGATGTGTTTGAGCAAGGAATCCTGCTACGGACCTTGTTGGAGACATTGGATAATATAGAACACTTGCACCATATTACCTCTCTAGATTTGAAAAGTGTGAATTTTGAAACACATCTGTTTCCGGGCTTGCAGAGTGTTGTAGGTCATTTCCATATTTAACTTTTGTGAGGACAGTACTCTTACTATTGTGCCTTCCTGTTATTATAAATTTGAGATACGTCAATCTTAGAAAATGATTATCCTTAAAAGAAAACAGTAGTCAAATAATGCTTTCCATGAGGAAAGTATCCTTCTGCAATTAATTGGAACGAGGAGGAAGGGGAGATAGAAAACAGGAGCTCAGCAGGATGTCCCCAGAGCAGTAGTTCTTAGCCAGAATCAGGTTATAGAGCTCTTGAAAAATCTGATGAAAACATCTATTGACTTTTTCGTAGAAAAAAGACCAATGAACACAAGATTATGCATATATTTTTAAAATGCTCAAAGATTCCCTAAACTTACATGGTTAAAAATATCTGCTCTAGAATGTGATTGAGTGAATTGTAGGTTCAATCAAGTGAGTAGATTGCTGTAACTAAGATTCAGGTACATATCTTAGGAGTTTTGAATTTGGCTTAGAATGGAAAGAGAAATAAGGTACACAATAGCAGACCTTCCCTTGAATAACATAGCATTCCCACCGCAGTCTTCCAGGCAGAAAGACATGCAGGAGAGCATTTGGAAGGAAAGAGTTGAGTTCCCTCCTTGAATTTACCTACCCATCAAATCACCTCCCCCACCAAGTGAAGGAATGGAGAGGGGCAGGAGAGAGTCAGGTAGTTCCCTCCTGGTCAGTAGTGTACAAATAATTTCTGTCTCTATGGAAACATGATGAATGAGGCTGACACTAAGGATGAATATATTGACATTAGTAAGGCTATGTGGCCATTTTTGAGTTTCAACCCAGTATTAGCTAACAGCAGGCAAGGAAGCCAGACCTATCTGAAGGGAAGAGCTGGCTACTGCATCCACTCGCAAAGCTAGAGTGTAGGTTTCTCAGGCAGTGTGAAGAGAACGGTGGGTGAGAAAAATGTCACTCAGGAAAACATGATTGGGCAAAAGGTATGTTAGACTACACAGTTAGTCTAGAGTTTAGTACCTCTTCCAATCTGCCTTCCGGTCTTCACCGATGTCCCCTCAGTGTCCTTCCAACTTCCTTCGACAGTGACCTCAAAGCTCTTCCAGCTTCCACCTGCTGCTGGTTCCTCAAGTCATTGCCACAAGTTTTAGGTTTTTGTTATAGCAGCACTTTACTCCCAGGAACCAAGTTCTGTTACAATTACTTATTTCTGTACAAAAAAATCATCCTAAATTTTAGTGGCTTAAGATTCCACAATTAATTAATTTGTGTTTGAGAATGTGGGTCATGAATTTGGGGAGGGCTTGGCTGTATTCTGCGTCTTCTCCCTGTGGTGTTGCCTGGGGTCACTTGGTTTTCAGGTGGTGGCTGGTATTTCCTAGAGGTTCCAAGTGCCAGGTGGATGCTGAGTGCACTGAGGCTTTCTTCCTGTCCACGTGGTCCGCGGGCCTCTTCGTGTGGTCTCTCCAGTGGTGTAGGTGGACTTCTTACCTGACATCTCACGGTTCCAAGATTGGAAAGTAGCACATATTCATTTCCACATTATTTTAATGATCCAAGACGTTATAAGAACCAGCCCAGTTTGAAAGGATAGGACATAGAGCCCACACCACCCATCTCCTTGTGGGAGGAGTGGAAAAGGCTCTGTAGCCATCTTTAGTCAACTACATATGGATTAAATTGTTTTTTTTATGATTTCTTAATTTGGACTTTTAGGTTATTTATTTTCAATCTTTTTTTTCCTAGTATAAGAATCAAAACCCAACATTTCTAGGTTGTATTTTACACAAGTTGTGTTGTTCTCATTTAGACCTAAATATATTTTATTCACTATTATACTTTTTTAATTGACTCAATCATTATTTAAAATGTCTTTTAAATGTTCCAAATATAGGAAGTGTTTGTAATGCCTCCTTTTCATTCCCTTTCAAATTAATTATGATGTGCTAGACATTCTGTACCTGGCATGAATTGTTTGAAATTTTCATGACATTTGCTTTTGACTGGATTTACATTGTCAATTTAAAAAGATTTCAATGTATACCCGAGAATAATATTTATTTTCAATTTTTATAAGGAGCAGAATCTCTCTCTGTGTAATCTGTTTATCACCTATCCAAGAAAAGAAATTGTTAGTCTCACCTGTAGTTCTATATATTTTACTTATATATCCTCAAGTATTCTAACTATAAAACCTTTGTGATATATTCATCCTAAAATAAATTGAATACTGAATTTAGTTAATTTAATAAATATAACGAAAAAGATCTTTAAAGTCCCAGGTTAGATTTTTAAAAGCAAAGTGTCAGTTATTTGACTTTTCTAAGTCTTTATTGTCTTATTAAAAATAGGAATGATATTTTCTTGTTTAAAGTATTACAAATAGTAGTACATATGTCTCCTTTTTTCCCCCATTGACCTCCCCCTGGCCTCCCCTACCCCCCAGCACATGCCCTTACCCCCGGCCCCCACCCAGTGTCTTGTGTCCATTGGTTATGCTTATATGCATGCATATAAGTCCTTTGGTTGATCTCTTACCTCCCCCTCCAACACTCCCCGGCCTTCCTGCTAACAGTCTGTTCGATGCTTCTCTGCCTCTGTATCTATCTTTTTGTTCATCAGGTTTTAATGTTCTTTATTATCCATAAATGAGTGAGATCATCTGGTATTTTTCTTTCACTGCCTGACTTATTTCACTTAGCATAATGCTCTCCAGTTCCATCTGTGCTGCTGCAAATGGTAAGAACTCCTTTTTTATAGCAGCGTAGTATTCCACTGTGTAGATGTACCACAGTTTTCTAATCCACTCATCTGCTGATGGGCATTTAGGCTGTTTCCAAATCTTAGCTATTGTAAATTGTGCTGCTATGAACATAGAAAATAAATTAAAAAAAAAGAAAGTTGCTAAGATAGGAGATCTTAAAAGTCCTCATCAAAAGAAGAAAAAAATGTAACTATGTGAGATGATGGATATTAACTAAACTTATTGTGGCAATCAAATCATTATGTTGTACACCTTAAACTAATACAATGCTATATGTTAATTATATCTCAATGAAACTGGAGGGAATAAAAATATAATTTGTTTTAGAACTTAAAAAAATGTCATAACTTAATTTTTACAATATCCTGTTATACATAATCTATAATAACAAAATGGTAACATGCTAATTAGACCAGACATCATTCTGTATGTCCTTCCTGACGAAGCCGGGGTGGAGGGAAGACAACCGGGGTCCCAGGTGCCTGTGGGCAGCCCAAGAGAAGCCAGCTTGGGTCCCAGGTGCCAGAGGGAAGTCGGTACTGGGAGCCAGGGGGAAGGAAGGCCTATTCTTGCATGAATTTTAGTGCATCAGGCATCTAGTTATTAATAACGAACTACAGTGTTTGCTAATGACTGATTACTATAATCATGTTGCATTCATTTTCCTTATGCGCCTTACGTGCAGGTGCACCATTTTCTCCACTAATATTAGCAGCAAATATTTTAGCAGCCGATTGCCATGTCATTAGTGTTGGACTGACTTGTTTGGTGTGAGCAACAGGAAATATTTTGCTTTAGGAGAACAAGAAAAATAGGTTTATTAGTGTTACGCTTATTTGTGCAGTTATTCGGTGCCTGGTTAGTTAATGTTCAAGAAAAAATATTAATTTTTATTAAAATATTCTATCATTTTATGTTAACAATTACTCATTTATTTCAGCCCTTTGGATTCAGCATGTTTCTATTGAAATAAAACCACATTTCTATGAAAAAAAATAGGAATGATACCTACCACACAGGGTTTGTGGTGACAATGAAAAGTAATGAGAATTAAATGAGAGAAATAGAATGCCTTGTACTATGAAAGTACTCAGTAAATTATATCTTTGACCTTAACAGAAAGTGTATTTCAGTATGAAAGTTAAGTCTTACAATTATTGGATATTTCCTCAAATATCCGATTGAAAAAAGGTACAGTATCTTCATTTAAATATATTCATAATTTTCACTATGTTCTTCCACCAAGAATCAAGGTTAGGAGGCATGTGGTTGATCTTCTAACATTCTTTGTGCATAAAGCGCTGTGTGAACTCGCATTCAAGTGCAACCTTTCCTTCACAGCGACTTCTCCCGGGGCTGCACATACAGCTCTGCACCTCAGTGCTGATGCGTTTCCAGCCTTCATCACAGCTCAGAAAATACTTTCTTTGGAATCAAGTCCTTTATGTAATATGTGTTTTGTTAGAGTTTTAAGGAGGTAATAGGCCCTACCCCGTTTTTCTCAGTGGATAGAACATTAGCTGGCAGACCCATGGGTCTCAGGTTCGATTCAGGTCAAGGGCACGTACTTTGGTTGCGGGCTCAATCCCCTGCCTTGGTTGGGGCACTTGCTGGAGGCAACCAATCGATGTGTCTTTCTCACATCGATATTTCTCTCTCTCTGTCTCTCTCAATGGAATAATATGTTCGGGTGAGGATTAACAAAAAATAAATAAATTTAAAAAAAGAAGGAAACAGAAAAATATTTTCTATTTAACGGAAAAATATTTTCTATTTATTATCTATCTATCTATCTATCAATCATCTATTTATCTCAATATCACATATACCTGGGGCAGATTCATACACTTTGTCAGTGGATATGTAATGTTATAAAGGTTAGTGTCTGCCACCATGAACAGACTAGTCATTGCTCATTGACATTGAATACCACCGACATTGTGTCACATCCTTTGAAAAACAAGCCTACATAGCTCTTTCTACTTTCCTTTGCACACAATCGTCATCATTAATTTTGTGCTTAGTTTCACTATCTTCTTGACAACATGGTACCATGTATTTGCATTTTCTAGAAAGGGTGCAACTTTGAATGATGCTTCTGTGTTTTTGTTTCTTTATGTTTGTCACAAAATTAACAAATTTGATATTGGAAAAATATTAGTTTGTCCTCAATATAGAAAAAGATCAATTTGCTTTCTCATGAAGGCACACAGTGTTTTATCTTAGAATGCTGTGTAAACTTCAGGGGCTTCATAATGTTAGTTGATAATGTTCATGCAGATAGCGCCAAATTAAAAAAGGGCAAAATGAAGAATTAGGCTTTCTGTTATTCATCATATCATTTGCTAGTTGCATGTTCTTTTTGTGCATTTATGGCAACCTGTAGGGAATTATAATAATCACAGTTTTACTCATCTCAGTATATTGAAATTCACTTTTTTGTACCCCTGAACTAAGGTAATAATGCTACAATTTCAATGAATCCCCTTTGAAATCTTGACCCATGTTTGTAAATTTGAGATATAGTATAACATGATGATAACATGAAACATGCAAATTAAAACACAAAATAATGTTTATTTAACTGACATGAAAATAAGTTTTAAGCAAGATAACCTGGACCTCTGCAGATCTTGTAGCACCTGAAAAACCTTAAGAAATAGAAGTATTATAAATAATGTGATTTCTGGAAAAAAGTAAATTAATTTTATGTTTTACACTTAAGAACTAAAAGCAAAATTTTTATGCTTCCCAATAATTCTTTTTCCCAATAATTCTTTTGTCCTTGTCAATCTAATGGGTGAATGATAGCGTCTCAGTGCAAAGCAATTTACACATTCAGAGTTATAATCTTCTCAAGTATTCAGATCTATTTTTATTTTCATTTTCATTTCTATGATCTGCTTGAATATTTCTTTTCTTATTAAGTTTTAATCTTTTCTTAAGACTTTTAAGAAGATGTGCCTTTTATCATATGTGTTGGAAATAACTTTACCCAGTTTTCAATTTGCTTTTGGCTCATTTTCATTGTATATTTTCCAATGCAAAAATTTTGATCTTTTCTCCTTTTTATAATCTTCCTAAACTGGTTTCTGTTTTTATACAGAAAATGCTGTACTTTCGGTTAATTATTTTCAAAATGATCCACCTTCCAATGCTTTCACTTTCAAAGTTTTCAGAATCACCTGACTTTAGATGCCTCTACAATAATAAACATTATGCTTTCCAATTCAGTTTGTCTTTTTAATTAAACATATTGGCTTATCCCCTTTCTCATTATACCTATTTTTTTGGAGGCCTGGCAATCTGTGTTATTTATTTATTTCAATTTTATTATTGAGATATAATTGTCACATAACATGGGTAAATTTAAGGTGTACATTGTGATGATTTGATACATGAATACATTCGAAACGATTGCCACAGTAGAGTTAGTTACCGTCTTCATTACCTCACATAATTTCCATTTCTTTTCACTGTGAGGATATTTAACATCTGCTCTCTTAGCAACTTTCAAGACTATAATATAGTATTGCAAACTATAACCACCATGCTGTCCATCAGATCCCCCACAACTTATCTTATATCTGAAAATTTATCCCCATTTCTCCCATCTCCATCATTCAATAATCTGTTTCTATGACCTTGGCTTTTTTAGATTCTACATATAATTGATATTATTCAGTATTTGTCTTTTTCTGTCTGACTTACTTCTGTTATAAAGCCCCCATAGTCCATCCATATTGTTGCCAATGGCAACATTTCTTTCTTTCTCATGGCTTAATAATATATATAGATTTATATCTATACTAGTATATATCTATGTATATTTATGTAGATCAAGTTAGTTAACACATCCATCACCTCACAGAGTTACCATTTTGTGTATGTGTGTGTTGAAAATATTTAAGACCCATTTCCAATGAGTGAAATGCAGACTTCCCTGTATTTCATGGCACTATTTACATTATTGGTCTGATAACGTCTCTGCCTTTTACCCTGATCAAGAACTTGAGTTACACAAGCCCCATGGTCATCAAGTTCATCTGGTCCACCCATTTAAAAGACAGAGAGGTCAAAATTGATGCCAAGCCAGTGGCCCAGACAAGCCATTTGAATAAGAGTCTTTGAACCATGATAGGGAATAATCTGAAGTCAATTTCTGATAAATAGTCAACAGATCTAATTGGGGGAAAAAAGAGGAAAAAAAACCCCACCCTTGCTTATGTCCATTGTAACTTATCAAGTTTTCCTTCTGTCAAACCTGAGGAGAAGAACAGTGACATATAATTCTTCTCAAATATGAAACACTCAGAAAGAAATTGTGTCTGAATGGCTGAGAGTTACTCATGTGGAGATATTGTTTGTATAAGAGTAAGATCCGATTATTACAATAATACTGCTAGTAATATCCTGTTAGTAAATGTGCTCATCTGTACAGCTTCTTGGTTTTGAAAAAAATATTTTTACTTCTCATGAATTCAAAAGCTGAAAAGACCTAGACATAAGAAATATGAATGATGTTTTGTTATATGTTTAGAATTCAAACTCTCAGGAAGCGTTGCAATGCAAATAAGAAATGGATGGAAGTCTCAGTTTGATAACCCTTCATTCACACTGGGCCTCACAGTATCACTGCTTCTCTTAGTCACCACTATTGGGCCTTGCCTTTCTCTTGAGGTTTGATAATAAGAGAATTCCAGAAGCTATAATGGGAGCAGACTGCGGTGACATATCCATAAGGAATGGTTGTGAAGGGAGATAACTTGCTAATTTGAATGGGCAGGTGGCAAATGAGAAGGCTTGTACAGGGACTGTCGCTATCATCATAATAGGGCCATTGCTCACACAGCTTAGAGCAGCGGTTCTCAACCTTGTGGGTCACGACCCCTTTGGGGGTCGAACGACCCTTTCACAGGGGTTGCCTAAGACCATCAGAAAACACATATATAATTACATATTGTTTTTGTGATTAATCACTATGCTTTAATTATGTTCAATTTGTAACAATGAAATTGGGGGTCACCACAACATGAGGAACTGTATTAAAGGGTTGCGGCATTAGGAAGGTTGAGAACCACTGGCTTAGAGCAATGACCAGTGTGGTTGTGGGAAGGCATGTGACCTGAAGCCTGTTGGGAAGCACTATCACTGCTCTTTTACATTCTCCTTCCCTTTTTTGGGGAGCTCTTCCATGGCCTTCTTTCAGAACATCTCTTTCTTTATAGAAATACTAGAGGCCTGATGCACGAAATTCATGTAAGAGTAGGCCTTCCTTTCCCTGGCTGCCAGCACTGGCTTCCCTCTGGCACCTGGACCCGGGCTTCCCTCACAGCCCCGGCTCCTCTGCTTTTATTATTATAGATTTTTTTCTAATATATCATATTGATAGTGCCTTCCCCATTGTGGATGCTCAAAGTATTGTTGTTTTGCCTGGCTGGTGTGGCTCAGTGGTTGAGCATTGACCGATGAACCAAGATGTTGCCAGTTGGATTCCCAGTCAGGGCACATGCCTGGGTTGTGGGCTTTATCCCTGGTGAGGCAGGGTGTCATGCAGGAGGTAGCCATTGATGTTTCTCTCTCTTCAGTGTTTCTATCTCTTTACCCCTCTGCCTTCCTCTCTCTAAAATCAATAAAAAACACATTTAAAAAATTGATTTAATTTTCATTGTTTTTGACCTGCTTTCAATGAATGTGTTCAGCACATTGAGCCCAGTTATTGATATTTAAGGAAGCATCTCTTCACCCCACATCCACCATGAGATCTTCTATTATACTTTTGAATTATTTGATCCTAGTGCTTCTTATTTATTAAAACATCTGTTATATCTTTTTTCTTTTTCTCTTAAAACTCTCTGCCTTCTTCCTTCTTTCTTCCATCTGTATCTATTTTTTAAAGAAATTTTATTGTCTTTCCCTTGTTTTTTTTCCTTTAATTCAAGTATATTTTTCCCTCTTTCTCTTCTTCTTTTACATCCTAGATGCAAAGACTTTGTGAGAAGAGAGACACATTTCTTTCTTTCCAAGATGAGAGAGAAAATTATATTGTAAAAAAAAATCCTATTTTGTATGCTGGTCAATCAGAGCCTCATTGTGAAAGAGGAATAGATGTTCAGGAGAGAGGGTGAATGTGTACTCATTTTCCCCATGGAGCATATATACGAAGCCACGTGTACTTCTACATTAAACTTTAATATTATTTTTTCAGGGCAATGAGTTTTCAAAGGTTACTGAACACTAGTGGGGTAGTGGGTAGAAAGATAGTGATGGGAGGAGCAGCAGTGACAGAAAGTGGAAGCATGATTTAGATTACTTCTCTGGGAAATAGAATTGTACCCAGAGTCTATGACTAAGCAGAACAAAAGCTTTGGCAGAATGTGTTTCCAGATGCTTTCTGAACATGACTCTGATTGCCAACATTGATGTAGCACTGTGTAATGCTACAATAGAGCTACTGCCATCTCAGTGGGCAGATATGTCTACTGGTGAGAGGGGCCTGGGCTAAGATCAGATTTCTATGCTGGGATGGTCCTTTCTTGTGGAGACTTCCAAGCATTTGGAAGGGATGAAGATGGTAGCATTTGGCAAGACTGGACACTCTCCCTTCAAATAGAGAAGCATTCCTGGAGGTGATCCCGAATGTGGGCTGCTCTTAGCAACAGAAAAGTTGTCATGCAAGGAACGGGGAGCACAAGCCTCAGAAGTCTTCTGGTGACATGCTATTCTGTGTGGTCCCCAGTCTTCCACAGTCCCTATACCAATGAACTCTGGTTCTTGGTAATGACTCATGTTTGATGTTTCCTTGGAGTGTAGACTCATTTACAAGAGTTACAAAAGCAAGACATGGTGGCATGGAGCTTTATGCTCTTACTTCCATTTTTTTTTCCTTTTTGTCCCCATCTAGTTAGTCTTGGAAAGTGAAGAGGAGGTGGGCTAGGGAGCAGCACAGCAGGGGCACCCAGCATCAGAAATGTTTACATCTTCCTCATACAGATCACCAATTGAAGATCTATTTAGATTCTTTGATCTATATATAGCAGTGGTTTTAAAATATATTTTTATTGATTTCAGAGAGGAAGGGAGAGAGATAGAAACATCAGTGATGAGAGAGAATTATTGATTGGCTGCCTCCTGCATGTCCCACACTGGGGATCGAACCTGCAACCCGCACATGTGCCCTGACTGGGAACTGAACCATGACCTCTTGGTTCATAGATCGACACTCAACCAGGAAGCCATGCTGGTCAGGCGTATATAGAGTAGTGGTTTTAAAGAGCAGTGCTATTAAACCCTGCCTACATGTTAGGTGGAGAGGTGTGTGGGCATGTGTAGGTTTGTGTGTGTGTGCCTGTGTGTGTGCACATGCTGTGGGGGTTTACAAATACTGATCTCAAGGCCTTTTCCCAGTTCTGTTAGGTCAGAATCACTGGCAGCAGGGCCTGGGCATTTGTATTTTAATATCCGGACAGGGAAAGCGGGGCATCTTGATTGTCAGGTTGTTAGCATTTGCAAGACAATTGCTGAGCACTTTTGGAAGCTCCGCAAACTGCATGCTGGATGTCTGACAATTTGCTAGAGGCATGACAAAAGTAATTAAAAGGAGGCTGCAGACTGCAAATTCCTTAAAATGACAGGTACTCTAGGCACACAGTAGAAAACAATATTGTTTGGCCATCTGTGCTTTACAGACCCGTTAATAAATTCTAGTAGCTGCTTCTTGGAGGAGACCTCTAGGCCAGCAGTTCTCAAATTTGAGTGTTTATCAGAATCACCTGGAAGGCTTATTAAACCCCAGACTGCTGAGTTCCCCCAGAGTTTTTGATTTAGTAGATCTTGAGTCGAGCCCTGGAATTTCCATTGCTAACAACTTTCCAGGTGATGCTGCTGTTGCTGCTGCTGGTTTGGGAGCTGCACTTTGAAAAACTGCTTTAAGGAATAGCGTAGGAGAGGCGTATTTTAAATCATATTTTATTATCCATATATTTAGTCAGAGTTATCTCTCCATACAATAATTAAGTTCCTTTTTAACAGTTATGGGTTATTAAAATGGCATAAACATATGAACAGGGAACTGGGGGCTGCAGGCCTGGGAAGCTTCAATGATCAGAAAGGAACTGGATGTCTTTTCCAAAGTTCATTTTTAAGTTAGTTGTTCAGAGTGCAAGGTGGCTTTCCCCTCCCCACCCCTTCCCAAAGGAGCAATGCCTTATTGGGTGCTGGGATGCTCAGCAAATCCATAAAGCCTATTTAAACAAAAGAACCGGTGTGCTAGTTTTCAAGTTATATGTATCATCTAATTTGTTACTCAGTTTTATTACATTTAATTCTTCCCATTTGCAGTGTAAAATTTACTTTTATGTAGATTGTTGGAGACTTATCTCAAAGAGATTTGCCCGAATCTGTCCCTAGCTTGTTATGAAGATACTAGAGGCCCGGTGCACGGATTGTTGGAGGAGGCAATCTAGAGGACATGACGGCCAGTTGGCCCCTAGCTGGACCCAGGCCATTAGAGGCTCCTCACCCCGTCCTTAGAATGTACGTCTGCCCACCATTCCCACAGTGAGAGCCGTTTGTAAGGATGCAGCCTTGAGAGAATAAGGTGTCATTGAGACCACCTGGACTGAATACGTGACTGAGCCCAATTAAGGCCTCTATATAAACAAGGTTCCAGTGGGTGGGGCTATGAGCTACTCAGTTTGCGTCTGTCCGAGAGAAGCCTCCTATGTAAGTTTGTTTATTTGTAAAGTCTGCCATCTACCCATTTGCAGGGGCCTGCCTCTTTCAGTTTTTCCTTGGTCACTATGTATGGGGGCCAGGCTCAGATTTCACCCGGGGAATTCCTGAGGGGTGCAACCCAACATTTGGTGGAGTTAGGACACCAAAATAAGGGGTCTTGGGAAAGAGGTATCTTTGGGTGAAGTCCCAGGTTGGTCATTGGGGAGGGGTGGCTGGTGCGTTAGGTGCTTATGGACTACCATGTGAGCATGGGGACACCCCCACCCCACGAAATGCCTAATGCGCTTGTTTGAGGCACTGTGCATAGCATACTGCGGCAAGAGAGGGAAAGAATGGCTGCTGCAGTGGCTGGTCTCTTCTGTGGGCAGCTGGGCTGGCCACCTGAGGCCTAATTTGAGGCTGCAGTTTGAGTTAGAAAGTTGGAAGAAGAGCTGAGGTTAGAGAAGGAAATGCTAGTTTCAGGATAATAAGTTGGAGACCTTAACGTGCCATTTTGCAAAGCTAGGAGGACAAAAGCTGTTGCGGGATTAAGGTCTGAGTTTTTGTGACAGGAGCTGGATGGGATGCTAAGAAGTGGAAACCCTGGTAGAATAAGGAGAGCTAACAGGAAGGTGTTGTGATTGACACTGAATCTAGTGAAATGTCTGTGTTTTGACCACTGATACAAAGGAAAATAAAAACACAGTAACAGCAACCCCAGCTAGCAGGTAGCCCCTAATTCAGGAAATGGTCATGATAAAGAATATATTCCTGCTGAGTTTATTGATATAACTGCAAAGACCCAATAAAAGGCCAGGGAAAGTATCTAGGCATGGTTACGTGGCTATGGGATACAGGGGTGATGGCATTTCTCCAGCAAGAGACAGAGAAAATAAGCAACATCACCACACACTCAAACCTCCAGCAACACCTGATTAGGGGGGATGTGATGTTGTTAAAGGTATTTCCTTATTGATTGGATTATTCTGGCCTGCAGGGAGACTTGGCCCAATGATGGGAGAGCTCCCTGCCAATGTGGGACCCTGGAAATCTATAGAGGAGGTACCACACATTTTTAGGGACTTTATAATGAGACAGGCCATTTACACCCTGTCTTTAAAAGCCCTGCTGGGGCTGCATTCATAGCAAGAATAAAAGCCAAGATATCCCAGTGTGGGATATCTGTGTGGGATGCCGATATCTAGGCTGAGCCCAATTGTGAGATAGGCAATCCATTGCTGATTTGGGGGAAACTGACAAATCTGTGGAGTTGGTACAAACTATGGGAAAAAACCCAACACAAATAGGGAACTTGAAAAGCCAAAAGGCTGTGCCAATTGGCTGTAAGGTGCAGTAAGCATAACCCTGAAACAAATGTGGTTTGACTTCATTGTTACCAGGACCCCACCTAAATATAGACTGACCACCCAGTGCTGTGTTGGTTGGCCTGGGGAAAGCCTTAACGCCTGAACAATAGTTCAGACCTGCCCCACCTGCACCTCCCATCCCTGAAGCCCAGGCCTCAGGGGTAGAGGGCTGTCAGGGATAGGTGCTTTCCAAGTCCCAATATAGAATGCAAGCAAAGATTGCCCCCAGGTGTGTGCCCTTGGAGGCAGTTGGCGGCCTCATGGTGCGCGCGCTTTAACTGGTCCCCCTGGAATCAACTAAAGGTGATGGCTCTGGTTGACAGTGGAGCTGAATGTGCTCTGATACGTGGTAACTCTCCAAAGTTTTCTGGTTCCCTCAGTGCCACTGATGGTTATGGAGGGCAGATGGTTGTGGGCAGGAAGTTCTTTTTGACCCTGCAAATTGGGCATAGGCCCCCTTGAGAATATGAGGTTTTTACCTCTCCAACACCAGAGAACCTATGGGGCTTTGATATCCTACAAGGTCAAACTCTGCAAACCTCTGCCGGTGAATTCTGTCTCCTGGTTAGAGTAATCAAACCAGTGCTGAAAGGAAACACCAACTGGTAACTAATAAGTCTGCTGCACTGTGAAAATAATGGTATGCTTGATAAAATGCAAGCCGATTGAATTTCTAAGAACATGAAGAGATGCATGCCTTTATAGAGATTTAAGGTTATTGGTGGACTTTTCTTCCCCACCTAGCACAGTGACTTAGTTCCTTATATCCCCTGGTAAAGAAATAGCACATAAGGGACTGGGGATTGGAGCAGCAAGCCACCTTTGGGAAAACAAAAATACTAGTGACGCAGAGTAAAGCTCTGGGCACCATCCATGCAGAGCTACCATTTGGTTAGATCAGGGGTCCTCAAACTTTTTAAACAGGGGGCCAGTTCACTGTCCCTCAGACCGTTGGAGGGCCGGACTATAGTATAAAAAAAAAAACTATGAACAAATTCCTATGCACACTGCACATCTCTTATTTTGAAGTAAAAAAACAAAACGGGAACAAATACAATATTTGTATTTGCATGTGGCCCGCGGGCCGTAGTTTGAGGACCCCTGGGTTAGATAATGTCTGTGACTCTGGAAGGTATGGGTTGGGCACCATGGCAGAGAAATCAGGAGAGTGTACCCCTAGGATTTTAGTCCCAGCACTGGAAGGGAACAGAAACCCAATATACCCCCACAGAGTCATCAAATGCTGGTAGGTTCTACCTAATAGTCTTAGCTGAGTGGCAAATTGCAAAGAAATATATTTTTTTGGCTATGTAACCTTCTGATGGAGTCACTGGGTATGCTTCAACCTCTGTAGTCCAATGTTTGGGTCTTTAAAATTGTTGTAGGAAAATTTCTGCTTTAGTGTTTTTGTCCTGGTATTAATCTGGAGTGATTTTATTGCATGAATGAATTGTAATATTGCGAGCCTATCATTTCTTTTTTAAAATTGCTTCTCAATAGGATTGAAGAAACATTTGGAGACTTAACGTACTTATGTTAATTTGGATAGAAAGTGAAAACATGCCTATTTTATATGTAATATAGTTAAGATTCATATAAATAAATAATAAACATAACCAATTACTGAATATTTAGCAGGCATTGTGCTATATGCAAGGAAGGTCAAATATAATTAAAAAAAGAGACTTAATTCTTCCCTGTTGAAAATTCCTTTTTCTTAGAACATATACTTTAGAAAATTTGTAACTGTATGTAAATCTTTTTAAAAGCTAAATAAGCTTCTTGCTGTCTTTATGACCCAGGAATGTCTTTCTCAAGGATCTGGGAGTCATTTCTTAAAGTAATCATCGGAGTGTTTACACCGGCGGCCATGCGGCCGGGTTCTTTCCGCGGGACGGGGAGAAAGAGAGAGCGTGAAAGAGAGAGGATGTCTCTCTCAGACTGGCACCTGGCGGTGAAACTGGCTGACCAGCCACTTGCCCCAAAGTCTATTCTTCGGTTGCCAGAGACAGAGCTGGGAGAATACTCACTGGGGGACTGTAGTATTTCATTTCTGAAGCAGCTTATTGCTGGCAAACTCCAGGAGTCAGTTCCAGACCCTGAGCTGATTGATCTGATCTACTGTGGCCGGAAGCTAAAAGATGACCAGACCCTTGACTTCTATGGCATTCAACCTGGGTCCACAGTCCATGTTCTTCGCAAGTCCTGGCCCGAGCCTGATCAGAAACCAGAACCTGTGGACAAAGTGGCTGCCCTGCGGGAGTTCCGGGTGCTGCACACTGCCTTGCACAGCAGCTCTTCCTACAGGGAGGCGGTCTTTAAGATGCTCAGCAATAAGGAATCTCTGGATCAGATCATTGTAGCCACCCCAGGCCTCAGCAGTGATCCCATTGCTCTTGGGGTTCTCCAGGACAAGGACCTTTTCTCTGTCTTTGCTGATCCCAACATGCTTGATACGTTGGTACCTGCTCACCCAGCCCTAGTCAATGCTATTGTCCTGGTTCTGCACTCGGTGGCAGGCAGCACGCCGCTGCCGGGGGTGGGCTCCTCTTCCCGGAGCACGCCCTCCAGCTCTTACCGGGACATGCCAGGTCGTTTCCTGTTTGAGGGGCTCTCTGATGATGAGGACGACTTTCACCCAAGAGCCAGGTCCATGCCCTCTAGCAGCACACCCAGCTCCCGCCCAGCGTCCTTGGGGTACAGTGGAGCTGCCGGACCCCGGCCCATCACCCAGAGCGAGCTGGCCACTGCCCTGGCCCTGGCCAGCACTGCAGAGAGCAGCTCTCATACACCGACTCCTGGCACCCAGGGCCATTCCTTGGGGACCTCACCACTGTCCTCTGGTGTCGAGTCAGGGACTCCCATCACCAATGACCTCTTCAGCCAAGCCCTGCAGCATGCCCTGCAGGCCTCTGGGCAGCCCAGCCTTCAGAGCCAGTGGCAGCCCCAGCTGCAGCAGCTGCATGACATGGGCATTCAGGACGATGAACTGAGCCTGCGGGCCCTACAGGCCACTTGGGGGGACATCCAAGCAGCTCTGGAACTCATCTTTGCCGGAGGAGCCCCATGAACTCCTCCTTAACCCCCAACAAACTACCAAGGTGGCTGTCCATGGGAGGCACTCCTGGAGGTGCCCCATCTCTCCTTTCCTTAATACACCTGATGGTTGAAAAAAAAAAGTAATCATCAATAAAGACAGTGTCTTATCTTCCAGTCTCTGTGGGAGGGTCAAAGTCTAATTTTAGTGCATCTATTGCTACAAGTTACCAAACTACCTCCTGTCATAAAGATATGAGAAGTTTATTTTTCCTTTGGCTAAAGCTAATTGGCAAACATAGATGACCACCCCTAATGACAGGTGCATTAAGATGAACTGTGCATGACAACTGGCGCTGTCCAGTCATCTTACTTGAGGGCTGGTGATTGTTCATCTTGAGAACATGTGTAATGGGTTATATCTGCTTGGCTATATAAAAGGGTAAGATTTCTTTCTGTCTTTGCAATCTCTTGGCATACTGACAGATTGACTGATAAACATCATATTCTGGCTTAATGTTTTTTTCAGTAATAACGTGTCTTTTAATTATTTTTGAGAGAGAGAGAGAGAGAGAGAGACAGACAGACAGACTGAACGACCTGGCCAGGATAGTAATACAACTTTCTATTATATTTTTGTGAAATGTTTTCTGAGTTGGCAGTAGTTTAGCTTTTTATTATTTAATATATATTAGCTCTTTGTATGTGTGCTATATAGTTTAACCTTCTGAGTTATGCATTTTTATGTCAATGCTTTAGCATAGAAAGCTTGAGTTCAGAAAAAGTGACTCACCAAAGTTCATATAACTTGTAAATGAAGGCTAGAACTTGAACCTAATTTTCTCTGGCTCCACAGTCTTTCATTTCTTTGTACCATATTTCTCACACATGGACATATTACCTATTTATTTACATATTTCCATACTGCATTCAGTAACACCTACTCGTTACTGTTGTTGACATGAGAATTACCAAGGTTTAGTTGCTACATTTGTTCAATTGACTTAGGGGCCAGGTCTCTGAGTGAAACTAAATCACTATTTGATGCCTGGAGCAACAACTCTGTGCCAACTCCACAATATTACTATACCTGGTAGTGACTAGCATACTTATCTCCAAAGGAGTGAGTTCAAGCCTTTGTTTAAAATACCTAGAGCCTGAATCGACCACAAACATTTGGAATACTACCTATTAAACTAATATCTTCTCTCAATCAAAAAAAAAAAATTCTCCCCTCACCTTAACCTACTTTAGCAATGTAAACAAACCAAAACTGATTTCCTGTTTTGTTTTTTGCCTCACGTTCACTATTCCAATATCGTTCTCATATAGAAAGTACGCACAAAAATCAAATAGCATTTTTAGACTAAAGAAATACTTGTAAGAACTAAACACTGATGTTTATGAAGAAATAACATTGTTTTACATAATTGCTTTTAAATTATACATAATTGATTTTAAATTATTATTCTAGTACCTAGATTTTTTAATATATGTATTTATTTCTTTTCTATTTCTCCCTGCACATTTCTCTCTATGAAACAAAACTCTTTTTCTAAGGTCTATGTTCTTAGGTTCATACAAATTCTGAATGTCGAACTGTACTAGTTGCTGCTGCAGTTTTCAAAAACTGAGAGGTAAACTCATGTTAGAGCCAGCTGTTCTGCAAATGCAGATGGAAAAGACATCATCATGTGAGGCACTGGCCTCAGGTGAGGTCTGCACGGTGTCCAGCCTGGGGAAGCTTGTTCTAGGTCAAGAAGGAGGATCTGTTCCTACTGGCCTGGGAGTCCCATGTATTAGTGTCCCACTCTTTCTCGATAGGACCCTGGTTTTGAAGGAGTCCAGTTGAGGCAGTGGGTTCAGTCTCCTTGTAGGTGTGCTACCAGGACCACTGAAGCCAGAGTCTGATTTTCACCACTCTTGGACGGACAGAGAGTCTGACATGCTGCCAATGAGGCTTTCTGACTCTCACAGTATGCCTCGAATTGAGTTGAATAACCCAAATCTAAATATATAAAATAAATATCAAAAATATGTCTTTGTTTTACTATGGTTGCAAATATCAAAAAATTTCTATATGTGACACGGCACCAGAGTTAAGTTAGGGTTTTTCAAAATGCTGACACACCAAGCTCAAAAGGTTCGCCATCACTGAGTTAGAGTGTTGTAATTGTGATGCTACTGCAGCCAGCTATGATGTCCACCCCGCCTACCAACAGCACTGGGGTCCTGATTGCCAGCTGACCTGTGGGTTGCTCAGAACAACCACGAATCCGAACCTGAGGGTCCCCCATAAAGTAGGACCTGAGCTGAAGTCTAGTTTGCAGGTAGATTACTTTAGAATGTGATCTCGGACACCCAGAGTTGGGGGACTGGGAAGGAGAAATCAGGAAAGGAGGGAAAGCCTTTCTCAAGTAGCATCACGTGGCTGGTTACTGTGGTAGGAAATGGGGGTTCGGTTCTGCCAGGGACCCTTTGAAAAGTGGTGTCAATTTCACCGCAGAATTTTTTCATTCAAAAAATAGGAGAGGTTAATAGTTATCCAAGAGTCCCTCTCTTAGTTTTCTATTGTTGCCGTAACAAATTACCACAAACTGGCAGCTTGAAACAACACTCATGTATTATTTCAGTCTGTAGGCCAGAAATCAAAGGGATGCTAGGAGATGCACTTCCTTGTTTATTCGTGTTGCTGGCAGAATTTAATTCTTGCTTTTTATTATGTTAAGAGGATTCAAATATTCATCCAATATCATTTTCCTATATCTTGAAGAGTTTCCTTTAGCATTTCTTATGCCATTATACTGGCAATGGGTTGTCTGAATGAGTATCATCTGAAAATATCTTTAATTTGCCTTCATTCTTGAAGGAACATATCCTGACTCTCTAGGAAAAATATATTCTGAAACCCTAGTTTGACATTTTAAAAAATATAATTTCCAGCACTATAAAGAGATTTTTCTCACTCTTCGGGTTTCCGATGAGAAATCAGCCATTCATTGGATCAGTGTTCCCTGTATGTAATATATTTATATATTTTTCTTATTGTTTTCAATAGTTGCTTCCTGTCTTTGGCTTTCATCATTTTGACTATGATGAGCTTCATCACATGTTCTTTGTGCTCATTCTGCTTATGTTTATTTAATATCTTCTTTGAAAATTTTTATATCTCATTAAATTGGGAAATTTTTAACTGTTATTTTTGTTTCCAAATATTTTTCTGCCCTGTTCTTTCTCTGTTCTCCTTCTGGTACTTCAATGACATGTATTTAGACTATTTGATATCATCTAATCAGTTCCTGAGACTCTGTTTTTGTTTTTTCTCAATCTTTCATCTTTCTCTTCTTTGCCTGGACAATTTCCTATTTCTCTGCTGATATTTTCATTGACCAAAGAGTTTTTTTTTAACTTACTAGTGATAATTATACAAATTTAATTATTTTAAAGTCATTGTGTTTTAGATACAGTATTCATTCATCTCTGGATCAATGTTGATTGATTTTCTTCTACCCTGACAATACATTCTATTTTCTTAGATTTCCTTATGTTGGATAATTCTGGATTATATTCAAGATAATATAATATTATAAATGTTAAGTTGTAGAGATTTTTGATTCTGTTATTTTTCTGTGTTATTTCCTTTATCAGCAGGTAATTGGTTTGGCTAGATTTGAACTATAGGCTCTGCTGCATTGATCCCTGGATCAATGTTGATTGATTTTCTTCTACCCTGACAATACATTCTATTTTCTTAGATTTCCTTATGATATTTACATTACGATTCATAACAGTAGCAACATTACAGTTATGAAGTAGCAATGAAAAAATAATTTTATGTTATTTTTCTGTGTTATTTCCTTTATCAGCAGGTAATTGGTTTGGCTAGATTTGAACTATAGGCTCTGCTGCATTGGGTACCAGATCTGGTCTTGATTCAGATCTTTTGTCTTTAGTTCAGCTGCTTTGAGTCTGTTCTGTTTTGAGCATGTTCTATGGCATTTGGAGATATAGATAGAAGACTTAGGGGATCCCTCTGTGATTTTTATCACATCAGAACTCCCAGGATTTACTCAATGTTTGACATTGTCTGCCGTCACCTTGCTGGGCCCCACACCAGAAAGAGTACCAGTTTCCCCACGTGAGGCCTTCTTACCACTGGGTACACCATGATCCTGCACTTAGTCCCTGGTTAAAGGCCAGAAAAGGTGGGAACATGCTTGTGGAGCAAACCGTCTTCCCCACCCCAAGAGAGTATGTACTTTCCACCAGTCTCTGTTCTGCTCATTCTCTAGTATCTTCAGGTAGTTGCTTTTTGTATGATATCTGGGTTTTATAGTTGTTTTCTGCAGAGAGGCCCATCTGGTAGACTAAGTAGACTTTGAAGAAGGAGTTCCAATACAATCTGAACCTGGGCTGTGAAGGACAAGTGGTCATCCTTTGCTTCCTTTTTATTTGCCTTTCAGGAGGAGGCAGTGTTCTCAGGGGCATGGGCTCTTCGCCCACCTTGCAATCCCTCTATGCAAAAGGACGTGGACACCAAATGCTGGTGAGTTTACTCTTGGAACAGCTTCTACTAGTACAAAAATATGCTGGCTCATGTGTTCTTCACTTGCTTCATAGTGAGAATATAGTCCTCATTCATTTATTCATCCCCCACTTATCAAATACTGAATGTCTGCTAAGTGCCCGGCACAATGCTGTATTTTCAGTTGACAGTGAATGTTACACATGATCCCTGCTATTACAGAGCTTATGTTCTGTCAGGAAAGTCATTATAATAAAATCTGATACCAGGTATGATAGGGAGAGTGCAGGATGTTAAAGTCCACTTATAGGACTTATAATTTGGCCAGTAATAGTTATTTAGGGGCCAGGAGAGCACTAGAGAGGAAGATGCACGGGGTTGAGAGCATGTTTTCTGGACAGTTTTGATTTGTAGGCTTTCCAGTTGCTGATTAAATAGAAGTCCTGTGGAGATTGAAAACACCATCTGACATACTATTAAAGCTAATTTGTTTATGTTAAAGAAATAAAGAATAATTATAGCCAAAGCTGACAGAAACGGCCATTATCCCCTTAATTAAATGCTTCTTGAGACATTTTGCAAATGATTTGTCAATTGGCCTTGTGCGGATGGAAGAAGCTGGTGTGGTCAGTTGACCATTTCATTGTTCTTTACTGTTCTTGCAGTTGTTGTATAAACACACAATTCTAGAGGAAAGATGTGCTCTGTCTTGAGGGAGAAGTCCATGTATTCCCTTCATTACTAACTCTCCTTTCTATCTTAATAATCATATAGACATCATATTCCTCCTCGTATTCTTCTCAGGCTGGGACATGTGTTTCAATAGAGTAGTTAGGTTGTTTATCAACTATGCTCACTCGGTCCAGCTGCTCATCATTTTAATACTAAATATACTGTATCAATTAAACCGCTTCAGGCCTTAATGATCAGAGACTCTTCAAGCTGTATCTACTAATGAAATACTCTCTTTCATGGCCTCTGGTTTACTTGTGGCTTCCATTGCCACTGATGCCTGTGTACTGACCTCTCTAGGTATGTATTTGGGATATGTCAGCTGTCACCAACTTCTGATTACCTCTAAATTTTGTACATCAAAACCATCTACATAAGGGATGTTACTGGGTGAGTGTTAGGGTTTTGGCTGGTGACTTGGGCTGTGAAGGAATTCACAACTGAGAGTAGAGATAGATGTAGAGAAAGTTTATTTTCACCTTTCTGGAAGGGAAGGGCTGGTTCATTGCTAATCAATACAAGGGTAAAGAACAAAAGCGGCTCCCCCTTTTAAAGCATAGGCTGCTGTTGCTAGGTGACAGGAAGGGAGGAGGACTTGGGGGCTAAAATTGAGCAGAACACCGGGGGTTGTCTTTGTTCCTTCTTCAAGAGACAGCCTGGGCAGGGGCAGAAGTCCTCGGAGGTATCTTATCAATATTTTTCCAAAGTCTGTGAAACATTCTTAGAGTAAAAGTTATGAAGAGTTCAAAAGAGGATTGTTTGAAGGGGAGGGGAGAAGGGAACTTTCTACTAATAACCCCTGAGTTGTAAAAGTAACAGGGAAGAGGGGTATATATGCAGAAATGTAGCCTTGAGAGTAACTTGTAGTTTGAACAGAGGGGCTGTTTGAACCAGAGGAGCTAACAATTTTGGCGTTTAATTATCAGATGCCTCTCATAAGTTTTGGATGGCTACAACAAAGAAAAAGAAAGGCCTTTTTTTTCTTTTCATTTTTTTTCTGTCCTTACAGTGAGTAAGACACCTTTGACTCTTTTGGGTAAATCTGTCATGTCAATTCACTTCAGATGCTACTGGCCATGGAGAGATTGGCTGCCTGTGGGCAAGTCCTAGATTTCTGTTCTACTTTGCACTGGGTAGGATAGCTGGGTCATAGCCATCCTGATATGTTTAAGAAGCTCTGAAAATGCACATAGAGCATAATAGACTCTTTTTTAAAATTCTTTATTGTTTAAAGTATTACATATAGTGTTACACATGTCTCCTTTTACCCCCATTGACCTCTCCCCAGCCACCTCCAACCCCCAGCACATGCCCTCACCCACCTAGTGTCTGTGTCCATTGGTTATGATTATATGTATGTAAAACAAGTCCGTTGGTTGATCTCTTACTTCCCCCGCCTCCCCTGCCTTCCCTCTGAAGTTTGACAGTATGTTCAATGCTTCTCTGTCTCTGGACCTATTTTTTTCATCAGTTTATGTTGTTCATTATATTCCACAAATGAGTGAGATCATGTGATATTTATCTTTCTCTGACTGGCTTATTTCGCTTAGCATAATGTTCTCCAGGTCCATCCATGCTGTTGCAAATGATAAGAGTTCTTTCTCTTTTACAGCAGCGTAGTATTCCATTGTATAAATGTACCACAGTTTTCTAATCCACTCATCTGCTGATGGGCACTTAGGCTGTTTCCAAATCTTCGCTATTGTAAATTGTGCTGCTATGAACATAGGGGTGCATATATCCACTCTGACTGGTGTTTCTGATTTCTTGGGATATATTCCTAGAAGTGGGATCACTGGGTCAAACGGGAGTTCCATTTTTAATTTTTTGAGGAAACTCCATACTGTTTTCCACAGTGGCTGCACCAGTCTGCATTCCCACCAGCAGTGCACGAGTGTTCCTTTTCCTCCACATCCTCTCCAGCACTTGTCGTTTGTTGATTTGTTGATGATAGCCATTCTGACAGGTGTGA
Organism: Myotis lucifugus; assembly: GCF_000147115.1. NCBI lineage: Eukaryota > Metazoa > Chordata > Mammalia > Chiroptera > Vespertilionidae > Myotis > Myotis lucifugus. The sequence goes on along the minus strand of NW_005871048.1, from coordinate 45,739,923 downwards.
GATGGTATCTCATTGTCGTTTTGATTTGCATCTCTTGGATGATTAGTGACTTTGAGCATGTTTTCATATGTCTCTTGGCTTTCTGTATGTCCACTTTTGGAAAGTATCTATTTAAGTCCTTTGCCCATTTTTTGATTGGATTGTTTATCTTCCTTTTGTTAAGATGAGTTCCCTATAAATTTTGGAGATTAGGCCCTTATCCGGTATAACATTGGCAAGTATGTTCTCCTATACAGTGGGCTTTCTTGTTGTTTTGCATAATAGACTCTTAATAGATCTTTCTTGATGTGCACAGAAATGTAAAATCCTGAATCATAAATAACAGCTGCCACGATTGAATGTTTGCCAAGTTTTAGATCCTGAATTGAGTGCATCATACATCTTAAAACATAACAGTGTCAGGACAAAGTATTATATAAACAAGGTTAAACAATATGCTCAGTGGTATAATTCAGTAAGCCATGAGCCAGGACGTGAACTACATTGCAGGTAATTATAGTATTAATTTCCTTGCACACTACACTATACTGTGCCTGAGGTTATGGGAAAGGCTAGAGCTAAGAGGAGTTGGCTATGCTTTTGCTACCAATTTGCTACATTTATCATTCGAATTTCTTTTTTTTTTTTTAATATATTTTATTGATTTTTTACAGAGAGGAAGGGAGAGAGATAGAGAGTTAGAAACATTGATGAGAGAGAAACATCGATCAGTTGCCTCCTGCATTATAGTATTAATTTCCTTGCATCCTACACTATACTGTGCCTGAGGTTATGGGAAAGGCTAGAGCTAAGAGGAGTTGGCTATGCTTTTGCTACCAATTTGCTACATTTATCATTCGAATTTCTTTAGTACATGGGTTTTCTCATCTGAAAGAGTTTGCTGTGATCAGGCAATGATACTATTCTTCTTTAAAACAGAATCTGTATGAGGATCGAATGAGAGATTTATGTAAAGCTCCTAATACCATTTCTTGGCACAAAAAGACCCTCAGTTCATTATTATAGTTGGGATATTAATCTACTACCTCCAGGGAAAATTCCATGATGCATAGATTAATTACTTTCCAAAGGCAATACACAAATGCACCTACTTCATTGAAACGCTCTTATTTTCAATGGCTTATTATTATTAACTTATCATTGATTATTTCTCTTTCTTCTCTTTTTCTAGGAAGGGCCTTTAGGCATAAAGACTTAAGTTGTATGCCCCTCCCTATAATGCAGCGGTTCTCAACCTGTGGGTCGAGACCCCTTTGGGGGTCGAACGACCCTTTCACAGGGGTGGCTTAAGACCATCAGAAAACACATATATAATTACATATTGATTTGTGATTAATCACTGCTTTAATTATGTTCAATTTGTAACAATGAAATTGGGGGTCACCACAACATGAGGAACTATATTAAAGGGTTGCGGCATTAGGAGGTTGAGAACCACTAATGACACATCACTGGGGTAAAGGAGAAGGGACTCTACAAAGTGCTTGTTGGCACAAAAGGACTTGTATCCTTAAGTATGTCCTCAAATAGGAATCATAGAAGAAGCTGATTGTGTCACAAGCAAATTAATCATTAACTCTTCATGCTGTGGGCATATTAAGACATATGTAACCAGTTGTGAAATCTTACTGGAGTCTAATGAAATAATCCTTGCCTTAAAAAATGAGCTGACTTATCGGTTAATTATTTCTAGGTGATCATTTTTATACATTCTCCCAACTCAGGGACTTATCACCAGTGTTTCACAATTGAAAATTCCACAACATATGGGATACTATGGGTGGTCTGTAGCATCTTTCCCCATCAAGCACAAGAAAAAAACCTGTGAGCAGTAAATATGTTCATATGAAAAACAAGAAAGTATATAATAAAAAAAATAAGAGCAAATGCTGACTTAGATATTTTTGCATTTTGAGGACTATAGATAATTTATCTACATGGGCATGTTTTTATTGTAATTATTTATGCTTCCAGTTTCAAGGGGTTAGTCTTTTTAAAAAGGGACATAATTAAAGCCCAAGGAACTAGTCAACATATTCATCCAGCACTGTAAGGCTTTACCAGCGGTTCTCAACCTGTGGGTCGTGACCCCTTTGGTGGTCGAACGACCCTTTCACAGGGGTCGCCTAAGACCATCCTGCATATCAGATATTTACATTACGATTCATAACAGTAGCAACATTACAGTTATGAAGTAGCAATGAAAATAATTTTATGGTTGGGTCACAACATGAGGAATTTTATTTAAAGGACCAGAAGGTTGAGAACCACTGCTTTAGACTATGTTAAGAATCAACACACTTCAACTTTGAGGTATTACTACCTTGCTATTTAAAACACAAGCTATGCCCTGGCCGGCTTGGCTCAGTGGATAGAGCATCGGCCTGCGGACTGAAGGGTCCCAGGTTCGATTCCGGCCAAGGGCACATGTCTGGGTTGCAGGCTCCATCCTCAGTGTGGGGTGTGCAGGAGGCAGCCAATCAATGATTCTCTCTCATCATTGATGTTTCTATCTCTCTCTCCTTCTCCCTTCCTCTCTGAAATCAATAAAGAAATATATTTTAAAAAAATAAATAAAACACAAGATATATATTTTTATTTATTTTTTAAAGTATTTTTATTGCCTTCAGAGAGAAAGGGAGAGGGAGAGAGAGATAGATACATCAATGAGGAAAGAGAATCATTGATCGGCTGCCTCCTGCACATACCCTACTAGGGTTCGAGCTCACAACCTGGGCATATGCCCTTGACCAGAATCAAACCCAGAACCCTTCAGTCCACAGGCCTACACTCTATCCACTGAGCCAAACTGGCTAGGACAGGCTATATATTTTTAAAATATGCTCAGGGAAACATGTTTTCTTAAAGCAATTCTGCTTCTTGTCTGCAAAATGTGCATTTTGGATTTGATATCAAGGTTTGAACTAGTTGTTTCTATTTATTAAAATGAAAACTGATTCAAATCTTGGTTTACATCAAATAACCCAATATGTTTCATTTAGCTAGGACTGAGATGTACATCAGTGAGAACACGTTGTAAAGGGTGGTTTTCATTAGGCCCTGAGAGGAAAGCCACTTCAGGATCTGTGTGTGTATGTTCACACTTACACTTAAATTTGCATTTATATTAAAGTTCATAGGCTCCCATATTCTTCTTGTTTCTTAAAGTGCAAGGGATCCCATAGTCATGGGAGCTCTCCTTTTAATGTAGGAATTAGAAGTAAAGACTAACAGTATAGCAACATGTAAAGTTGGAGCTCTGGACAGGTGAATGCACCAGAAGGAGAAATAAATGCCAGCATCCCGTCACACCCAACACTCTGTGTTCCTTGCCCCCATAGAAGACAAAAGGGGGAGATGAATTCTCTATATAATGGAGACCATTTCTCCCTTTCATATCAGTTGGAAAGCCTATTATATTTATGTTCAGCAATTGTACTCATCAATGAAAAGAGACAGTTTTTGTTTGTTTTTTCTAAAAGCAATCACCACTGAATTGGTACTTAAAATAACTACTATACAGAAGATGCTATAGTATTGAGAAATGGGCTATGAACTCATGGAACTTACAATTTATCTAAGAAGATAAGATGGGTAGGTTGGCATTAGTTATATATAGTGTATGTAAATTTATAATTAGCATGATTTAATAAATAGTAAGCTTAAACCACTAAGTCCCAGGTATAACTGCCAGCAGAGGCATTAGTAAAGGTTCTTCCTCCCTTTCTTCCTTCTTTCCTTTATAAAATTTTAAATTCAGATCTTAACTAGATGGTGATTGGCTCCAGGGATCTGTGTTTTTGTTTTTTTCTCAAACTATAAGACAACATTTATTTACAAAATCACAGAGATGGAAGAAGTAATTCATAGAAGAAACGGGCTTAGAAAACAAGTTGTAGAAGTAAAGGAAGGGCCCTTGGAGCTTGGGAATGAGGAAGGTCAAGGTAGAGAGCCTGGTGGGGGGAGGGAAAGGCGAGGGTGTGCTTCCAGAGGGAGAGCGCTCTGGGTCCTCAGTCCTACGGATCTTAAGGGTGGAGATCTTAGGGTTTCAGGAGAGGTCCCAGGGGAAGATCCCCAAGCATATTCAGCAGCTTTCCAGATGTGTCCTTTCAGGGTCTAGGTCTCCACTGATGGATTGGTTGGTGCCAGGGCAGGGGGTCAATATGCAATGCAGGTCCTAAAGTCAGCCATGGGTGCTTGTCTGGTCTTGCTGCTTTTCTGAGCTTGGAGCAGAAATACAACTGAGGTCTAGATGGTATCAACAATAAGGACCAACCTTTCAATTGGGATATTGTCTTTGAATCTGGAGTCTCTACAGTTCAGTCCTCTAGATCCATATCTAATCAATACCGTTAGCAGTAGGGGAGGAATAGTTGCTTCTTGCTTTGCAGTGAGTATGGCGGGGGGCGGGGAGCTCTTGAATCTAACTAGACTTCCAAGTAATATCTGGTCCTGGCCCTTTGTGTCATCCTTGACTTCTGTGTGCTTATTGAGTGTAAATCTTGAGCTTCCCTGGGATTCTACAGGATGCATCAGCTTGCTTCTTCGTTTGCAAGACTGCAAGCAGTAGTTTCACCTAAGTCAATTATTATTCCTGTGTCCATTTGCCATCTTGCAAAATTTTGGTGACCTCTTTTATCCATTATCATCTACTCTCTCGTTCTCTTATTTTTTACTTTCAGTTCTTCTACTCTAATTTCAGTGTGAACTAAGCAGAAATAATAATTTATAATATAATCTATGTTTTACAGAATAATTTTCATTGGTCTTATATGGAAATGTCTACATGGCTTTTAGAGAATTAGGTTCTGATTACAGTGTTAGAATTCCATAATTGTCCTTCCTGTAATAAATACTTTCATTTCTTGATATATTTTCAAAGGATGGCTTCCTAAATGTCTCCAAGTCACTCCCATGTGGGTTCTCCCAATTGATAGTTGATGAGACTTTTATTCCCGTCCTCCACTGTTTAAATGTCATTCTCATGTCTAAATAGGTCAGTTCCAACCATCCTTGATATAAAATAGCAGGGAAGATAGCTTTGTGTGTTACAAACAGTTCAATTAAAGCCACAAAATGGCATAGAAACTTGTTTCCTGGCCAATTGAAATCACTAGCTGTCCCAGTTTTACAAGGTATCAACGGAGCTGGGAAAGGTGAAAGTAGTTCTATCACAGTGACTTGCTTTGTGGAGATGGTAGCCAATGCAAAGAGAGAATCTATATTATAAAAGGTCTGTGGCCCTAACTCCATAACAACCAAAGCCCGGCGCAGGTGGGTGGGGTTGCGCACGTGTGGATGGGCAAGGCTGCACAATTTTGCACACTGGGCTTCTAGTAATGAAAATAAATAGTTAAGTTCCTTCAATTTCTGGAAGTGTGACCACACAATCAACTTCTTTAAGTTCCTTTTTGCTTTGTTACATATTTATGCATCCCTCTCTCCATTTCTAAACAAGCATTCTCTAAAATCATTTAGGGTGCATTTTTATGTTTTAAAAATATTTATTGTTGAATTTTTGCCTACGTTTCTTAGCAATAGAATAAGTCTACATTGACACATGAACTAGTCCAACTGCATATTAACATCTTTTATTGGGATTACTCGGCTTCTTGGGTATAAGGAGATCCTGTCTGTATTCTACATGTCTTTTATTTCAAAGACAGACATTAGCCTATATACAATGCATTTATAGTGAGCTGACGGGAGGGTTTATAATTCAAGATGATTATTGGGGTGTTGGTGGGGGAAGCAATTGACTTTATGTTAGTGGCGTAAACAAACTCCAAATAAAGTGAGAATTACTCTGGAAGATCGTTATGAGGGAAAGAGTATGTAAGGAGTAAGAACCTTATCACAAACAGGCATAGCCCACGTGCTCCTTGAGTTCAAGGTCTGTATCAATGTATCCTTGTGCCCCTCAAAACCTTGACCATAATAAGTGCTCAATAAATAACTGTTGCATGACTGAAAGAAGAGAAATATTAGCGAGATGGATCCTGCCTGTCAGAGCCTCTTCCTGAGCCTGGCCTTACAGGAACTCAGACGAGGCCCAGAGTAGGATGACAGTTTCAGTTTCTGTCCTAGCAGAAGTCATGAGATTATGACTCAGGGCTTTCTGGTCTACTAGATGACTACTAGGCCCTTGGTGGTGATCCATAGGACAGTTTTTGCTGTGCTATAAGTCATTTCCCTCCCCCCTTCATGTATAGCCATGCTCCCATAATTTCTTCAAATGACACTTTCTCATTGTCTGTATTAAATGCTCTGCTTGGCCAATACCCATCTATGCTTTAAAACTGCTAGGTATCCCAAATGACAGATAAATTAAGATGGAATTAAAATATGCTTTAGTAAATTTCATATATTTTAATCATTGCAGCTTGTTGTTTTCCTTGTATTATATTAATACAGTTTGATGGTTCTTATACCCTGAGGCTGTTTTAATGAAGGATCCATTGTTTAGTAACTCAAGAAAGTAAACAAACAAATAATTTGTCTTTGCATAGCTCTACATCATATTAAATGTCACTGGGAATTCAGTTCTTGTAGGAAGTAAATGCGATGTTCTGATCTCTGCTCATAAAAATCAAGGATGAAGATCATTTCCCTTTTTAAAAATTTTATTTATTTGTTTAATCTTTATTATTGAAAGTATTACATACATTCCCCTCCCCCCCAGTTGACCCATCCCCCACCCCAGGCCTTAATTGAGACTCCCATAGAGGAGGCAGGAGTGTATGAAAGAGCAGTAGCTTTTATTGGAAACACTCTCATACTCTACCCGCCCCCCCTCCCCCAGCCCCCTTCCGACCCCCCCACCGTCAGCATGTTACCTGGTCAGAGTTTGCTCTCAACCTGTGCATAAGACACAATTCAGTCCATGTGGGAACCTATGCTTGGAACAAGAAGTTATGACATTTTGCTTTCAGCCCAAACCTCCTCCTTCTACTAACTTCTCTCTCTCTCTGCTATTTTATTATTTAGAAGACAATATTTATGTTATTTTTACATTAGAATTATAATTCCATTTGATACATTATTCAGAATCTCTTCACACATTTTTCTTCATTCTTGCACATGGGAAATAAGGATTGGAGCGCTATCCATTCAAAGTCAAATAGAAATATCAAAGATCCAGAAATGACCCATCTCCTGTCACTTTTCTACCTAGAAAAATTATTTGTGTCTTTTTACAGGTACTTAAACAAATTTAAATTTGTAGAACTAAATTAAATGTGTAAGGAGAGAGAAGATTGCCAGGGAAATTCCTTAAGGAGCCAAAATTTGAAGCAGTCTCTGGTAGCAGTTTGTGGGCATATCTAGCACCACCTTGTACTTGGTCTTATCACTCCCCATGTGGCCCTCAGGTTGAAGGTCACATTCACATTGTTCTCTATTTTAGGTTTGACTTGGTCACTCTGTGACAGTCTAACACTGCCGAACAAAACTTTCCCATGTCTTTATAGTAGTTAAACCAGCAATACAATGAAGGTTTAACCTAAATGGAGGAGAGTGTGTATTCATACAGACAGATGCACTATATGTGTGTAGAAACCAATTAAGATAAGTGAGAAGTTTGGAGTCTGTTTCAAATTCTCCAAAGCTTATCTTAGAGCTATAATTACTTTTATTGCAGCTCTTGTTGGCTTTCTTCATTCTAAATTGTTCCTTTCAGGCAGGTCTAATGCCTGCATACATCGCTGTAGTTCCATTTCATTGTCTAAGGGTAGCTTTTGCTATAAAGGGATGGCTACTATCTCCTTTGAAATTGCCTAACTTTCCAAATAGAGATGAATTCCTGAAATAATTTGTATACTTCTCAAAGGACATGTTTTGTCTGTAAGCTGCTAATGGAAAGTACCGACACACAGGCCAGAGCAGAGGACTTGCCCTGACTTCACTGACATCGGGATAGAAGGCAAAGGATATTGTAGCACCGTCTTTATTTCAGCAACTTGATTGTAGCTCCAAGGATATGTGCTCATTATCACCATGTCTTCTATGAAGTGTAAAAGATAAGAACACAGTAAGGGTCTTTTAAAAAAAATGTTGAGCTAATCTTTTTCACCGACTTTTTGAAAAGTAGGATTTTTTGTTTCTCTACAAGGCATGAAGTGTCCTCTATGTTGCTTTGTTACAAGGTTTCCTTTGTTTCATTACTTGGAGTAGAAGTATATATTTTACCAGCCATCAGCAGAGCTTCTGAGAAGGCATTTTAGAAATACAGTTAGTAATACAGATTGATAAAGTTAGTAATTAAAACTGCAGATTCTGGGCCCTGGCCGGGTAGCTCAGTTGTGGTTAGTGTGTCATCCAGATGTGCCAAGGTTGCGGGATCGATCCCTGGTCAGGGCACATATAATACTCAACCAATGAATGCACAAATTGGTGAATAACAGATAGATGTTTCTCTCTCCCTCTCCCTCCCTCTCTCTCTAAAATCAATCAAGAATAAAACAAACCAATAAACCAACTGGAGTCTCTGATCTTACAGCATGCATACGTTTCAGTTTAGGGTTAAGATAAAGGGAGTTGTCAGGTTATTACACACCTCTTCTCTGCTTCCCTGTTCTCTGTGATAGAGAATCCTTTAGAGTGGAAACAGCAGAGCTTACATTTCTTCCAGCATTCTCTTTCCTGTTTATTTAAGAATGAGGGGAAAATATAACAGGACTAGTCTTGTTAGAGAGAATTCTTCTTTTGTAATGTTACCATTTTTAAAAATTATTTATTCCTGGTCTAGAGAGCTTATATGTTGTCCATCTTCTCCTTACAACATAGCATTGTATGCAGCACATTCTCAGTAAATACTTGCTGGATGATGAAGAAAATGGCAATGATGATCACGGAGATTCTACCTGCAAGCACCCACCCACGTTAAGAATTTTACTGTTCTAATCTTTAGATTTTCCTCCTTCAATATTTCAGCTTAAATAAACTGCTTAGTTGTCGTCACATGGATCTTGTGTTTCCCTGCTTCTGCCTTTTTTTTCTTTTCTGTTTATGTATACTGTCTTGCTTCCAGGATCGATTAATCCTAATTTTCTTCAAGCCCCCCTCTCAGAAATTCCCCCCTTCCATCAAGGCTTGTAGTCAGACCACTTTGATCTCCTTTTAGCTGCTCAGAGGAAGGGAGAGGGATAGAGAGTTAGAAACATCAGTGAGAGGAACATCGATCAGCTGCCTCCTGCACAACCCTTACTGGGGATTGAGCCTGTATCCAAGGTGCATGCCCTTGACTGGAATCGAACCCAGGACCCTTCAGGGCCGATGCTCTATCCACTGAGCCAAACTGGTTAGGGCACTGCTGGGAAGGTTCTTGATGGTGTGATGAGGGTTCTCTGTGGGTCCCACTGGGGCTGTTACAGGGATCCAGTGACTAGAGTGTGAGAATAATTCTTCCTAAGGAGGATTTCCATCAGGATTTTAAAAATACTTTATTGAAATATAATTTACATACTCTAGGTTTCACTCACTTAAATATACAATTCAGTGAGTTTTAGTAATTCGTAGAGTTGAAAAACCATCAGTACAATTCAATTTTAGAACAATTCAATTTTAGAACATTTCCATCACTCCAAAGATCCTCCTGTCCCACTCCCCTTTCCAGATTCAGGCAACCACTGAGCTTTCTGCTTTAAAAAGATTTGCCTTTTCTGAATATTTTTTCATAATCAAAATACATGTAGTCTTTGTATATGGATTTTTCCACTTAGCATAATGTTTTTGAGATTCAGTCATGATGCCGTGCAGTTCATTTTAATTGCTTAACAGTATTCTATAGAATAGATATACCACATTTTATTTATTCACTCACCAGTTGATGAATAGTTGGATTATTTTCAATATTGAACTATTGTGAATAATGCTGCTATGAACATTTGCGTTTATTTATTTGTATAAACATATGTTTTCATTTCTCTTGGGTATATACCTAGGATTAGAATTGCTAGATTGTGGAAGTTTATATTTAACCTTTTAAGAAACTGCCTGTATTTTTCTTTTTTTTTTTTTGGCTATGTAACACCTAACTACAAACCTAGTGGCTTAAAACAACATCTATTATCTCATAGCTGTGTGGGTCAGGAGTCTGGGAATGGTTGAGCTGGCTCCACTGGCTCCTCTGGCTCAAATACCCATATAAGTTAAGGTGCAGTGAAGATACCAGCTATGGTCTTATCTCAAGTCTCAGCTGGGGAAGAATCTGCATCCAAACTCTCATGTGGTTGTTGGCAGAATTTACTTCCTTATGGGTTGCTGGGCTGATGGCTTCCGTTTCTTGCTGTCTGTTGGCCGGCGGTTACTTTTCATTCCTTGCCACGTGGGCCTCCCTGTAGAACAGATCAAAACATAGCAGCTGCCTTCATCAAAGCAGGG